>NC_054374.1:24967500-25287500 GCF_017654675.1 Xenopus laevis | reverse complement strand
CAGGGTCCTATCGCTGCCACTAGGCATTTATAACCATTCTGCTGAAGACAGGCTACTATTAGTCAGAGTTGACTTAAACAACCTGCTAAACTGTTGAGATTGAGAATCTTTATTAAATTACATTTAATTAGCAAAACAAATAAATTTACACAGAATCCACCCAAGACAGATCTTATTTAAAGGTAGTAAATAGAACATGCACACATATCTATCCAAAACTCTGCACATATGTACCAAGATCTACTCTTTAGCAAATTTATTTAGCAAATATGAGCCAATATTGATGGGAGAGGCCATCATTCATACATGTCCAATAGACTCCTGACTCAATTAAGAGTGGCTTAGTCAGCAACCGGTGTCTGCCCATGCATGGCTGCCTTTAGTTTCTGTTCAGAAGCACCAGTCTCACCTTACATTAAATATTAAATACTGAAGACGTTCTCAGCGATTTTAATTTAGCTTAATAATTTGCTTCCATTTTTGGCCTCTTATCATCCCAAACTTAGAGGGTCCATGCCGATCCTCTAATATGTACATCCCTCTCTTTGCTTTGTACAGATGCGCTACACCAGGACAGTGTCGGTTTGGCCAGTGGCATTTGTAGGAGGACTTAGGTATGAATCTCCAAGGGTCAGTCCGTCAGGCAGAGTGGTCGGCTGGAAAACTGTTTTTGACCCCAACCGCCCATTTGCCATCGACATGGCTGGATTCGCCATCAGCCTAAGGCTTATTCTTGAAAGACCTCAAGCTAATTTCCGTCTGGAAGGAATAAAGGGTGGATATCAGGAGACCAGCTTGCTGAAAGATCTGGTCACCATGGATGGTCTTGAGGCCAAAGCAGCCAACTGTACTAAGGTGAGTATCATTTTTCATCATTAAATGGCAATAACATTTGGACCTGTTAGATGTTGTTGATCTACAACACATTGGCTGTTGGTAGAACACTTGTTTGAATGAGAACTGGAGGCCAGAACGTAGGTCAACCCTGGATGTAAAGCATATAAAAGACCCTAATGCAAGCTTACCTGAAAATGTATTTAGATGTTTAGATCTAGAACTTTTCCAGAGACTTGTGAGACAGATAGTGATGTGCCCTTTGCTCTGTAAGGGGCTATTTCTCTATATCTTTGGTAACTTAATACGGGTTTCAAAAATGAGTGAAGATGCTTCCAAACCACTGAGGAGATGCTTTATGGATATCTGTAGAACGTAATCTTTTTGATAGCGTCACTTATTTTTTTGGAAAGGGGAACTAACGACATCTGGCATCTATCGTTAAAATTAGAAACAAAAGCCTTCCGATATTATTGTCTATCAAGCCACTGTCCCCTGCAGCTTTTGTTAACTAGATCTCTGATTTATCTGCTTGAAACTGCCTCATTGTTTCATCAAGAAATTACATTTCTGTGTTCCCTAAGCAATGTGGCATTGGTCCCTGGCCACTGTGGGGGCATTATCATGCTACATCACTCATACACAAGTGACATAAGAACAAGCTCAGAGAGGGGGCAAGGATTATGGTAACCCCCAACCTGGAAACTCTCTTGGAAATCTGGAGCTGGGGGCAGAACAAGTACTGATGGATACAAGTTAGGGGACAGTTAGAGGGTGGAAGGGGAGAAAGTCAACGCTCCAACCCCAGACAGCACTGGCAAGAGGCGAGCATGTTCAGACTGGGCCGGCGGGACACAGAGAAAAAACCTGGTGGGCCCCAGCCCAGACCTGCTCTCTATGGCTAGCAGAGCAGTTGTTCCTTTCTGACCTCCCCCCACCTTCACATGAAGAAATAATGCTCTTGACAGAGGTACAGGCGTACAGGGAGGAGGGGGGGTCTGGGACCTGGGTTGTGTGTGTGTGTGGGCCCGTGAGGTGGCAACCCTGGTGGGCCCAGGCCCCCAAAGTCCGATCCTGGGGGTGAGGGACAATCAATGTATCAAGGTGGAGGGCAAAAAGTGCAAAAAACATGGTGAATTGTGCATGATTTTGCACTTTGCACTTAATAAATGCACCCCTAATATATTCTGTCTTTAGTTACTTTACTGTTGCCTATTGTCCTCTTAAAATTCTCATTTCTGTCCACTGCCTGCACCTCTGTTGTTGTTTATTGACCCCTGCTGTCCCTCCTCATTGCCCTGCTGGCAGTTTGTATCCTTTCCTCCATTCCAAAGTGTTAGGTGTTAATATAATATATTTCAGACAGGGTTCTGGGAAGCACATCCAGACCTGCTTTAACATTTCTTAAGTGCAAATCATCCCACCGCAACGCCATTAAACATATATATATACTGTATATAAAAAAAGCATTATTGCACATGCATATTTATTTATGTCAATAAACATTCACAGCTTTTTAAAGTTTAGGTAATACCCACATATAAAAAGACCATAAAGATTTTAGCTCCTTATTATGATGATAGTATGTTTAGCATCAGTGTTTTACCCCTATCAATTTCTTTGTCTCATGGGCTGAATTACTCCTGTTTAATAATTCAAAAGAAATCGATTTATCATTTCTGTCACTCCGTTATAGGCAGATACATTGAAGAGAGGAGGGTTTATAGTAAATGGCCACCTGTGTGATGCTTTTAGCAAAGCAGCTAATGGCCTTTATCAAGCTTTCCAACTCCCCCAGTCTGATATCAACACATTTCAGCCAACTGGGCCCTCAGTTCTGCCCACCCATTCCCAACCACTTTGCCTGTTATCTATAAACTCTGTTTCCTTTTTGGGTCAAAATCTACTAACATGTCACAATGTCCATAGTAAAGATCTATTTTTCCATTGGCAGCACAATTTTGAGGCTAGAAAAGCTGCATGGTTTGTTTTGGGCTTCTATACCAGTGCACTTCCACTGCAGCCCTTTAAGCAGATCTGTGCCACTGAAGATGGTCCAGCAGCTCCTCACAGGTGGGCCCCATTGTCCCAGGCCTGCCTCCACCAAGTACTAATGGATGCAAGTTTTTAGGAGGAATAGAGGGAAGCACAAGGAATGAATTGTCCATTGTGGTACATACACACACTGAACCCTCCATATACTCACATAAACTATATATACTCATATACTAACTATAGATTTTAGTATCACAATATTCTGCTTTATTATGTCCAAGAAATCATCCAAGTCCCTCTTAAAGGGGTTGTTCACCTTCCAAACACTTTTTTCAGTTCAGTTGTTTTCAGATTTTTCTCCAGATTAAAAGACTGTTTTCAATTACTTTCCATTATTTATTTTTTTACGTGTAAAGTTGGATTTTCCTGTCTCTGGTGTTTGAGTCTGGCAGCTCAGTAATTCAGGCGCAGACTCTAAACTGTTACAATTTTGCAACAATTAGTTGATACATTTCTCAGCAGCATTTCTGGATTAGCATTTAGCAACTATTGTATCAATTTTCTAAGCTGCCTGTAATGAAACCCAGAGATTCTGCTCAGCAGGGACAAAGATAAGAATGTAAGATAAGAATGTATCAACTAAATGTATCAATTTAGAAAAGTTTACAGGTTCGGCGACCCCCCCTCCCAGAGCTGTTTTAGAAAAAAGACACTTTACACTCCAATATTAGAAAAACTGTGACACATAGAAAATAGAAAGTAACTGGAAAAAGTTGTTATTTCTGGTTGTTTGAAGGTGAAAAACCCCTTTAAAGTCATTAACAGAATCAGCATCACAACATCTTCCAGCAGTGCATTCCCCAACCTCACTGTCCTCACTGTGAAGAACCACCTACTCTGCTTCTACAGAAAGTTTTTTTCCTCTAGTCTTAAGGGGAGGCCTCTGGTACGGTGATTCTCTTAATGGGTAAAAAGGTCCCCTGCTATTTGTCTATATTGTCCTCTAATATGGTAAAGTGTAACCATTTCCCCCCTCAACTAGTGTCTTTTTTTCCAGAGAAAACAACCCCAACCTTGACAGTGTTCATGCCTTAAGTTTATGCCTTTTTTATACAAGAATTTGCTTTAGTGGCCACAGAATGACACTGCCTGGAATTAGACAGGCAGTTTATATCTACATAAACCCCTAGATCCTTCTCAGTTAAGGAAACTCCCAACACACTGCCATTTAGTGTATAACTTGCATTTATATTATTTTTGCCAAAGTGCATAAGCTTGCATTTATCAACATTGAATCTCATTTTCCAGTTTGCTGCCCAGTTTTCCAATTTAGTCAAATTACTCTGCAAAGTGGCAGCATCCTGCATGGAACCTATAGTTCTGCACAATTTTGTCTCATCAGCAAAAATAGAAACAGTACTTTCAATGCCCACCTCCAGGTCATTAATAAAAAAGTTGAAAATCAAGGGACCTAGTACAGAGCCCTGCGGTACTCCACTAACAACACTGGTCCAATTAGAAAATGTTCCATTTACCACCACTCTTTGTAGTCTATCTTTTAGCCAGTTCTCTATCCAGGCACAAATACTATGTTCCAGGCCAACATTCCTGCAGCAAAATTTACCACTGGGGTAGGAGGAGTAGGCCCGTGTTTTCGGGGTCCGGGGGGCAGCATATGCCTCCAGTCCAACCCTGTCTGCTGATCTTCTCTTCTGCTTAGGGTCCCACTCACAATATACTGTATATATACAAGCTAATGATTAATATTAAATTCAGATTCATATTACATGGCTGCATAGAAATCAGTGCACTTGATTACAAATCAGCCCTGTAGTATCAAATACTACAATCAATAAAAACTTACTCTTTATTAATGTTTTGATGATTTCCCACAACCCCTAAGCTTTTCAGCAGCAGCCCAGAGCCCACTGAGCATGTGCAGAGCCACTGACACACAAAAGATGCCTAACGAATTCCAAGATGGGGGGGAGCCATGGGGAACTTGAAAGCTTGGATTGTTACTGTTGTTGAACCTCTGGGCTGCTACAGTAAGTCCAGTATATACAGCATTTCCAGCCATGTTCATTTGTAGGCTTTAGTCCTCATTTTAACCCCATTTAATGTATTAGTTGCCACATTTTACCTTTTATTTCCGTTATTTATGTATAGCAAAAGTTGCTATTTTAATGAATTACAGGACAGGTGTGGGAAGGCACAATATAAAATATTAATCTTAAAGTCGTGGCATAAGACCTACACCAGCACATTATCATAAGCGAACCTACGTTGCTATGAATCCCATTGAGGCCCACAAGAGACTGATAAACAATTTAGCTTTCGTCAGGATTTTTTAATGATCATTTGAACACATTAAAAACCATGCGTAGCATGATACACGCTTAATTATTTATATTTAGAAAAAAAAGCTTTTCCTACTCAACTGCCTTTGGAAGGTGCTGGAAGCAAAAAATGTGTCTTCTGCTGATTGAAAGGAGGCCATCTGCTTATTATCCACACTTGGCTCAATTAAGGGGAACAGTCAGGGTAAAGAGCTGATGATGCCATGTGATTGTTGAGTGTCACGATCGCCGCCCGGAGCAGGACCAGGAGCTCCGGGCGGCGCAGCTATCACTTCCGACGCCGCTCCCAAAATGGCGGCGCCCATGGCCGCCACGTGGGTAGCGGCGCCGGCGCAGAGACGCCTGCGCGCAAGTGCGCAGGCGCGAAGACGTCACAACGGCGCGACGGACGCAGGCGCAGCGCGTCAGTCGCAGATGTGCTGACGCCGACGCAAGGGCGCCAAAAAACCCCTTTAAAAGGACGCCTGAGGCGCCAAGATGGCGCCCGAAAATAGGATCTCGTTCCTGTGAAGATTCCTGGGTTTCCTGTTTCTGCTCTTGTTATCCCTGAGGATATTCCTGATTGATCTCTTGTTATTGACCCCCTGCCTGGACTTTGGACTTTGTTTGTATTCTGCCTGCCTTGTGACCTGTTGCCTGAACTCGATTACCCCTTCTGCTGAATCCCTGGATACCGCGATCCTGATCCCTCCTGAGGGGCTTCCTCCTAAATCCGGACTACTCCCCAGAGGGAACTCCCGGTTCCCTGACATTGAGTAAGTGAATATGAAATAGAAACTGATGATCAGTATAAAGGAACAGGAACCTTTAACACGCTGTTCTAATGGGGCAACATAAAAAGAACTTATAAGGCTTTAGGCTCAGATACAGTTGGGATGGGCCTATTCCTGGGGTTTTTGCAGAATTTTTATTTTAATAATATTTTAAGTGTGGGCTTCAGTCTAGAAAACTAAATCTACTGGTAATGGATCTGGGAACTCTCATCCAGTAAAGTAGTTTGATTCTCTTGTGGTATGTCTAAAATATACATTTAATTTAAGATGATACGCTCTTATGGCATTAATTTAATTACCTTATAGTCTTTTTAAAGCGTTAATATATGTGGGCTTATTTATCAAAAAATAGAATTTGCGAGTTTTTTTTCTACTTCGAATAAACTCACAATTTAAACAAACTTGAACATTTGCTTATTTATGAAAAAATCAGAATGTAAAAAAACGTGATTGAATACAATTGTGAAAAAAACCTCAATTGAATACAATTGTGAAAAAAATTTGAATTTCTAAACTCGAAAACCTCCGATGAATTTTGTTACAACAGCACCACCTGCTGGTCAGTTTCCCACCAGTCTGACCACCAAGTAGTCAAGGAAGTTGTCAGGAGAAAGAAAGAGGCTGTTGTGATGTTCTTCTGCTTAGGGAAAAATTAAAAGACTTTTTCAAACCTTTCCTAAGCAGAAGAACATCAGAGCAGCCTCTTTCTTTTTTCCTGACAACTTCCTTGACAACTTGGTGGTCAGACTGGTGGGAAACTGACCAGCAGGTGGTGCTGTTGTAACAAAATTCATTCATATTAACAGTACATGTATCCCTTAATATCTTGGAATTAAAACAAAATAAATAATGAATGTAAATGACAAAAGTGTTTGAAATAGCCCAAGTAAATCGAAAAATAGCCGGAGAGCACACCTTTATGTTTTAAAAGGTTTTCATTTTTATTTTGCAGACAATCCTGCAAAACATGTTTTGGCTATAACAGCCTTCATCAGGTGCATAAAATACAGTGAAACAAACAAGCTATTTACCCTTTCACCTCACCAACAATTCTTGCACCAGCTCTATAGTCTGGCCAGGTGCAAGTAAACATCTGGATTAAATTAGTACTGCCATCTTGTGGCCTACTTAGAGTAAGCACCATCAAAGGAGTAGCAGTGTAAATTGATACAAAATGTAGCATAATAGTAACACGTAACAATATATCCAATAGTAATAAAGTAGTTTCCTACCAGTTTAGTAATATTTCGTTCAATGCAGTAAAAAGTGAAAAGTCAGTATGTAATCCATGTATTGTCTGTAAAGAAAGGAACCTCGCACAAAAAGTTTTCTTCTCATGATTATTTTTATAATGATTATTTTTATAAGAAGCATTTGTAGCTCATAGCCTCCTTCATTCCCCGAGGTTCAACAGTGTCCATCCTGTGTATCCATCTTGCTTCAGTTTGTAAGAGAAGATGTTTACGGTCACCTCCTCGCTGGGGTGCATGTACCTTCTCTAAAACCAGCCATCTCAGTGTTGCTGCGTTATGTTTGTTAGAATAAAAGTGTTCACCTACTGGTGTATGTGTCTTTTTATTTTGTAGATCATAATTAGAAATGGAGTATTTTTGTTCCCTGATTCTAATTTTTACCTGTCTTGTGGTCTGTCCAATATACATTTTACCACAAGGGCATTTAAGGGCATATATAACAAAATCTGAGTTGCACATATGATAGTCCTTAATGGGTATCTTATGCCCTTTGTGAGGGTGCGTGATGTTGTCACCTTTGATTATAGAACTAAAACTGCCACAGTTTAGGCAGGGGAAAGTTCCACAAGATACTACACTTGATCTTAGCCAAAAGGCAGAGAAGCGACCCCCTCTTCCCCAGCCGCTGTCTTACCTGCGGTGGGGAAGCAGAGCGCACCAGCATAGGGTGAATAGTGGGCAGCATCTGGGTGGGGAGTGTGATCTGGGGTTGGGGAGACTACAGAAAAACCTGCTGCCTTTTCTCTGCCTTTACTTTTCCTTTAAATGACAAATGAATACGATGAACTTTTAACAATAATTAACATTATCTGCCTGAGGAAGAAATGAATGTAGCCCTGGAAGCTTGCATTATAATAATGTATTCAGCTGTTAGCATGGTTAATAAGGCATCACATTTAATCTGACAATTACCATTTCATTCATAATAAAACCCCTGCTGAAGATTTAATTCATCGAGTGCATATTATGTGGCCTTCAGATTTATTGAGGTGTCCCTTTTTGCCATAAAATAATCTATTGAAATGTATTACAAAGGAGTAAGCAATTGGTTTTTTTAGCCTTACTATTTTCTTTAATCTGTTTATTGCCACGGGCAAAATGTTTAGTCTATGCCCCAGATGTTTGTTTGGAATTTTACCTATAGGTATTTCCAGTAACAAACCTGCAGCCATTAATACAGTAGCACCCGTCACCTGCTAAAGGGACCTATCAAATTTAATAAAGTGTATAGATTAAATACAGTGCCCCATTAATAATGCATTTTTTTCTGCCTTTCCTTGTCCTTTAAATGACAAATGAATATATGAATCTTCTAACAATAATTAAAGGGGTGGTTCAAAAGTTAACTTTTAGTATGTTATAGAATGGCTAATTCTAAACAACTTTTTAATTGGTTTTGATTTTTTGCTTTTTATAGTTTTTTAATTATTTGCCTTCTTCTTCTGACTCTTTTTAGCAAATGACCCCATCTAAAAAAAAATATGCTCTGTAAAGTAACAAATGTATTGTTATTGCTACTTTTCATTGCTCATCTTTCTATTTGGGCCCTCACCCATGCAAATCAATACATGGTTGCTAGGGTAATTTAAACCCTAGCAATGAGATTGCTGAAATTACAAACTAGAGCGCTTCAGTTGTGGTAGGTTTTTAAAAACACTAAAGGGTTATTTATTAAAGTCTGAATGGTAAAAATTTGAAAAATGTGAGTTTTTTTATTACTATAAATTCCAAATTATTAGTGGGGACATTTATTTTTTTTCGAGATTTATTATTCACAGAGGATGCAAAAAGTCTGAATCAATTGGAGAGGTCCTATTAGCAATTTGAAGATGTTACAGTCTGTGCTGGGTTTTGTACCATAATCAGAACATTTATGGCTTTTCCGTCAATTTCACGAAAAATTATGACTTTTTGGCCATCAAATCCAAAAAATTCTGATTTTTCTTGCTACAATCTGAAAAAGTCTCGCTTTCCATGTGACAATTCGAAAAATTCTCGGTTTTCCCAATCCAATTTTTTTTGTGTTTTTTTTAATGATAAATAAGGGTAAATCGTGGATTCTAGTTTGGTCTGAATTTTTTTATTTAAAACATCAGAAAATTTCGGATTTTGATAAATAACCCCCAAAGTATCTAAATTCTTACCTGCCCCTTTAAGTCATTAAATATAAACCCTATGAATCTCTTCTCCCTATGGCAGGTCTTGGTTTGGCACACGAGGGCTGAGCGTCCTACTCTTGTCAACGAAGGGAAAAGGGGATTCACCGACCTAAACATAGAAGTCTAGCCATATGAAGCGACTTGTGTAAGTACTTGGCTGAACCATGGGAATATTGGTCAATGGCAATACACCGGTGATTTATAAGAAGTTTTGCCAGTTTTTAGAAGCAAGGAGAAATCCCAGGCTTTCTTACACAAGTATGGGATTTATTATCCAGAATGCTTGGGACCTGGGGTTTTCTGGATAAGGGTTCCTTCCGTAATTTGGATCTCCATACCTAAAGTCTACTTAAAAATCATTTAATTATGAATTTAACCCAACAGGATTGTTTTGTCTCCAATAAGGATTAATTATATCTTAGTTGGGGACAAGTACAGGCTACTATTATTACAGAGAAAAAGAAAATTATTTTTAAAAAACATCTAATTATTTAATTAAATGGAGTCTATGGGAGACGGCCTTCCCGTAATAATTTCTGGCTAACGGATCCCATACCTGTAACTTGTTATGATGGATACCACAAATGTCAGCATATGTATTCATCTGGTTTACAGCACAACTGTGCCTAAGGGGTAGGGTATTTCTCTGACCAGGGTCTATATTATTGTAAAGGACAAGTAGAGGTGAAATCACTGGCAGTGGCCAGAGATGCCCAGAGATTCTTGTGCTTACTTGAAACCCTGGGAACTTTTTGTTCTTATCATTGCACTGCCATACCCTTCTGGTGCCCCAGCATCCTTTATGCACAGGAAAAGCATGGTGGCACTAAAGCTGGCCATAGACGCAAAGATCTGATCGTACGAATCGAGGATTCGTACGATTTTCGAACCGTGTGTGGAGAGTCCCGACATTTTTCGTCTGGCGGAGATCGGTCGTTTGGTCGATCGGACAGGTTAGAAAATTTCTGTCGGCTGCCGATAATATCTCTGCGTGTATTGCCGATCGTACGATTTTCAGTGGGAGACTGTCACTAGCTTTGGTTGGACATAGATATTGTACGATTGCTGTCAGGGGCAGAACATTGCTGATCTGTTCTTTAACTACTTTATTTGATCTGACTAATAAGACTTTGATCTGAATGGTTAGTGGCGGGTCGGGAGATGGGAAAGTCCGATCGTACGATGATTATGGGGCGTAACTATAGAGGAAGCAGACCCTGTGGTTGCAGGGGGGCCCAGGAGTGTAGGGGCTCAGTGAGACCCTAATTAATTAGCAATTTTAATATATCTTGGTAAAATAGGCCAATTTATAAATATTTTGGGGCCCTAAATTGAATTTGCTATGGGGCCCAGTAACAACTAGTTACGCCACTGCGATGATTCGTATGATCGGATCTTTGCATCTATGGCCAGCTTTAGAAACAAAGTACCCTGGGATGATGCATTTTTGGAAGAAATAAAACACCAGCCCGGGGCACTACTTGGCATTTCCACTGCCATTGTCTTTTTCTCTTAAAGAAAACTAAACCCTAAAAATTAATTTGGCTAAAAATGCCATATTTTATATACTGAACTTATTGCATCAGCCTAAAGTTTTAGCTTCTCAATAGCATCAATGATCCAGGACTTCAAACTTGTCACAGGGGGTCACCATCTTGGAAAGTGTCTGTGACACTCACATGCTCAGTGGGCTCTGAGCAGCTGTTGAGAAGCTAAGCTTAGGGGTCGTCACTAATTATCCAGCAGAAAATGAGGTTGGCCTGTAATATAAGCTGATGCTACAAGGCTGATTATTAAATTCTGATGCTAATTGCACTGGTTTCTGTGCTGCCATGTAGTAATTATCTGTATTAATTACTAGTCAGCCTTATATTGTGACATTTCTATTCTATATGTACTGCATATTGTGAGTGGATCATTAAGCTCAGTAAGTGACAGCAGCACAGAGCATGTGCAGTGAATCAGCAGAAAAGAAGATGGGGAGCTACTGGGGCATCTTTGGAGACACAGATCTTTACTGCTAAAGGGCTGTGGTTGCCTTGGGCTGGTACAGAAGCCAAAAACATAGTGTACAACATATTTAGATACTCCTTTAGTTAAGCTTTAGTTCTCCTTTAACATGTTCAGAACTGTGACAGTTACTAAACTGTTGAGGTAAGAAAGTTAAGCAAAAGAAAATGAGAAACAAAAACCACATTGACACGTGTAAGGCCTGAAAACAGGAAAGCTGCAAATAATTAATTTTGTAACTGTGTATTCTGTGTGCCTTTCATTTATAAGAGTGATGTATGCACATAAGGCTGTTGTAAATAACTTTCAAACATATTACTTGGTATAATTCTCTGCAACCCATTTTATTTTCAGGCCAACTTAACTGCTATTAGCATAAAAATTAAGGAGTCAAGGATGAAGCCAATCCCTCAACCCCTGACGTGGCCTTTTCGTCCCTCCTGGAAGCGTTTCCTTGTGCATAACAACATGGCCGCTTCCATTCCTATGTGACTGGACAGAACTGAGGACAGTGTTGCTGCTAAAAAAAACAAAAACAGGAAACAAAAAAATGAAAAGACTTTTATTTGATGTATTGCTCAGATGAACAATGTGCTGGTGGGATCTCGACCACATGGCACCGTGTTATTAAGCCAATTAAAATGTTCCCGATGCCTGAAGCTTTTGTCATGTGTGAAGCGCTCGGTGTTCATGTTATTTGCACATCTGACAGTTTCTTTAGAAGTAACAGATAAAACGGGATGATTAAAATGAAAACAAAATATTACTAGATAAACAGTTTGCAAGGGGATGTTCTGAATGACTCTTTATTACAGGGGTATCATCACAAAAGTGATTTATATAAATCTATGCCATTTTAATTCTAAATATAATCAATGATCAGTTCTAAATGATATAAGAGATATCAAGGCTGCTCTCCTTTGCTCTGTGGCTGTCCTGCCTGCTGCGCCAATGTGTCCTGTAGCCGAAATCAGCTCAGGGTTCTGACCCGAGCCAGAGGAGAGTAGTGCTGATGTTGCTTAAGGCAGAGCAGGAATTTTGCCCATTGAATCTATAATTGATTATGTAACCCTATTTTGGGCTATATTAAAAAAAGTTCATGTCCAGCTATACAGTAGAACAAGGGTTACATCTAGAATATGCCGTACAGTTTTGGTCTCCAGTACTCAAACAAGACATTATTGAATTAGAGAGGGTGCAGAGAAGGGAAACTAAGCTGGTAAAAGGTATGGAAAATCCTAGCTATGAGGAAAGACTGGTAAGAGTTGGGGATGTTCTCGCTGGAGAAGAGGCGCTTAAAGGAGAAGGAAAGTCACTTCACACTTGGGGGTGGCAAATGTTAGGCACCCCCAAGTGAATGTATTTACTTACCAGAAACCCTGAGCTGGTGCTCCTATTAGCAGAAAACTGAACCGGCCCGGGGTTATTCCAGTGAGCACCACGGAGCGATTCTTCTGGGTTCTTCTTGCTTCTCGCCACTGCACATGCGTATTAGAGTGAAAAGCCAAACTTTAATCAAAAATCCAGCTATTTCATTCTACTGCGCATGTGTCTGCCCCAAAAAATTTGAAGAAGAAGCCGGAAGAGGATCGCTCCATGGTGCTCGCTGGAATAAACCAGGGCCCGGGGCTTCAGATAAGTGAATACATTCACTTGGGGTGCCTAACGTTTGGCACCCCCAAGTGTGAAACGACTTTCCTTCTCCTTTAAGGGGTGATATGATAACTATGTATAAATATATAAGGGGATCATATAATAATCTCTCTAATGCTTTATTTACCAGTAACTCCTTCCAGCTGACAAGAGGTCACCCATTCCGTTTAAAAGAAAGGAGGTTACACCTAAATATTGGGAAGGGGTTTGTTATAGTGAGAGCTGTGAAGATGTGGAATTCTCTCCCTGAATCAGGCTGATATATTAGATAGCTTTATGAGGGGGTTCAATGGTGTTTAGCAAGTGAGGGAATACAGGGTTATGGAATATAGCTCATAGTACAAGTTGATCCATGGACTGGACCAATTGCATCGTTTTTTCCCCTCTGAGGAAATTGGAGAGGCATCAAATGGAGTTTTTTCGTCCTTCCTCTGGATCATCGAGCAGTTAGGCTGGTTATATATAGACTTAACTAGCCTACTATGTATTTTGAAAAATTTGGATTATTTGGACAAAATGAAGTCTATGGGAGATGGCCTTTCCATAATTTGTATAATACCGATCTCAAGATCTGATTGGACGATGACTCTTTCTCGTCCAAGGTTTATAGCAGAATGGAAACATTGGAACCAGTGACAATACACCTGAAAATACATCATGTAAAACATCAGGGTGCTAAAAGTCCATCTTGTGCAATTACATACTTCATACGTTTTAGCCCATTGATTCCTGCAGTTCCTAATGGCATTTTAAGCACATTTCCGGCAGACTGTCTGTACATGCCGGCACACTAGCACCATCTTGTGAAGCTTCTTTTTAACTTCAAAAGCTTCCACTGAACATTTTCAATCTGACATCCCGTTTGCTAAGATGAACAACGTGGCAGTTCCCACTCAGTCTACATATAAAATATGCTCATAATCTCCACCCACACCCTCTACAGCTTTTTATATCCGTGAGTAAAAATGGATATTAAGTAAGTGTTTCCCAATAGATTCCTCAGATAATTACAGAATTAGGCAAAGGCCTTGAAACCAGGTATATATGTTGGGTAAGAATTGTCAGGACACAGTCACGTAGATACCAAACCCTATTTGTCCTCTGGTTCTGGAAATGTTGTTGCAAACAGTCAGTTGTCCTGCAGATCTGTTCTGCTACATTGTCTCAGGAGTCAGAGACTATAACCAGCCAGAGAGGTAAAGATTCCCCTTTAATAAGTGTAAAGAAGTTAAATGAGCAAAAATTCTCCTTTCAGAAGGGGGGGATGTTATCATTAGGAGCTGCTCTTAAAGGGCTGGACCCCCAATAAACCTGCGTGACCTTCCGCACATAAGAAGAAGTCATTAACGGTGAAAAGCAGATATTATGATTATTATCATTATTATTATTAATGACATGTATTTGTGTTGGACAATAAGTGGGTGTTTACCTTTAACATACAAGAAAACATAAGAAAACAACCAATACAAGAGGTAAAGAGGGCCCTGCCCAAAAGAGCTTGCAGTCTAAAATAACGTGAGAGATGATAAATCAGACACACTCAGCCTCAGCTATGCTAGGAGATAAGTTTTACTAGTGTGAGGGCATTAGTACATTATATTGTCATTCATTTAAAACACTTTTTAATTTTTGGTGATACAGTTCCTATAAACTCTCAAAAGTACCAGGAAACATCGCACTGTAGGGAAAAATACATCCAACCCCCCCCCCCTCCAGATTTCTCTCTATGACCACCCTACCAGTATCTAATGTCGTTTGTTACGAAACTGTCTGGGGGAACACGTTTAATCTCCAGGGTCAAAGCAGAGAAATTGTCTCTACTACACTGATTGAGCCGACAACGGAAAAAAGAGAAAAACTGGAAAGCTACAAATTACTTGCAATTCTATCTCTAAACCTTTAATATATCTCTAATGTAACATCAGCGAATGGAAGTCAGGATCCTTCTGCCCCCAAAGTGCAAACAATTTGTAACATCGACAAACCCACACGAGGAACAGCCTGAGCACAGATAGCAAGAGGCAAGAAGAGAAATTAAACATTGACTAAAGCAACACGTTTCATATAGTGGCCTGGTCCATCATATGATGCTGGGTTTTCATTTGGAGGGGTTGAACTTGATGGACTTTGTCTTTTTTCAACCCAATTTAACTATGTAACTATCAGTTCTGTATAGAGAAAAGTGCACCCTTACTGTAAATTATATTGCTGAAAAGTTCTGTGCCCATATAAAGGTGCAATGCTGAGTGATACAGGGAACTCTGAGTATCACTCATGTATTATAAGGGATCATGTACCCCTACTGTAAATGATAAGGATATTAGAAGTCACTGAGGGGTTCTGTGACCATATAAAGGCACAAGGCTGCAGGCTGAGTTATACAGGGATCTCTGAGTTTCACTCATGTATTATAAGAGATAATGTACTGTAAATGATAAGGATATTAGAAGTCACTGTGGGGTTCTGTGAATATATAAAGGCACAAAGCTCATAACACATGAGCATCACTCATGTTTTATAAGGGATAATGCACCCCCTACTGTAAATGATAAGGATATTAGAAGTGACTCTGGGGTTTTGTGACCATATAGAGACACAAGGCTGCAGGCTGAGTTACACAGGGAACTCTGAGTATCACTCATATATTATAACAGACAATGTACCCCCTACTGTAAATGATAAGGATATTAGAAGCCACTGAGGGATTCTGTGACCATATAAAGGCACAAGGCTCATAATTCATGAGTATCACTCATGTATTATAAGGTACAATGCAACCTCTACTGTAAATGATAAGCATATTAGAAGTAACTCAGGGGTTCTGTGGTCAAATAAAGGCGCAAGGCTACAGGCTGATTTATACAGGGAACTCTGAGTATCACTCATGTATTATAAGGGATAATATACCCCCTACTCCATACATAGTAACATAGTAAGTAAGGTTGAAAAAGGACACACGTCCATCAAGTTCAACTGTACTGTAAATGATAAGGATATTAGAAGTCACTGAGGGGTTCTGTGACCATATAAAGGCACAAGGCTGCAGGCTGAGTAATACAGGGAACTCTGAGTATCACTCATGTATTATAAGGGATAATATAACCCCTACTGTAAATGATAAGGATATAAGAATTCTGAGTAGTTCTGTGTAGTGAACATGTTAAAACTAAAGACAAATAAATAACAGAGCACATTTTCTATGCTATGTACATGTAAAAGGCATGTAAATTGCCTTACAAATATTTTTTGTCTGTTGAATATTCCACAAGAGGGAGCAATGGTTTCCTGTAGTTCTTACTCGAAGTCCTGGCCACCATAATATTCATCAACAACTGAAAGATCCAGGGTTACCAGAGTTAACGCTTTTAGAAAACAGTTTTTTTAGAGTTTCTCACATGATGTCCCATGAGCCTCAGAGAATCGACCAGCATATACAGAATATCAATGGATCACAGTAAAGGGAACTATAAGTAGGAATACGAGTATTAATGAAAAGGTCACATGACAAACAGACAACAAACATGAATGAAGGACGAGTCAAGCAGCAGAATCCCAGGAATTCCAGATTCCAGAAAAACAGAAGTTCAGTTACAGATGGAATGCCAGCTTTCTGGGTTAATTGTTTTCAAATGGTCGCAGATATCATTTACTCTTTTGGGCCCTTTGACCAAATCAACCCTTGGTAACCCAGTTTATAAAATGTCCCAATCTGCAGTATTGTCAGTAATAATTTAGGATAGTCCGATAGTGGGAATCACCCAGCCAAACCTAATATTTTCATGCTCCAAACCAGTGTCGGACTGGCCCACCGGGATACCGGGAAAAGTCCCGGTGGGCCAAGGTGTTAGTGGGCCCTTATGCTACTAGACATATGGCCTATTTAATGGCCATTCCCTATTTCTATGATTACAAAGTGGCTAAAGAGATGGAATAATAGATTATAGTATTATAGTATGTAAAGAAAAGAGACTAAGAGAATAAAGGTAAGGAGTGAGGAGAGGAATAATAATACTACTAAGAGTGGGCCCCTGGTCTAAGATTAATTGGTGGGCCCCTAGTCAAAAGGTTTTTGGGTGGGCCCCTGGTGTCCCAGTCCGACACTGCTCCAAACTCCATGCCCTGTGACTCAAAGATCTACTATAATGCCACGTTGTCTATCTCATGAATTCAGCCAAGGTGACTTGTCATTTCATGTAAATCAGAACCTTGAAGCACCCACCCTAAAATATACATCAATATATATCAAATTACTTGTGTTTAACATAGGATTGCCTATTCAATAAATGTAAATACATTATTACATTTTATTAGACTTTATTAGAGGTACATTTAAAAAATACCCCAATATCCAAATACCCCCTAAATTTGCTCATAGCCTGTACAGAGAGATCCCATAAAACTATGGCAGCATAGGTATTTCACTGTACAAAGCACATTTGAGTGGGAACAGCCCCCTAAGTTTGCTCATAGTCTGTACCTTGAATGGCTGCCCCCTGGCTACACAGCAGTTTTGTTTATTTAAACTATAGTAGTACTTATATGTTACAGTATCTACTGTGTTTCCTGTGCTTGAATGGCTGCCCCCATGGCTACACTGCAGCTTGTATAGATAAACTGTAGTAGAGTTGCTAAAGCAAACACACCAGTTTTACCAGTGCAAGGAAACAATACATCATATTTGAATTAATTTAATGCACTTTCATTTGTTGGTGTTATTGTTCCTTTAAGTCAAATAAAAACATCATGTAAACATTAAATAAACCAAATAAGCTGGTTTTGCTTCAAATAAGGTTTAATCAAATCTTAGTTGGGATCAAATACAAGCTACTGTTTTATTATTACAGCAAAAAAAAACATTTTTAAAAATTTAAATTATTTGTTTAAAATGGAGTCTATGTAAGATGGCTATCCTATAGTTCAGAGCTTTCTGGATAACGGGTTCTCGGATAACAGATCCCATACCTGTAGTTTTAAAGTTATTTGTAAATTGAAATGCAGATGAAATCCGTATTTGTGTGTCCCTGTCTGTTTTCTGGTTCTGTCTCTCAAAACAACAGGTCTGTTCATCATCTGGCTTTTGCTACATGGTTTCAGGGGGCAGAACAAGCAGTGCAGAGAATTTATTAGACAGCCTTTCAATTTCTGTCACCAGCCCTCTTGGGCCCCACCAACCCAGATCCACACCCCACAGCTGTCAGAGCCGCTTCCTTCCTGGATTCCCGCACCTGACAAATAAATCAGTGCATATAGAAGATACACGTTGTAGAAGTAGAAGCAGAGGGGGGTTTGCTCCTGGGACGGGGGTGTAGTAGGCCTCTTATCCTCGAACCCCCCACACACACAGTCCAATGCTGCAGAAGCGTGTATCACCAGGTGAGTGACGTTCCTATAGACCTATATCCATCTGGCAAACAAAGAAGGACAAAAGCTGCTTTCTTTTATTTACACGACTTTGGGGTGAATGTGCCAAAAATAAGTGAAAGTAAATATTTGCAAAGTCCAGACTCATGAAAGCGGAATTTCGCATATAACCTGTCTACCAATGAACAGTGAAACGGCTCCTCTGTTTAGTGACTTGGACTTGGCAGAACCAGTTACCATGGCCTCACATTATAGTAACAACACAACAGCATAACAAAGCACCAAAAAGTTACCATATGTTTGCTATTGGGTACATCACCAGCTGCAGTTAATATGTGTGTCAATTCAACATTGTGAGGTTACATACCTGTGTGAGAGAATGCATGCCGACTCACAATGGGGAGGAATAATATATGACGTTGGCACTGTATTGATGCTGCCATGTATTCTGGGATTATTATAAATGAAATTGGTATTATATGTGCAAAAGGCACTTGGTTTATCATAGGATAAGTAGAAGCAGGGCTGAACGGCACTCACACGGATCCACAGAACCAGAGAAAATTAGATAAAAAACATTTTTATTTATACAAAGTTAAAATATATATATCATCTCCATCCACCCTACGCGTTTAGCACCCACTCTGGGCACTCAGTCATGGGCTGTGTTATTATACATGAAATTAGTATTATATGTGCAAAAGGCACTTGGTTTATCATAGGATAAGTAGAAGCAGGGCCGACCGGCACTCAAACGGATCCACAGAACCAGAGAAAATTAGATAAAAACATTTTTTATTTATACAAAGTTAAAATATATATATCATCTCCATCCACCCTACGCGTTTCGCACCCACTCTGGGCACTTAGTCATGGGCTGTCTTATTATACATGAAATTGGTATTATATATGCAAAAGGCACTTGGTTTTGCAAAATCCATTGCATTGGCTGCTGCTGCAGCAGAACCTCTGCTTATCTATCTCTTGTTTATCAATTTCAGTCTGTTGCTTTATCCTCCCCTAGGGAGGCTGCTTTAGCAAGGCTGAAATCAGGGGTGTAAAGTGGCACGTCTAGACCTCCAGCAAAAATTATTTCTTGACACGTTGGAACTATAAATCCTTAAATGGGTTGTTCAAATTTGAGTAAACTTTTACCCCCATATGTAATAAAATTCACTAAGTTTGCCCAGGTGCAGTAACCCATAGCAACTAATAAGAAGTTTGCTTGTAAACAGGTGACCAGTAAATCCTACTTGCTGATTAGTTGCTATGACTTATTGCACCTGGGCAAACTTAGTGCCTTTTATCACAATTTAAAAGTGTCTTTTATTACAATTTAAAAGTTGCTTAGAATTCTATAACATACTAAAACTTAACTTGAACCACCCCCTTAACTGGACCCTTCCCAGCCCGTGCTTAAAATCTGCTCCCCTTATAATTATGCCATTGACTAGAATGCTACTGATCCTATGCACACACCCCATGATCTCAACATTGTAGGCTGCACTTGCATCTTAATAGGCATTTCCATTTTTATATTAGTTTCACAAGTAACTGCCACATCCGTCTTTATTCTGTAAAGGAATGAGTCAGCCTCCTGTTATAGTAAATACCAGATTAACCTAGTTACAGAAAGGCCATCTTCCATAGACTCCTTTTTTATTCAAATAACGCATTTTTAAAAAAAAAATAATATGTAATAATAATGTAATGTAATAAATGTAATAATAAAACATTAGCTTGCACTTGATCCTAACTAATATATAATTAATCTTTATTGGAAGCAAAAACAGCCTATTGGGTTAATTTAATGTTTACAAGGTTGTCTAGTAGACTTAAGGTATGAAGATTCAAATTACAGAATTACATCTGTTATCCAGAAAACCAACTGATCTCCAGGCCCAGATTTGTGGAAAGGCCACCTAGGCCCGGGCCTAGGGCGGCAGGATTTTAGGGGGGCGGCATGCTGCCCAACCAAACCCTCGTTAATTCAAAAACACTGGGGATGCACTGGAGATACAATAATTTTTTAAATTTCCTGTGCACCAATCTCCATTGCTCCAGTCCAGATAATGAAAATTTGCATGAATAAAGGGAAGGGGACAGGGGCGATGAATGCCAGTGGGCCTAGGGGAGCCCACTATGTAAATCTGGCCCTGCTGATCCCAAATATTCTGGATAACAGGTCCCATAACTGTACAGGTAAGGGGAACTAAACCAGGTTTTCCATTTTAACTATTAATCACATAATTCCCCTTCACCCTCCCAAACAGCATAACCCACACTGCCTAAAAGTTAGCCAGTCTTTTTAACCTGCAGCCAATTACCCAGAGCAGGATTTGGGTAGCACTGTGTTTGGCCCGGGCACAGTTCCTAGGTTCTGTGGTGGTGAAGGGTGCCAGATGCATGCACACAACTAACTGTGTTGCAGGCCATTGCAAATTGATAGATGGAGCTTGAATCAGTATGATAGACCTTAAAAAATCCCTCACTGGCACAAGCCCCCTCATTCTAACATATGGCTCCCGCTAAAACAATGTTTCAACTTTCTGTATCAGCAGGCAGCTGCAAAAGTTCTAGCAAATCTCATTACTGAAGCAGTTTAATAAGTACTCAGAGAAACTCATCACAATGTGTCAATATTCCCTCTTGGAGGTGCAGTTCTGCCGGCTGGAATTAAGTGGTTTATGAAGTGTAAGATGAACATTGCTGTGGCTGTAAATAATTCACTTGGTACAAGGTTACATAACAGGCATAAGTGGGTCCGAAAAGCTTGAAGGCAGAGTTTTTACCCGCTGATGGTCCGCTTACACCTTCAAGAGCTCGCCTCCTGGGTCAGCTCTCTAACTGCTCATTAACAATGCATTGGGTTTTACTAAGGGCCATTAGTGGAATATTCTGCTAGTGCCTGAATGGAACCTGGTGGAAAATGGGCATTGTTGAAGGTTGAAGGTGGGGGGAGTAAATGGAAACAGGTAAAGACAAGGTACAGCTGGGTAACGAAGATATTTATCAGAAATTCTGAGTCCTAATTTTTCTCTCCCCCATGCACCAATACTCCCACTCTCAAGGTAAGATAAAAGGAAAAATATAAGTAGGACAATCCTTATTAGAGTATCATATCGATGTTATGAGTATTTAATACAGTGATTGCAAATTATCTGTTGCTCTGATTGGTCACTTACTCTACCCCTATGGACACTCTCTTGCACACCCTCTATATTCTAGGTCAGGAGGATTATGGAGTAAAAGAGAATGGCAAGCAATATCTAGCAAACAACTTGGCATTCCACAGGTATGCTCCCCTGAAATCTGTTTACTTGGGTTAGTGAAAGATCTCCTACCCCTAAACCGGGCTAGATCACTTATGAGACTAGCCTTATCTTATGCCAAGAAAGTGGTAGTTGTGAACTGGATGGGCAATGGTGCCCCAAAAGTCGCTCAATGGGTCAATGTTAACAATAAAGCTCTCCCCTCCATCAAGCTAACCTATTTGCCCAGAGGATGTCCTGGGAAATTTTAAAAAATATGGGATCCATGGCTGGATATTAATTTGATAGAACTCCCTGAGGGTTAAATCAGATCGACTGAGTGCTACAATACCATAACCTGTATGTAGATGCATGTATGTAAGATGATGTGTAGAATCGTTCTATAGATCACATGAAGTGAATTGTATTTTGCACTGGAGGCACGGAGTGCCAACAGCTATTACTTTGTATGAACCAAGTTGTTATATGTTTCCCCTTCCTCCCAGCTTGAAAAATTAAATAAAAATGTAAAAAAAAAAAAAAAAAGAAAATGGCAAGAAGAAGGAAGATGGAGGAAGAGCTACCATCAGAAATCATAGAGCTGAGAGGGGCGTGGCTGGCCGGCAAGCAGCGTGGACGCGTCTCTTAAGCGCTCCCAGGGTCCCTGTTAAATTCAGCCGTTATCCCCTGTAATAGACTGCAGTCCCCCAAGATACAAGCTGCCTGGAGATCCGCAGAGTCGGCCGCTTCCATCCGGGCTTGCATCCGCCGCCCCAGCTGCCTCTACGCTGCAAATTGACGTGCGGCCTAGTCCCGCGCCTAAAGCCGCGGTCTCCAGTACTGCTCCGCCCGGGGCGCATCCGGATCGGCTATTACATTCCGCCGACTGAGGCGGCGGCCCAACGCTACAGGGCACACGCGGTGGCGTGTTAAAGGGGTGAGTGCCACGTTGACCCTGGGGGCGCCCCATCTCACTGTCCATAAGGCAAGCAAATGCCCATTCCACTTTAGGCTTCCAGGGCCTGAGACTGTGGGGCTTCCTGCCACTCCCTACA
Source organism: Xenopus laevis (assembly GCF_017654675.1). Classification (NCBI taxonomy): domain Eukaryota; kingdom Metazoa; phylum Chordata; class Amphibia; order Anura; family Pipidae; genus Xenopus; species Xenopus laevis. Next base: position 25,264,796 of record NC_054374.1, on the reverse strand, counting down.
TTGCAGTGATACTGTTCTTGCCTGAGGCCCAACGGAGTACAAAGGCCTGCGGCTATAGTGTAAAGGCAGCCCTGCGCCCTGTAGTGGAGCACCCACTAGGCATATGCAGCTCCTTCCCTGGCCGGCTCTACTACAAGGCCCTACCACACTCATGCCCTCATCCTGCCTTATGGACTGTTCACACCTGGGCACTGATCTAATGTAGTGCACCCACACGTGAGCTCCGTGTACCGTATTCAGCCACTATTTTGGAGACCCTACTCTAGCAACAAGCACAGCTCCTGATACAGCAGCACTCCTCTTCCCATGATGGGAGGCAGCAAAACTCAAAAACCCAAGTCTGATGCGGCATCTAAACTTGAGCAATTTGCCAGGCAACCCTCTCAAAATGGCTCTCAGCCGAAAGAGCCTCATCCGGAGGCTGCATGCTCCTCAGCTTCGCAACCTGAGGCTGCGACGCAACTGCTGCTGGACGCAATTACAGACTGCAGGACCTCGCTGTCCTCTAAGTTGGAGGAGGTCAAAGTTGATCTTTCCCTACTGCGAGCTGACCTGCAGAATATGCGGGAGAGAGTGTGTGAAACAGAAAACAGAATCTCGGCCCTAGAGGACACCTGTGCTCCACTCCCTACTGCAATAACCCGCATGGAAACTCAACTTAAAGCCTGCACGGACAAGCTGGACGACTATGAAAATAGACAGCGACGAAATAATGTACGTATTTTGGGACTCCCAGAACGAGCAGAGGGGAATGACCCAGTGGCCTTTGCAGAGAAATGGCTGAGAGACTGTCTCCCCGCAGCTGCCTTCTCACCCTTCTATGCGGTCGAGAGAGCCCATCGGGTGCCAGGTAGGACTCTCCCGCCAGGAGCACCTCCTAGGCCCTTTTTGGTTCGGCTGCTGAACTTCAGGGATCGGGACGCCATACTTCAGGCAGCCAGGCAAAGCCCAGATATTTCGGTGGAAGGCAAAAAGGTATCCATATACCCGGATTATTCTGCAGAGCTTCAGAGGCAGAGAAGCACCTTTGTGGCAGTCAAGCGTCGCCTGCGGGAGGCCAATTTGAAATATGGCATGCTCTGCAGGTGAGATCATTCTTGTTTATACCTTTCTGACTGATGTAGCCTCGTATTATCGCCTGAGCCGTATGTAGCAGACTCCATTTACGGGTGATTGGATGAAGGCGTTGCTCCACATGTAACCACACTGCTCAATGTTATATGGATCTACCCTTCCCATCTTGCAGTGGCACATTGCTGGAACTTTGAGCCAGGATTGCGGACTGGTTGCTACAGACTATTCATGCATATCCTTTTGAGCTGTCGGAGCCACTCTTCACACCCTCTCTGTGGAATACTCAAGATAGGAGCCTGCACTCTCCTTCAGAGTTATCTGCTGATACTACGCTAGAGTGTGTCATTTCCTATCCACTGCACTATTGCCCCATGATATGGCCGGTGTACAGGGCCGCCATCAGGGGGGGACAGGGGGGACAAGAGTACCGGGCCCGGGCATGAAGGGGGGCCCGGCAGCGCTGCATTTTTTGAAGATCCGGGCCCCCCTTACGAGCGCCCGAGCCGTACGTCCTCCCTCTGCGTTGCCGAATGCGGAAGTGCCGAAAAGCCGAAGCCGATGCGCCGAAAAGACCCGAAGTCACGGAAAAAGCCGAAGTCACGAAGCGCCGAAAAGACCCGAAGTCACGAAAACAGCCGAAGCCGAAGTCCTGAAGCAGTGCAAAGACCCGAAGTCACGAAAACAGCCGAAATTGAAGTCCTGAAGCGGTGAAAAGACCCGAAGTCACGAAAGGAGGCGAAGTTGAAGTACTGAAGCCATGAGTTCAATCCTACTGAACACCAGTTTGTGTTTTTTTTTTTTTTAATCCCCTGGCCACCAATGTATTATTTTAATATTCTATAGGCCCCTGCCAACAATCTTTTTTTTAAAACATTTTTTTTGGGGCCCCAATTTTTTTTTTAACTCGTAAGGGGCCCCTTGCCACCATTGTTTTTTTTTGGTTTTTATAAAAAAAAAAAAAACTTAATTTTCTTTTTGGTGGCCCCAAATTTTTTTAACTTGTAAGGGGGCCCCTGCCACCAGTTTTTTTGTGTTTTTTTCAAAAAAAAAATTATTTTTTTTCAAATTTTTTTTTGGGGCCCCAATTTGTTTTTAACTTATAAAACTTAAAAAAACACCTGCCACCAATGTTTTTTTAAAAAAAAAAAAAAAAAAAATTTGTAATTTTTTTTTTTTGGGGCCCCAATTTTTTATAAGGGGGCCCTGACCATCAATAGCTTTTTACAACTTGTGTGGGGGGGGTTACTTTTTTAGCGCTGCGATGTGGAGTGGGCGGGATATGGGGTGGAGCTTGGTCGTCAGTGTGGGCGGGGCCCAGGGGGCCCCAAAAAATTTGTTGTACGGGGCCCCGTGATTTCTAATGTGTGTACGGCAAGGGGACAGTTATACCCTGAGATTTACACTGTCTGAGTATTCCTATCTGTTGGGCTGATTGCCCATACTGCACTAGTGCCTGATTTGCTTGACTACCTCAGTCGGATCCTGCTGCAGTGATGGAACTTAGGTTCTCCCCGACATACATTCGCTATATTAGGTACCACGGAGACTCGGACTCTACCTCTGTACCATCGTATATTTTTGTTTGTGAGTTATTGCCAAGAGCTAGCCACTCCCCTGTTGGGATTGTTCGAATTAAGGGAAAATGTATCTCCAGGTTGGGAGGAGGATACCGGGTGGGGGGTATAATGTTAAGGGGTATACTTTTTGTCTGTCTTTCTTCTCTTTTCCCTTTTCCTTTGCTTTGCTTACCTCTGTGAGGGGAGGTTTAAGGTCTAACAAATATTGCTGGTGGTGCGTGACATTGCTGCTGTCTGCTATCGATATCCCACGAAACTTGCAATATATTCCACTATCACCTACAAACGTCAATTTCTGGTTGGGTGGTCGCGGTCCCCTGGGATCACCCAGGCCCCGGTGGCCCATAGTCTACCCTAATCTTAAATATGACTCTGCACGGTTTTAAACTTCTGTCCTGGAATGTGCGTGGGATTAATGATAAAGTCAAAAGGGCACTGGTTTTAGATACGGCCAGAAAATCTGGGGCGGATATTATCCTATTGCAGGAGACACATCTAGTAGGCCAGAGAGTCCGTGCTCTGAAACGGAACTGGGTTTCGGTGGCATACCATGCGGACTTCTCAACCTACTCCAGGGGAGTTGCTATCCTGATTAGAAAGTCATTACATTATCATTTTCACGCATTGACCACGGATAGAGGTGGCCGATATTTAATTTTGAAAGCCCAAATTGCTGGTACCATTTATATCATTGTCAATGTCTACCTACCACCTCCCGCAGATATTCAAATTCTAAATGAAATCCTACTAAAAGTAGCGGCAATGGGCGACCACCGTATGATATGGGCAGGCGACTTTAACTTGGTCCCTGATCCGGCTCTGGATAGACTTCACCCCTCCGCCCTTGACACTAAAACTTTTGCCCGGTGGGTGGAAGCTACGGGCCTGATAGATGTCTGGAGGTGGAGGCATCCCCAGCTTAAACAATATTCGTGCTACTCAGTGGCCTCAGCGGCAATGTCTCGTATTGATATATGTCTAGGTACAACTGAAATATTGCCATTTGTTGATTCTGTAGCATACTTGACAAGGATGTGTTCTGATCATGCCCCCCTATTATTGTGTCTGGGTGGCACCAATCAGGTTGGAAGGGATAAATGGAGATTACCCCCCAAATGGATAGCTAACCCAAAGGTTCACGAACGTCTCCTCCCTCAGCTGCACCAATATTGGGAAATAAACCAAGGCACGGCAGCTGACCATATAGTGTGGGACGCCGGTAAGGCTTTTATTAGAGGTGCATATATCTCCCTTATTAAATTAGCACGTAGTGAGGGTGACCAGGCTCTCTCTCTGGCTCAAGACAATCTAGCTAAGGCAGAATCAGAATTGACGCATAACGAATCGGATGTGTCTAAACAGGCTATGCAATCAGCTCAGAGAGATCTGGACTTACTACTGGTTGACAAATACTCGCAACGAGAGCTATATAGAGCAGCTGCCTGGTATGACAAGGGCGACAAAAATGGGAAGCTGCTGGCGCTACTGGCCAGGGGAGATGTGCCTAAGACCATGATACCGGCAATTACTGATGGCAATGCTCTATATACAGACCCGACCCTAATGACGCAACAATTTGAGAAGTATTTTCAATCCACCTACCAATCACCTCCCGACACCTCCCCTGACAGACTTAAGGAGTTCTTAGATACAATCGACTTCCCAGAAATTTCTCCAGATACCGCCACGCAATTAGACCAAGATATTACCTTAGATGAAATTAAAGATGCCATTAATGGGTTTCCTGTGGGGAAAACACCTGGTCCGGATGGGATTCCGATAGAATGGTATAAGAAGTATGTTGATTTTTTGGCCCCCAAACTTCTTGCTCTCTTCAATGGCACCATTAGGACTGGGGTACTGCCGGACTCCTGCTATGATGCCTTTATTACCCTAATACACAAGGAAGGCAAACCCCCTGATAGATGTGATTCGTACAGGCCTATCTCCCTCCTTAACTGTGACATTAAGATCTTTGCCAAACTCATTGCCAACAGACTTAAATTGATAGCACCTGATCTGGTACATCCGGACCAGACGGGATTCATGCCCTCTAAGGCCACGGATATCAATGTGAGACGTCTCTTTACTAACCTAGCGATTCAGCATGACAATATGGGAAATAGAATTGTAGTGTCCCTCGATACAGCGAAGACCTTTGACACGGTCCAGTGGCAATACTTATGGGAGGTATTAGCTCGGTACAAGCTAGGTCCTAAACTTCTGAAATGGATTCAGCTTCTGTATGCGCACCCGAGGGCCAAGGTATTGGTCAATGGACAAATGTCCGATAGCATTTATCTAGGACGGGGCACCCGCCAGGGGTGTCCTCTTTCGCCTTTGCTATTTGCCCTGGCTATAGAACCCCTGGCCATTAGAATACGGGCGAATGAGGATATACAGGGCCTTTGTGTAGGTAACCTGATTGAAAAAAAAAATCTCCCTATACGCTGACGATATGCTTGTCTATCTGGCCAACTCGGGTGCAGCCCTTGAGAATCTCTTGGCAACTATTTCTGAATTTGGTCATTACTCTGGGCTGAAAATAAATCGTACTAAGTCGGTGGTGTTCCCCATAGATCCCCTTCCCCCGGATCCGCCGGACACCTTACTACAACTCAAGGTTGTGAACTCATTTAGATACCTGGGTATAGTGATCCATAACGACCTTAATAGGTATGTACAACTTAATTTAGATCCAGTAGTGCAGTCCCTGACTAACAAAGTTGCTGTTTGGCAAGACCTACCTCTTTCTTTACCAGGCAAAATTAATATGTTTAAAATGATCTTTTTACCCAAATTTCTATATACTCTCCACAACTCTCCCGTAACCCCGCAGGCCCATTGGTTCACCAGGCTAGACAAAATAATTAGGAATTTCTTATGGGCAGGGGAACATCCCCGATTAAACTTTAAGGTGTTGCAGGCGCCGGCTTCTGGGGGAGGCCTAGCTTTACCTAATCTTAAACTATACTTCCTTGCGGCCCAGTTGGTTTATGCCCACTGGTGGATTGTCCCTGATAGAAGCAATTCAGCGGTGGTGTTAGAGGCAGCAGTACTAGGCTCCTTTTGAGGCCCTTGCCAAACTCCCTTACCGTGGTGTCTCCCCATATCACCACCACCCCTATGCAAACAGTGGTGAAAGCATTTCAGAAATCCCTAGAACTGGTTCGAGGAACCTCCACCACCTGGTCCCACCTGGTCCCACCTGGTCCCCCCATACCCCGCTATGGGGGAATATTCACCGCCCTCGTTTACGCTCACTCCCAGGCATCGCCCGGTGGGCATAGCTTGGGATTAAAACTCTTGGTGATATCGTCACGGAGGGTGACTGTAAGAGCTTTGACACACTCCAACAGGAATTCCACCCCCACCCAGCTATGTTGTTTCGGTATTTCCAATTACGTCATGCTTTCAACGTGCAATTCCCGATAAAGCCTGTGGCCTTAAAGGTATCGTCCCTTGAGACCTACCTGCGCAGGTTAGACTTGCCAAAACCCCTGTCCTGGTTATCAGGGCCGCCATCAGGGGGGCACAGCGGGTACAGCTGTACCGGGCCCGGCAGTCTTGAAAGTGTGAAGGGGGGCCCGGCCGCTCTACACTACCTGGATTGCAGGGCCCTTCAAAAGAAGCAGCCGCAAAAGAGTTAACAGGCACGACTCCGCTGCCATCTCTGCAGCACAGGTCTCACAGCATTTCTGCCTGCCTGTGTGAGACGGCACACTGACCAATAGCAGCGGAGGTGTGTCACAAACCTGCCTCTTCCCACTTGCTTACTCAACCAGGCGCTTATTGGATAGTTTCTCCGTTTGATCCCGTGCCTCCTCGTCAATGACAGGTCGAATGCTAGTGAGGGAACGTCACTGCTAGCAGTCATCTTAAAACAGGTCTTTTTTTTTTTTTAACCCCTAACCACCAATGTTTTTTGTGTTACTTTTATGAGGCACCATGGACACCAATGTTTTTTTTTAAACTTAAGGGGGGCCCTGGCCAGCAATGTTTTTTTTTTTAACTTATAGGGGGCACTGGCCACTTTTTCTCTTTACTTGTGGAAGGGGGGCTAGCCACCAATTTTTTTTTTAACTTGTAGGGACATGCTAACCACAAATGGCTTTTTATAACTTGTTTTTTATAACTTGTTTAGGGGGGGTATTTTAGCTATGATGAATGTGTGGCTTTTTTTAATGTGATGTGGGTGGGATCTGGGGTGGGGCTTTGGGTCATGCTGGGGCGGGGACAAGGGGGCCCAGAATATTTTGTTGTACGGGGCCCCGTGTTTTCTGATGGCAGCCCTGCTGGTTATATACGATACTATCTACCGCAGGTCCCTCTCCCCTTGAAAGAGTTAAGGGCAAATGGCAAGCAGACATTTCTGACCTGGATGATGAAAAATGGAAGGACGCACTACAGCTTGTACCAGCACTTTCAATATCGATGAGGGACAGACTTCTACAAATTAAATTTTTAAATAGAGTTTACTTAACCCCTTACCGCCTGGCTAAGATATATGATACGGTGTCGGACCTGTGCCCTAAGTGCAGAGTGGAACCTGGTACTCTGTTTCATGTGTTTTGGTCCTGTCCAATAATTCAGGGTTTTTGGAGTGCAGTCCTCCAATACTTGAATGAAAAGCTTGCACTCCCCAGCATACGTTCGCCAGAAACCTGTCTGTTGGGGATAGTAGGGGATTTGCAGCTGCACCCATATACTAGATTATGTTATTTACAGCTCCTGTATTATGCTAAGAAAGCCATATTAATGCACTGGAAATCGCTCAACCCTCCCACGGTACAATATTGGAAAACTCTGGTAAATGACTCTCTTTCGAATCAGAAACTGACCTATCTCTCAAGAGGATGTCCCGCGAAATTTGAAGCGATTTGGGGTACTTGGTTGGCTGTCCAAGATGGTTGAATGCCGATACGCTAATTTATTGGATGTAACATTCTATACCTTACCCCCCCTCCCCTCTCTCTCTCTCTTAACTTTCTCCCTGTTCTGTCTCTTTATTGTTCTTGACTGTGTTATGTTTAGAATTCTAAATAAAAAACTTTTAAAAAAAAGAAATCATAGAGCTCCATCCTTCTCAGCTAGCAGCTCTCTCCCCATACTTTCCTCCTCCAATAAGGGACCAGAAAGGTCAACATAAAGCATTCAAAATTTATTAAAAAAAAAATATGCTTTCTTGAACACAAACGAAACCTGGTCTACTGAGTTCAGCGGAATGATATATGATAGGTGCTCAGGAATTGGATCAGAAAGGCCTACACACAGAAAGTAAAGGTATATGAAATAATACTTCCATTCTCTCTAGAAATGGTGAGTGTCGAGTAAAACATGGGTTTCAGTAAAAAGAAACATTAGAGAATAAATTAATTTCTGAGCTAATTAAAATGCCCAAAAAAAGCTGTATAATAAAAGTCCTTTTTAAATTAAACATGAAAGCCAAATTCTTTTTTTTTATTAAAGAATGCATAGCTGTTGTAAAGTCATTTAAAAATCTATGCTGTCAATCAAATATTGGCTGCCCCTCCTCTGTGCCTTAGGCATAGAGGAGGGGCAAGCAATTACTTTCACTTTCCATTTAGCACTTTCTAGATGTCACTGCTCTCCACACATTCCCCCTTTTCTCTTAACTATTTAATTGTGTAGCCAGGGCATGGGGATGGACATCAGGTCCCCCATTCTGGTGCATGAACAAGATTTTGAGATGATGAAAGGCTTGTCTTAATAACAGTGTCCACAAAATGGCTCCTGCCTGCTTGCTATAATTATGAGTTCCCAGACTGATGAAAACAAGATTCAAATAATTTATACAGTGTAATTAAAGTTCATTTTGCTTGCCTAACATGATAAAATAGGATTTGGAATATCATTTTGAGTGATGGGTCCCCTTTAAGCCATCTGTTTTCCTCTGAGGCAATTCTACGTACCGTACAGGTCAAATCTAAGTTACCTTGGTTTTGGTATTTTATTGTTTTCAAGCCATCTGGAACTGACTTGGCATTTCTGCTCCTTCTAAAAGAGGATCTGTTTGGCAGTACATTTGGTTTTTATGCAGCCAAAACTTGCATAGGCTCAACTCTCAGGATACTTTAAAGTACCCTGGGGTAGGAAATAAACAGTTATAATTCCAGGCAGCGCCGATTCAGATTTAGGAGCCGCCTGAGGCGGCTCCTGCAATGCCGCCCCCCCTCACCAACTTACGTGTCGGGAGGGGAGGCAGAAACTCTATTGCGGAGAGCGCAATTGCGCTCTCTCGCAATAGTACAGCCGAATTTCCGGTTCAAAAACCGGAAATTCGGCTCTTAAAGGTGCAGGAGCGGCTTTTTGCTGCCCCTGGAATCCTTTCAGGCGCTGCCGCCTTAGGCGAGCGGCTCAGCTCGCCTCATTGGCGGCGCGCCCTTGATTCCAGGGGCATTACTAACAAATCAGTTCCCCAGTGACTTTATGTTTCTTCTCCTTTTAATCAATTGGGTTTTGCCATATTTCAGGAGTCAGAACCAGAATTGAAAGAATTTAAACAACCAGACAGATACTTACTTCAATAAGTACTACACTGCACCACTGAGAATTTTTTTTTTTTTAAATCATGCAAGAAACAGTTTTTGGGTTGAGTTCTCCTTCAATACACTGAAATGTGTGTTTATAACATTAGGGTTGCAAAACAAGAAAGAGAAAGTTTAGGAAAGGGTCTGTTTTGATGATGAGCCATAGTTTGCATGCATAATCTTGTTGTTTGAATACCTGCATAGTGCACATTGGCGATAGGAAAACATTCAAATATTGTGACCACGGTGCTGCCAGTTCAAATGGCCCCTCCCTGTCACTGGCCCCAGCTCATGTTTTTGTAATGTATTTTGCAATTCTAGAATCACAAAGAATGATGTTATTATTCAACATGGGATAAACTCCCCGAAGCTCTCTGCCTCTCTCAGCTTGTGGTTTTCCTTGGCAGTTGGGGACTGGAGAGGTGCCTGCCAACAAATAGGACACACAACAAATTGTGTTGCAGAGGCCAGGGGAGTATCTATACAGGGTCGGACTAGGCCAGTGGACACTGGGAAAAAAACATAGTGGACCCTGCACGACCAAAACACTTGGGTGTTTGCGTGAAACTTTCAGCACTACCCCCTGACCATTCCCTCTAGCCCTGATCATGGCTGCAAAAAGAATAAGGTAGGTGCGGGAGGGGGCAGAGGTCCCAGAGGCAAGTGTGAGCCCCTGAGATAGCAGCAAATTGGGCTACTAATTTAAAGGCCAGGCGGGTTTTGAAAGTACAAACTAGCCAAGGTACGGATTTGGGCTACTTTTTGGGCCTTTGGCTAGTATTGACTTTGGAAACCAGACAGTTTTTTTCTTGCCCTAATATGCCAAGCCTGCGTCTCCCTATGCATGTTGGGCACTGTAGTTTTTGTTTAACAATTTGCCGACTGCCAAGCTAAATGTAAGACTACAACATCCAGCATTAGGCCTGGCAACCCTGATTGGGCCCCAGAACTCCCAGTTCAATGCTGTAGCTATAGAGATAGGGTTGCCACCTGGCCGCTAAAAATGATGGTTGATCCCAATGTTATTAATAGGGAAATAAAGATATAAAGGGATCCAGGTGGTATAGTGGGTTGCCAGGGGTGCACCAGCCATGAGGCAAGATGAAAACAAGGCACTTCCCTAGGGTTGCCACCTGGCCGGTATTTTACTGGCCTGGCCGGTAAAAACGATGGTTGATCCCAATGTTATTAATAGTTAAAAAATATATAAATATACAGTAAGGCCGGTATTTTGCTCCAGTGGCAACTTGGTGGGATCCTGGTGGTATAGTGGGCTCCCAGGGGCTAATCAGCCATGAGGCAAGATGAAAACGAGGCACTTTCCTGCAAATTACCAAAAAACTTTATTGTCCATGGGCAAGTCCCTGAGGTGGATAAACTGATAGAGGATTTTGACATAAACAATGGACCCCAGAGAAGACAAATGCTGCAGCTGCTGTGAGGACTGACTGACACTTTCACATACCCAGGGCCGGAACTAGGGGTAGGCAGAAGAGGCACTTGCCTAGGGCGCAAAGGCACAGTGGCGCCAGGCATGTACCTCTTCTGACGCCTTCCCCTAGCTCTGACCGCTATGTTCAGAAGCTGTGGCTGAAGTTCTACGTACTGTATGGTCTTCTGCGCATGCGCATGCTCGCACTTTCTGCGCACTCGCACTTCCTTGGCGCTCGCACACTTCTGCGCATGCGCGAGCGGCGGGGGCGAAGTATTTGGCCGGGTTGCCTAGGGCGCCTGCCCAAGTAGGCCCGGCACTGCACATACCTCCCAACATTTTGGAAGTAAAAAGAGGGACAAAAATATTTTTTCCACACGTAGCACAGCAATTTTTTGACCACACCCCTTTCTGTGGCCACACCCCCTAATTACCATGTATGTTTTACAAAATTTGGCAGGTTATGAAAGTTTGAAAATATTTCTCCTTATCTAAACTGTGTTTTTGTGTCTCAAAATTGTTACAAAGTATCTTATTTGCACCTGTTAGCTGTTCTGGGCTCTCTGCTAAAAGCCAATTAAGTGAGAAACTTTGTTTCTTTTTCTGGCTGTTCAGTGTAGAGAAAAGAGGGACTTTCCAGTACAAACGAGGGACTGCGGGTTGAGCTGCCAAAAGAGGGACTGTCCCTCCGAAAGAGGGACTGTCCCTCCGAAAAAGGGACATTTGGGAGGTATGCTTTCACTACTGTTTGTTTTCAGCGTTTCCCGCCCAAAGGCTTAAAATGACTTTTCTGAGGAGCACAAAAACCTCTTGTTACATAACCCGGCGTGAAATGAAGTCTGCTGCCAAGCTCAGAGCAACACTGCTCATGATACGGCCACAAAAACCCCAACTACTACAACATCAAGCGCAGCAGCGACAAACCCAACAGGGGGTAGGGCGGGGCCATTAAGGTCGCGCTCTCTGGCGACACTCTCCACAGCCAAACCGCAGAGATCACCCACATTGGCTGATTCCACCAATCCGAGCCCGTTCTTGTCTAACGGTAACGTGTGGGCGTGTGTAAAGAGCGCGAGAGAGAGAGAGAGAGAGAGAGGTAGTGGCGCCTCCTGTGTGGAAGTGAGCGCGCGCGAGGCGGGGACGCGCTAGGTGGCAGGTGACTGGCGACACCTGACATGGGACTCTCTCTGCTGAGGCGGCACCGACCCGGGGACAGGTACTATCGCACTTCTCTCGCTTCTGGCTGGGTCTGTACACTGGGCTCGGAACTTTCTGTCTGGGGAAACCTCCACCTGTCAAACTACAAGTCCCAGCATCCTTTGTAACTTGTCCCAGGCTCCTATTGGCAAATGCTGCGCTTTTGGGGATGTGTAGCCTCCCTGAGATCCATTATCCGTCTTGTGTGCCTAACTGCAATTGTATGTGGGTTTGAACTGGGATGACAGAGCTGCAGGGTTGATTGTTGGGGGGAATGCATGTGGTGAAGTGAAAGGGGTGGGTCACCTTTAAATTAACTGCTAGTATGATGTAGACAGGGATATTCTGAGACAATTTGCAATTGGTCTTCATTCTGTATTACTTGTGGTTTTGTAATTGTTTAGCTTTTTATTCAGCAGCTCTCCAGTTTGTAGTTTCACTAATCTGGTTGCTAGGAACCACATTCCCCTAGCAACCATGCATTGATTTGAGTAAGAGACTGGAATATGAACAGGAGAGGCCTGAATAGAAAGATGAGCAATAAAAAGTAGCAATAACAATACATTTGTAGCCTTACACAACATCTGTCCCCATTTGAAAGCTGGAAAGAGTCAGAAGAAAAAAAGCAAAACATTCAGACACTGTAAAAGAGGAAAATAGAGGGTGTGGCTTTGGTTCTCCTTTAAAGGAACATTAACACCAAAAAAAGAAATTGTTTTAAAGGAATGACAATACAATGTAGTGTTGCACTGTACTGATAAAACTGGTGTATTTGCTTTAGAAACCCAAGCTGCTGTGTAGCCATGGGGGCAGCCATTCAAGCACAGGATACACAGTAGATAACAGATAAGGACTACTATAGTTTATATAAACAAGCTGCTGTGTAGCCATGGGGGCAGCCATTCAAGCACAGGATACACAGTAGATAACAGATAAGGACTACTATAGTTTATATAAACAAGCTGCTGTGTAGCCATGGGGGCATCCATTAAGCACAGGATGCACAGTTGATAACATTTAAATTGTGAAGAATATACTGTATACTACAGAGTTTCTGTTATCTGCTATGTATCCTGTGCCTTTTTTCCTGCTTAAATGGCTGCCCCTATGGCTACACAGCAGCTTGTTTATGTAAACTACCTTAGTAGCGTTTCTGAAGCAAACACACCAGTTGTACCCAGGGCATCACTACATCACAAGATTGTCATTACTTTAAAAACTTTTTTTGGTGTTACTGTTCCTTTAATACCAGTAGCCTTGCACTTAAAGGGCACCGAACTCCATGGGGAACGTAGGCAATGTATGTGGCAGCACCAGTACATCAGGGAGGTCAAACAGTCAAAATATATGTTGAATGCCTATAGTCATTGAAGTGTAGGAAATGCATTGAGCCAGTCTGTACCTTCTGGGAGCCCACATGCATCTGGTGCTGAGTGCAGTTGTGTTCTGATGTGGTACCGGGTGAACCTAACTAGTTTCCTACAGATAGGTGGTTATAGGGTAGAAATTAGATATAGTATAGAGGAAAAAAGCAGACCGTAAGCCCTTTGCATGGATCCGTCTGGCAACCCGGATTTTTAGTGCCGCGAGGAAGCTCAAACCTGTGCTGGGAAACTGACAATATGTCTAGCCCCATGTCAGATTTCAAAATTGAATATAAAAAAAATCTGTTTGCTCTTTTGAGAATTGGATTTCAGTGCAGAAGTCTGCTGGAGCAGCACTATTAACTGATGCGTTTTGAAAAAAAACCTTTTCCCATGACAGGATCCCTTTAAGTTATTTAGAGGAGGGAAATCTTGCCAATTTATCAGCTATGCCCAGTTAGTGGAAATTCACATCAGGTGGAGCTGTTGTTTTATATTCATTATGTTAGCAGTGTAAAAACTGCTTCTAACACCAGAAACAAAGTGATTAGAAGAGTAATTGTGATTTAGTTTGTTTACATTCAGTTAATTTCCTTGAAACTGCTTGCGCTAGTGATGTGCGGCTGTGCCCAACACTTGGGGGAACTATGTGTTTTCCCACAGATACAATAATTGTCATTTAGGATACATTTCTCAAGTTGCTGTATAATATGATTGGATTAAAGTTCACCTATCAGTTCAACTTTATGATATAGCAATTATATTCTATAAGCTTTTGCAGATTGTTTTTGCCATTATAAAGCGCTAATGGAAAACGTGTTTATCACTGAATTCCGCCAATCCATTCCGCCTCCTGAAAACAGGGTAATTTTTTAAATGGCGATAATAAGACCAATAGATATAATCCACTCCCATCCCAAAGCTGCAGCCGTTGTTAGACTTTAAGATAAAAAAACAGCTCATTACACAGAGGGCTTATCTGTGGTCTTTAGTACTTTCTTCTTTTACTCTTTAACAGTGACTCAGCAGAACCAGGAGGTTAGAAAACGGATAAGGAAATTATATGTTCTGCACACACCCTGTTTGTTGAGCTCTTGCTGAAAAAGAGGTTATGCTGCCCTTTAATATTTTTGGAGAAATAAATGCAAAACAGTTTCTTTTTCACAGATATAAATATAAATGCGGGTCTGGATTCCTGTACATACTGTACATACAGAATATACACCCAAAGGAAATGCTGATGATTTCTTGCCTTCTGCTTGAGGAGGAGCTTTATAAATAGGTTTCCTATTCTGCATCCTGCTCTTAAAAATAAATAAATAATGACACATTTATATATATATATTCCTTAAATAGAAACACATGATCTTCCTTGCATATATTGTTAACACAGTCTGAAAAAACAGTTTCTACATACTGCTCCAATTTATCCAAGTGGCTTGATTTAACTGATTAACAGAGGTATAATTAGTGCAGATGTATATTATTTGACGTCAGGATCTAGGTCAGGAGTGCCCATACTTTATCATTACGAGGTCTACTCTTAGTGATGTTGTCCCATTATGAGCTACATCCACAAAAGCATTGTTAGCATTCTGTTTCTTGGAAAATACTTAAATACTGGTTTATAGGAAAATGTATATTGTTACACAGGGAAAACATAAAATCAGGGGACTTAAAATGGGGGTTCTACTATATTTAACAAACAGCTATTTCTTATGTAACCTTAACATAATAAATATCTCATGAAAAGAATGAAATAGGAGGGTGATTTAGACAAGCTGCATGTTGACAGTGACTTGAGATCTACTGATCAGCAGCTAAATGTCTACTGGTAGATCCCGATCTACCTTTTAGACACCCCTGATCTAGGTCATCAGGTAACCAATACAAAACAAGTTGTATAGAGCTTGTAATACAGATCAGTGGTGCTAATAGTCTATAGGAGGGAGTGTGACTGTGGGATAGCAGGTATAGTAGGGAGAGATGATGTCTATAGTAACAGTGGATAATAGTCTCTGGGAAGGGAGTGTGACTGTGGGATAGCAGGTATAGTAGGGAGAGATGGTTCCTATAGTAAGAGTGGGATAATAGTCTCTGGGAAGGGAGTGTGACTGTGGGATAGCAGGTATAGTAGGGAGAGATGGTGCCTATAGTAACAGTGGGATAATAGTCTCTGGGAAGGGAGTGTGACTGTGGGATAGCAGGTATAGTAGGGAGAGATGGTGCCTATAGTAACAGTGGGATAATAGTCTCTGGGAAGGGAGTGTGACTATGGGATAGCAGGTATAGTAGGGAGAGATGGTGCCTATAGTAACAGTGGGATAATAGTCTCTGGGAAGGGAGTGCGACTGTGGGATAGCAGGTATAGTAGGGAGAGATGGTGCCTATAGTAACAGTGGGGATAATAGTCTCTGGGAAGGGAGTGTGACTGTGGGATAGCAGGTATAGTAGGGAGAGATGGTGCCTATAGTAACAGTGGAATAATAGTCTCTGGGAAGGAAGTGTATAAATATGTTATACACTGAGGGTAGTGACACCAGGAATACATTAAACACTTCAAGAGGCAGTGGGAACTTTCACCCCAAATACTATATATTAGATACATTGAGAGGCGTTGGGAACATCAGGAGGCCGGAAGGCTTGAGAAGGCTTCAACATTGTTTAGATGAAATGAACTTGGAAATCCTTTGGATTCTGAAGTGTGTTTTTTAAGGGCCATTGAGTGCAAGGTCTCTATGCACAAGGACACAGGCATGTTCTTCGAGGGATTTCAGGGCCACCTGAGATGTGCTTTCAGGTGGTTTGCCCTTTGTTACTGTGGGCCGTGATACAAATATACATCTCGTTTTGTTTCACGTAATCTCAGATACCAAGAGCAAGACAGATAATGGTACTGGTTGATATGAATTCCATAATAGACCTCAGCTACTTATCCCACGTGTGACTTGCCTGTGCAGTGCTACAGTTGCTGGTATGTTGACTTGGTTGAGGGTGAAGATGTCGCTGTTGATTCTGTAGTTCAGCAAGGATTTAGTCAGCTACCTCCTGATTGCTTTCTTGTCTGGTGCAAATCCCACAGTTTCCACCTCCAACTAATTTCCAGAATTTCAGATGACAGACAGCACCAATCGCAGATGTCTTTTCTTAAAACACCTTTATTAAGACATGGGCTATGACCCAGATAATCAACAACGTTTCAGACCGACATCGGTCTTTTATCAAGCCACTTCAGCAGCACCTGTGCACATTTATTTATACATTGTAACACAGTGACCCTTATTGGTGTATTATCACATTTACAACAAACATTGTATCACATATAAAATCCACCAGAAATGGAACCAATCAAATCGTTACTAGTTACAAGGATATGTATACTTTGTTCTATCTTAGTGAAAAATCTTGATTGCCATAGTGTCCATTAATTTTCTGTGTGAAAAAAGCTTTGTTGTAAAAAAAAACAAATATACAAAATACGAATAAATAACAAATTTCGATTAAATAACAAAGCTGGAAAGAAAAAAAGGGATAAAAAATAGTCAAAAAACAAGATCCAACGGTAAATCTTGCTTTAAATCATATTCTCTATTCAGACCATGGGGAGCTAATGTTTCTAAATTTCTAATCCATCTTGCTTCCTCTTTGAGTAACATTTTTATTCGATCTCCCCCTCTCTGTATTTTGGGAGTCATAGCCCATGCCTTAATAAAGGCGTTTTAAAAAAAGACATCTGCGATTGGTGCCATCATCTGAAATGCTGTTGATTCTGTAACCACTCCCTCGATAATGGTTTATTCTTCTTGTTTGTGTTCTAGATACCTTGTGTTTGTGTTCTAGATACCTTGTGTGTGTGTTCTAGAGGGCTTATGCTGCTCAACAGATAAGGTATGTGGGACATAAGGGACACCAGTGAGTGATATATGGCTTTGTACCTAGTGTAGGACTGGGTGTCCGCATGGAGTCTGATTGGTACTGGTATGCATACAGTTTGCTGATAATAAGAAACCCCAGTTATCAAATTCACAATATGTCTCCAACATATTGCTCTTAGTGACCTCAAAGCAGGTGCTTATTTTTGAATTCCTGGCTTAGAGGTAAGTTTTAATGGCATAAATACCATGTGTACTGCTAAAAGAGAGCCTTGTGTTGTTTGTGTTTGCTCACTAGCTTTTTTAGTTTTTTTTACATTTGAACGTGGCTTGCGTTTGGAAACCTCTGATCTAGGTTCTTCTAGCTGCAGGACTGCACTGCCTTGATAAGTTCTACTCTAAAGACAGGATGCCTATAAAGGTTTTCATTTATGAAGGTTATTGTATATCTAGTAAAATTAAATCTAGAAGAACTAGACATGCTGAGTAATCATTGAAGACATTTCACTACTCATCTGAGCAGCTTCTTCAGTTCAACAGGATGAGCCGCCACTGACCTCAAGATCTTGTTGAAACATGGTATATCTTTGTCTCTATTTCAAACATGAACCAACACCTCAGGTCCAAAAGCCTTTACCAATTCCAGTAGTATATCTTTGTCTCTTTTCCAAGCATGGACCAACATCTCAGGTCCAAAAGCCTTTACCAATTCCAGTAGTATATCTTTGTCTCTTTTCCAAGCATGGACCAACATCTCAGGTCCAAAAGCCTTTACCAATTCCAGTAGTATATCTCTGTCTCTTTTCCAAGCATGGACCAACATCTCAGGTCCAAAAGCCTTTACCAATTCCAGTAGTATATCTTTGTCTCTTTTCCAAACATGGACCAACATCTCAGGTCCAACAGCCTTCACCAGTTCCAGTAGTATATCTCTGTCTCTGTTCCAGACATGGACCAATGCCTCAGGTCCAACAGCCTTCACCAGTTCCAGTAGTATATTTCTGTCTCAAATATGGCCCAACACCTCAAGTCCAACAGTCTTCGCCAATTCCAGTAGTATATCTCTGTCTCTGTTTCAAACATGGCCCAACACCTCAAGTCCAGCAGCCTTCACCAATTCCAGTAGTATATCTCTGTCTCTGTTCAACACATGGACCTACACCTCAGGTCCAACAGCCTTTGCCAATTCCGGTAGTATATCTCTGTCTCTGTTCCAAACATTGACTAACACCTCAAGTCCAACAGCCTTTGCCAATTCCAGTAGTATATCTCTGTCTCTGTTCCAAACATGGACCAACGCCTCAGGTCCAACAGCCTTCACACGTTCCAGTAGTATATCTCTGTCTCTTTCCAAACATGGACCAACACCTCAGAATTCAAAATGTTTACATTCGAATTTTAATCCCCCACATTCAAATATAAATTCAAATGTGATATATATAGCACACCTTTTCCATGGAAACAGCCCTAATTCGAATATTCACCACCTACAACCTGCCGAATTTATGTACAAGTCAATGGCAGAGGTCCGCTGAGCTATTGGAGATGTTAATAGCCTTCCTGACATTCAAATTTTTTTTTCGGGAGAATCAAATACGATTTGAATTTTTGGGTTTGAACCATTGGATCGAATATTAGACATCAAAATTTTTTCTTAAATAACCTCCCGTCGAATTTTGGGAAGAGTATATTTGAATTAAACGAATTGTTCAGTGTAAAAATAAAAACTGTGTAAATAGATAGGCTGTGCAAAATAAAAAATGTTTCTAATATAGTTAGTAAGGCAAGAATGTAATGTATAAAGGCTGGAGTGACTGGGTGTAAAGAAAAGTGGCTGAAAGTGGCTGCTCTGATGTTCTTCTGCTTCGGAAAGGTTTGAGAAAGGTTTTTTTTTTTTAAAAAAAAATCCAAAGCAGAAGAACATCAGAGCAGAGTATTTCTTTCTCCTGACAACTTCCTTGACTACTTGGTGGTCAGACTGGTGGGAAACTGACCAGCAGGTGATGCTGTTGTAACAAAATTCATTTATATTAACAGTACATGTATCCCTTAATATCTTAGAATAAAAAATAAATAAAAAATGAATGTACATTGCAAGTTCTTAATATGGTGTCATCAATTTTACATTCACTTATATTAAAGGTTTACTTATCCGTTAAGCTTTAGAGCTCCTTTAAAGTTGTATCACATACAAAGCTAATTTTAATTATGTTTTCTGCATAAATCAAAAAAAAAAAAAAATGGGAAAAAAAACCCCTTTAAGTTCACCTTTCATTTGGGATCAATATATTAGCAGTGTTCTAGGTGCAAGGATATAAAGAGCCTGTGTATGTATCCATGTGCCAACATGTCTTTATATGACAAAAAAAAAGAAGGCCTTGCTATTCACCTGTATCCAGGTAACAACTAATGCAGCGGAGTGTTATCTAGAGAAAATGAGACAATGACGGCTGTTTATATTGTAAGATCCACTCGTCTGGGCCTGGACATTGCTGTTTCCTCTAACAGTGTTTTTCTGTTAATTTGCAGGTGATGGGTCTGTAATGACCATACCATTATGCTGCGCAGGGGTAACCTCTGACGGGATGGCCGGGGATGTCTCCAGATTTCTATTCAAAAGGAATATGCCCCAAAGGACACCGATCCTGAACACATGAATACTGGCACCAGACTGGCACCATGTTCCTGTCGCGCATCGACAGACATAACTTTCTGCTGCTGCTCTGCTTCTCTCAGCTGCTCTTCCTTTTAATTCTGTATCGAAGAGGGGCTGCCGGCGTCTTCCAGGGGCTGTTTGGGGGATCTGATCCGCCTTGGGACTACTCCAAAACCCAAGATGTCTACACCAACCTCAGTCTGTTTGTGCCAGACCCAGAGAATGTGAATACTCAGTATTGCCCAGCAAAATCACCTATACTCGGTATGTATTGCACTGCCAAGAAAAATCCATCTGTCAGCTCCTGTGAAAACGTGACTCGGCAGAACCAGGAAGTAAACCTTGTATCTGAGCCAAATATAACCCAAACCATAGATGTTTCTTAAAGGGGAACTGTCGCGAAAATACAAATTTAATATAAGCTTCATCACACTGAAATAAGAAACTTTCTAAATACAATCAATTAAATAGTATGTATTGTTTCTGAAATAATCAAGTTCATCTTCACTTTCCCTCTCTCAGCATCTTCATTCATTCTTTCATGCAGCAGTTGGGTGTCAGATTAATTGACAATTAGATACAATATATCTTATAAAGGGGCTCCTTTTGCCTAGAAGTTGTATTAGAGCTCACTCTATTAAAATCACCAGACATCCTGTCTCTCTACATGCAGAATTTGTGCAAAGGGCAGTTATTTTGATAATTTTAATGATTTTGTTTGTACTGGAATCAGTTATTTAAATGAGCTCTAATTTATTCTGCTAGGAAAGGAAGCCTCCCCTATAAGATGTATTGGATCTAACTGTCAATTGCTATCTGACACCCAACTGCTGCATGAAGACAGAATGAAGAGAAACAGATGCTGAGAGAGGGATAGTGAACATAAACTTAATTATTTCAGAAAAGATGCAGAATATTTAATTGATTGTACTTAAAAAGTTTCGTTTTTCAGTATGATGAAGCTTATATAAAATTTTCATTTTCATGATAGTTCCCCTTTAATTAAAAAAAACATGTTCCGCAGACACCGTATTCATTAATCTCGTTTCTCTCTTCATATGCCACTCCCTCTCGCTGAATTCGTGTCAATAGCAGTAAACCATTTGCCACCCTTTCCCACTTGTCTTTACCTGCCAGATAAGGAGGAGTCCATTACGCAGGGGGTGTTATTTGTGCATTGGTAATCTAATAAAACATGTTCTGTTTCTTGTCCAAAACTGTGGACTACAATTCCCAGCATCCCTCACTACAGATGGCCACAAGTTTTCCCCCCCCCCCCCCCCCGGTGTTCACACTTACAACTTTTCCAGCAGGTGAAATTAAGTCTGCTTAATAGGAGGTGTGTGTTTAAAGGTCAGGGTGAACATAAAAGCATCCAGAGACATTTAAACTGTCAGAAAGAAAAGGGCAAATAACTGGCTTGTTGCTGCTGCTGCTGCTGCAACTATGGCTGAGACAGGACTTTGTAACACTCACCTCTTCTAACATTGTGTCTGGGAGTTGGCAAGAAAGTCTGTGTATTGTTGTAGTTAAAGGGCAAATTAAATGTATAATTATTATTATCCTTTATTTATACAGTGCGGACATAGTCCACAGTGCATTGCAGAGATTATACCTCAGTCCTATCCCCAGTGAAGCTTTCAATTTAAGGTCCCTCTCAGATACGGGGGGGAGTTTATAAGAAGCAGCCAATTAACCTGCCTGTATGTTTGGATTTTATCATGTGATTTTCTTAGGTCATGTCCAATTTTTCTTTTTTATATTTTTTTTCCAATATACTTCGAAAACAACACTTCCCAATTAAGAGTGTTTCATACAGGGGAATACCTTTGCTGCCATAGTTATGTGGGATCTCTCTGTACAGACTATGAGTAAACGTAGGGGGCTGTTCCTGCTGAATTGTCCTTATTACAGAAGAATATATATGTTGCCATCGTTTTGTGGGATCTCTCTGTACAGGATATGAGCAAACTTATGGGCTGTTCCTGCTGAATTATGCTTAGTACAGGGGAATACCTATGCTGCCATAGTTTTATGGGATCTCTCTGTACAGACTATGAGCAATTTAGGGGGCTGTTCCTGTTGAATTGTGCTTAGTACAGAAGAATATATATGTTGCCATAATTTCATGGGATCTCTCTGTACAGGCTATGAGCAGACATAGGGACTGTTCCTGCTGAATTGTGCTTAGTACCGGGGAATACCCATGCTGCCATAGTTTTATGGGATCTCTCTGTACAGACTATGAGTAAACTTAGGGGGCTGTTGCTGCTGAATTGTGCTTAGTACAGAAGAATACCTATGCTGCCATTGTTTTGTGGGATCTCTCTGTACAGGATATGAGCAAACTTAGGGACTGTTCCTGCTGAATTGTGCTTAGTACAGAAGAATACCTATGCTGCCATTGTTTTGTGGGATCTCTCTGTACAGGATATGAGCAAACTTAGGGACTGTTCCTGCTGAATTGTGCTTAGTACGGGGAATATCTATGCTGCCATAGTTTTATGGGATCTCTCTGTACAGACTATGAGCAACTTAGGGGGCTGTTCTTGCTGAATTGTGTTTAGTACAGAAGAATATATATGTTGCCATAGTTTCATGGGAACTCTCTGTGCAGTATATGAGCAGACATAGGGACTGTTCCTGCTGAATTGTGCTTAGTACAGGGAAATACTGATGCTGCCATATTTTTATGGGATCTCTCCGTACAGACTATGAGTAAACGTAGGGGGCTGTTGCTGCTGAATTGTGCTTAGTACAGGGGAATACCTATGCTGCCATAGTTTTATGGGATCTCTCTGTACAGACAATGAGCAAATTTAGGGGGCTGTTTCTGCTGAATTGTGTTTAGTACAGAAGAATATGTAGGTTGCTATAGTTTTATGGGATCTCTTTGTACAGACTATAAGCAAACTTAGGGGCTGTTCCTGCTGAATTGTGCTTAGTACAAACTTCATCTGTCCATGGGTAGTAGGGTTGGGGTATGTTATTGCTACTTTCTGGCTAGGTAGCTTCTCACTTCCCTCTTCTTGGCCTGGCAGAATGGCATTACTGGTCCAGATGGAAGAAAGAACATGGCCTAGGGCACAGGCTGGCAGCCAGGACAGTTGAGAACAAACCCATGGGCCCTGGCAACGCGGTGTCTGTACATAACTCAGTACATACAATATTAATTTGGCTATTGTTGCTCCTACCAGGGACACTCCATTCTGTGCCAAGGGGGTGTGTCCTGATACAGTTGCACTGCTCTTTGTGTGGCTGATGACATAAAGTGCCCCATTCAGCTCCTGCACTGACACTCACACTGTGTCTGTAGGAGCTGTAGCTGTTAGCTCTAAGGAATATTTCACCTTTAAACACATTAAAATCATTTCTCATTCCTCTCGCAGTTCTTTATAATCAGCATCTGTGGACTGGCTGTATATGATGAGTATTGTTAATAACACAGGGGAAGGGGAGCAGGATTATATATAGAGCCGGAGGGGTTATAAGGGCCAATATAAGCTGAGATGTTCTTTGGGATCCGCACAAATCCCACAACCAATTCCCTTGGATGATGTGAAACCATTAGGTTGTAGGAAGAGGTGAGACTGCATTTTCTTCTAAATCCCACAAATAATAATTTACATTTACGCCTCATTAACCTGTTTCAGCTTTCCATAGAGCACAGGGACCCCCTAGAGGATTCTCATTAAATCTGGTTTTAAGGGACAACGCTGCAACCCCAGTCTCTGTTTTGCCTGTGACCAGCAATATTAGTGATTCACTTCACTGTATCATGAGAATGGGCTGTGGGGAATGATTCTAATAGTATCCCAAAGGGTTAAACAGCGTACTCAGTGGCAATAGCCTCACACTGTACTGTGTATAAAAAATAATATGGCTGCCTTATTATATATATACTGTATATGCATAAGTGCAATTTTGAAAATGTATCCAAAATCCATAACTGAAATTTTCTTCTTTCTGTTGCAGTTGGTCCTCTGAGTGTTTCTTTCCAAACCACCCCGAGCCTGAAAAAGGTGCAGCAGAAAAACCGCCACGTGAAGCCCGGCGGCTACTTCAGCCCGAGACACTGCTTTGGACGCTACAGAACTGCAATTATCATACCGCACCGGAACAGAGAGTCACACCTGCGCACCCTCCTCTACTACCTGCACCCCTTCCTTCAGCGCCAGCAGCTCCATTACGCTGTGTTTGTTGTCCATCAGGTAAATGCACCCGCTTGTACCATAATAATAATGTTATTGTACCTGGTTCTATTCCTTCCTTTCTGACCGCTCCTTCTCTGTTACTTTTGCAAACAAAACCTCTGCCCCTGTTCATTTTAATGTGGGGGTGCCTCAGGGTTCTGTACTTCTGTACTGTTGTTCTCCGTCTCTCTTTAGGAGACCTTATATCTTCAGTTGGCCTTAAATATCACCTGTATGCCGATGACATTCAGATATATTAGGCACCCAGATATCAGACTACTTAGTAGCTATCTCTTCCTGGATGAACCAACACCACCTCAAGCTCAACTTGGCCAAGAATGGTCTTTACACCCAAACCGAGTCCCTCTTCTTCTTTAATCATATTAATAATACTGCCAAAACCTGTCGTTTCTTCCTCCGTAATATAGCCAAGATACGCCCGTTGTTTTCAAAAAACACAGCCAAAACACTAATCCATGCCCTTATCTTATCCCGTTTACACTATTGCAATCTCCTCTTAACTGGTCTTCCTGACTCCCATCTCTCTCCCCTCCAATCAATCTTAAACTCTGCTACCAGGATCCTTCTGCTCTCTCCTAAAAGGGAACCTGCTGAACCCCAACTAAAATCCTTAGTGTGGCTGCCTTCTACTAACGTTCAAAGCCCTTCATTCCTCTGCTCCCCACTACATTTCTTCACTTGTCTCACTATACATTCCTGCTCGTCTTCTCTGCTCTTCTCAGAGCCCCTTCTTATTACACCATCCACTGCCACCTCTCGTCTCAAACCCTTCTATCTTGCTGCTCCTTGCCTCTGGAACTCCATCCCTGAATTCCTCTGTAAGGAAAGCCTACCTTTTGGAGCACTAAAACATTATCCTAATCCTGTGCCTACTGACTATGCCTTACCTTGTGCACTTTTTCATCTCCAATTTGTGCCTGTATGTTAGCCTCCCATCCATCCGACTGTAAGCTCTACGGTGCAGGGACCTCCTTCCCACTTTGTCTCTTACCACATAGCACTTAAGCTCCTTGTCCTGATATGATTCTGTATATATTTATTATGTGATATGTCTCCCCCATCTACACTTTTATATATATTATAATTTTATGCACTGTACAGCTCTGCGGCTCCTTAACAGCGCTTTACAAATAAAGTTATACTTACATACATACATACATACATACATACATACATAATGTGGATGAACGTAAAGGGCAACTATACACACCCAAATAAATAAATGTAAATTGCATTTCTGAGCACTTTTGCAAATGACTTCTAATGATATTATCAGTTTTGCACCACTAATATCATGAAGGTGCAACAGTTCAAAAGAAGTATCATCTTCTGAAGCAGGAGGTGTGTCCTGTTATATCATGCCTGTCACAAGACTGGGGGCTCTCTGATATTATGGGCCAGTTTAGCAGAACTGGTTTATTGTTACTTGGGCTGCACTAAATCCACTATTTGGGATTCATCCAAATCCCCGAATCCTTTGTGAAATATTTGGCCAAATACCAAACTGAATCCTAATTTGCATATGCAAATTAGAGGCAGGAAGTGAAAAAGTATTACTTACTTGTTTTCTGACAAAAAGTCACGTGATTTCCCTCCCCACCCCTAATTTGCATATGCAGATTCAGTTCGGCCAGAAACAGGGATTCCACCGAATCTGAATCCCGCTGAAGAAGTCCGAAACCGGAATTCGGTGCATCCCTACTTGTTACCATTGGAGGGAAAAGTTTTGCTCTTGACATCAATTCCTAGTGTTCTCATTGGCTACTGTCTGCTCAGTATATAAGAGCTATGAGCTCTTATATATTTGCTAAAACTCAAACAAGGGGTTAACTGACAAATAGAATGGGAACATTTTTGTAAGCTGCTCCGACAGGGCATGCTGGGAGTGGTAGTTCCAATGATTAAAGGATAAGTAAACCTTTAAAATAAGTGAGTGTAAAATTGATGAGCTGGCTGTTCTAAAGCGCTTTTGTAATTTACATTCAAGGAAGTTGTCAGGAGAAAGAAAGAGACTGCTCTGATGTTCTTCTGCTTAGGAAAGGTTTGAGAAAGGTTTTTAATTTTTTTTTCCTAAGCAGAAGAACATCAGAGCAGCCTCTTTCTTTCTTCTTTGACTACTTGGTGGTCAGACTAGTGGGAAACTGACCAGCAGGTGGAGCTGTTGTAACAAAATTCATTCATATTAACAGTCCATGTATCCCTTAATATCTTGGAATACAAAATAAATAATGAATGTAAATGACAAAAGTGCTTAGAACAATACCCTCATCAATTTTATATTCACTTATTTTAAAGGTTTACTTATCCTTTAAGAATACTTGCATGTGCCAGAAATCGTATATATAATTCCACTTCCTTACCCAGAATCCTCGCTGCTCCGATCCCACAGCTAAAAGCGGCATCCGACCCTAGAGGGCAAGAGCTACAGAGGTGCTATAGAGCCTGTAAGTAATAAGCAATTGTCTTTATCTCCCCAGGCCGGGAACAGCACATTCAATCGAGCCAAACTCTTAAACATTGGGGTGAGGGAGGCCCTAAAACTGGACGACTGGGACTGCCTGGTCCTGCACGACGTTGACCTTGTACCCGAGAATGATTACAACATGTACATTTGTGATGAGGAGTATCCCAAACACTTGGCCAGCGCCATGGACAAGTTCGACTACAGGTAAATCTGCACTGATAGGAGTCATTAAAGGGCAAATACAAGCCTTGGCTCTGTTATATAGACAATTCTGGAATACAGCCTTTCTTATGGGTTTAGCACCAACAGGACCTTCTATCTCTGCCTTAAAAAATTACTGCATGCAAATGAAAGTTTTAGCTTTATCGCACCACTTCTGGGTAGAATCTGTTCCTAACATATAACACAAATGAAGTGGAAACATTGCCTGGCACTGATATGGTTAAACTCATATATTTCTGTATATGTATTTATAAGAGGAGCCCCTGCCAGGAATAACCGCGCTGGTCTGCTTTATGGATGTGCATTACATTACATGTAGCTTGCGTCCCCTGGTGGATGTTTTTGTCATTTCAGACAGCAAGAATAATTCTTTTCTGCCCCCTGGTGGATGTTTTTGTCATTTCAGACATCAAGAATAATTCTTTTCTGCCCCCTGGTGGATGTTTTTGTCATTTCAGACATCAAGAATAATTCTTTTCTGCCCCCTGGTGGATGTTTTTGTCATTTCAGACAGCAAGAATAATTCTTTTCTGCCCCCTGGTGGATGTTTTTGTCATTTCAGCAAGAACAGCTCCTCGGCTATTGTTTAGGTGCTGGGAGTTGCCTTTTACTTGTGTCTAAAGGCCTTCAATCTACGCTGTGTTATAAAGGGGATTGTGCATGCATTTAAAGGGGAACTAAAGCTCCACATATATTCTGTTTGTTTCCAGCTTGCCGTATTGGAAGTACTTTGGAGGAGTTTCTGCACTCACCCCAGATCAGTACATGAGGATCAATGGACTCCCCAACAAT
The DNA here is from genome assembly GCF_017654675.1 of Xenopus laevis. Lineage (NCBI taxonomy): Eukaryota > Metazoa > Chordata > Amphibia > Anura > Pipidae > Xenopus > Xenopus laevis. Next base: position 25,237,381 of record NC_054374.1, on the reverse strand, counting down.
TACTGGGGCTGGGGCGGAGAGGATGATGACATCGCTATGAGGTAAGCACGAGGGGCAATAACATGGGTGATCGGTTAAGAATCCCTGCTCTGGTGCCACCCTCCTTATTATGCAAATGTCCAGGATGCCTCTAGGAATATTTTCCCTTTCCTTTCGGCCAAGTACCTGACAGCATTGTGCTCCTGTTTCCAGGATCCGTCTTGTGGGAATGAGTATCACACGGAACCCTTTAAGCCTCGGGCGCTATAAAATGATCTCCCATAGCCGGGACTCAGGCAACGAGGAGAACAGCAGAAGGTAAAACACTAAATGGCCATTTTATTGTTGTCATGTTTGTTTTATGTCTTAAAGGGGTTATTCACCTTTGAGTTAACTGTTAGTATGATGTAGAGAGTGATATTCTGAGACAATTTGCAATTGGTTTTCATTTTTTATTATTTAAGGTTTTTTAGTTGTTTAGCTTTTTATTCAACAGCTCTTCAATTTGCAATCTGGTAGTTAAGAGTACAAGTGAAGCTCACCTTGACAAAGGGCGCTGCCTGAAACATGTTGTGTACCTCTATCCCAAATAAAGAAGTTATTGCAGGCCAGTTGCTGCCTTGGATTTGTCCCACACCTCTACATATTTCTACAGATTAAACAATCTGGTAGCTAGGGTCCAGGTTACCTAGCAACCATGCATAGAGACTGGAATATGAATAGGAGAGGACCAATGGAAAAAATGCTTAGAATTGGCCATACTATTACATACTAAAAGAATACTTAAAAGTGAACCACCCCTTTAATAATTCGCTCTATTTTGCCAGTCGACATGGCAGCTTCTCTTTGGTCTCTGAGACCCCTGTAGTGTGGTCATGGTGGTGCAACATAAAGAAAGGACCCCTTATCCAGAAATCCCAGATCTTGACCATTGCAGATAACCAGTCACGTTCATGAATTCTCCTCCACCTGTCCTTTATAGAATCCCACTATTAATGTCTTTATAAAGAGTAGCAGGCCTGTTGCACATCTTGCTGAACTGCATCTGTCTCTCAGTGATGTAGGGTGATGTGATGTGCAGGTATTTATTCATTGGGTCATTCAGTGGAACGTAACCTCTAACAATAGTCACAGCACAGCGGATTATGCAGTGTAAATGCGTGGAACTCCAGCATGTTTCATTGGCTCCCCATATCGCTATCACTTCTACTTGCTATCAAGGGTGTCCGAGAGATATAGTTCATCTACACTGGAAGGTTGCAGCAACACTTAAAAGCCCTGGTTCTTTTGCTGATGAAGTAAAATACACTACTCTCTGGCCATTCATTTGTTTTGGGAACTACAACTCCCATCATCCTTCTTGTGGCATGCAGCACAAGCAGAAGAACAGGGGTATCGAAAAGAAGCCTTACAAACCCTTCTAACTGTCAGTTTATCTGACATGTTAATCCTGGAATAAAAACAGCAGCAATAACCCATTCATCCAGCAGAGTCATCATAAATACGTTTCCCTCTGTTCCTGCCATTGGGGAGTGAGATTTAGGGGTGAAACAAGTAGCCTTTTCCTTAGAACCCCCTCCTAATGCTAATCAGCCATTGGTCAGTTGGATGAGTAATTGATTTCCAGTCTGTTTCCCAAAGGAGAGGAATGGGGATGCCTTTGCCACAATGACTGGGGTGTTGGTGGTCTCGGCAGGATTCATGCAGCCCCATTGCATCATCATCATCAGTCTGTTGGGGCAAAATCCTCCCGCCAGTGCATTTAAGGGGCATTGGATCCGCGATTGCACAGCTTGTACATTCATCTGTGTGGCTACACCACTTGCTCACCCCTCTAGCTGAACTACCCAATAGGGATGCACCGAATCCTTTGCGAAAGATTCGGGCGAATACCAGATCCGAATCCTCATTTGCATATGCAAATTAGGGGTGGGAAGGGGAAAAAAATCTTACTTCCTTGTTTTGTGACAAAAAGTCACGCAATTTCCCTCCCCGCCCCAAATTTGCATATGCAAATTCCGATTCTGTTGGGCCGGGCAGAAGGATTCAGCCGAATCCTGCTGAAAAAGGCCGAATCCCGGATTCGGTGCATCCCTACTACCCAGTCACTGTAATATTATCCCTGTGTCCCCAGCACTAAACCCGAGGCTTCCAGATTCACCATATGCTGCGGCTGCGGTTGGGCCAATAATAAAAACAGAAAACACAGTCCTGTGTCTCCCAGCTCCCCGCTCTATTTCACACAATAAATGGCTATATCCGGCAATTTGTGTATTGATGGAAGTAATAAAAGGCAGATCTGAAGCACTGCCGTCTGCTGGGGACTCCATAAAGCTAAACTGGCAACAGCCTCATTTAACCCTTGCCCTGCTCCCCAGCACTGAGCCTGCTGGGACACCGTATGTGCTGACAAGTACACACAGTTCTGTATTTATCTTGTGCAACAGACCAGGGCAGATCATCACTCAGGGCTGTGGTTTTGGATCATCGCCTCGTCTGTCCACAGGCTCTTGGAACTGTGAATTCCTGAATCACCGGGAATAGTGAATGAACCTGTCACTGCGGGGATTAGAAAAGGCAGACTGGGCAGAATAACCTGTGCAGCTGTTTGACTGAATCTAATGGTCTGACCCAAGCAAGGTCACCCCACTCCCATTACACAGTATTTCATGCTGCCTAGCGGTTTCCCAATAAGTGTGATCCAATAGAATCTATGCATGCAGTTAACCCTTTCCTCTCTTGCAGGTACGACCAACTCGGCAACACCCGGCGAACGTGGAGAGAGGACGGGATGAACTCCCTGGACTTCAAACTGATCTCCAGAACCAGGGCCCCACTCTATACCAACATCACTGCGGATATCGGCGACCCCCCCCTAGTGACTGAGGCACCGGCCCGATGGAAGCTCTTTTAACCTGCCGGCGTGGACCAATAAATTCCTCATTTTGCACATGAAAGAGAGCGTCTCCTATACACCTGGCCAGCTTTCAGAGGATACTGGGGAGCTGTTCCCCAAAACTTGGCCTTTAAATTCTCCTGTCTGTCTGTCTGCACAGGTAATGTATAGGAAATGCACATGTAATGCACAGGTGATGCACAGGTGATGGGGGCAGCTTGTGTCTCTGAGCAGTGACATAGAGAATTTGATTGTTTTTTTTTGGGGGGGGGGTGTTGTTATTATTTTGAAAGAAGATGTTTGCTGCTCCTGAAATAACCAGTGGGACGTGCATGGGAGTAATGGCAGAGGCAGAATAAACACAAGGGGGGTCATTTATAAACAGTGGGCAGATTTGCTCATGGGCTGTAACCCATGGCAACCAATCAGATGATTGCTTTCCGTGCTTAGAGGAAAACTATACCCCCAAAATGAATACAGATCAAATTAAGTGGCATATTAAAGAATCTTACCAAACTGAAATATATATTTAAGTAAATATTGCCCTTCTACATCTCTTGCCTTGAACCGACATTTCGTGACTCTATCTGTGCTGTCTCAGACATCACCTGACCAGAAATACTGCAGCTCTAACTGTAACAGGAAGAAGTGTGGGAGCAAAAGACACAACTCTGTCTGTTAATTGGCTCATGTGAGCTAACAAGTATGGTTTATTTGGTGTGTATGTGTGCACAGTGAATCGTACGATCTCAGGGGGCAGCCCTTATTCTTTAAAATGGCAATTTTCTATTTATGATCACCCAATGGCACATACTACTACAAAAGTATATTATTATGAAAATGGTTTATTTACATGAAGCAGGGTTTTACATATGAGCTGTTTTATGCAATATCTTTTTATAGAGACCTACATTGTTTGAGGGGGGTATAGTTTTCCTTTAACCTACAGCTGGCTGAAAAAAGCTAATCACAGATTGGTTGCTATGGATTACTGTCCAGGAGATAATTTGCCCCGTGTTTATAAATTAACCCCAAGATGTATTTTTGTGCCCAGTTGGTTGGCTTCCTACTGATAGAGGAACTGGACTGTTTGCGTGGAACTGGGCTGAGCCTGAGTAGATATGGGGCAGCTTCAATACATAAAGCAGCCATGTGATTGGTTGCTACATTTTAGCCACTGTCTAATGATGATCTATATTGACTGTATCATTTTGATACAAGATGCGTGTGGCCCCTATTGCTTACACTGCAGGGGAGACATTGTTCCTTTAGTACTAGTGATGTCACAGCTCTGATGTCATGTTGGTGAAGTGTGACATCACAGCTCTCCCCTTATCTACAGCAAGTGATAACAGTATTTATGACCCAAACAAAGACGTTCCATATTTTCATATGTTTTGATGATTGGGGCCCGGGAGCCCTATAAAGTGAAGTTTAAGGTCCTATTAAATGCAGAAATATCATGCTTTCTACAAAGGAGAAAGGGATTTATTTCCCACTGGAAATTCCCAGGGTTTCCGGCTCTTAAATGGTATTTTTTTTCCTATTTATAAACCATTTCCTGAGTGTTTCTTTGTGTAAAAAAAATAAAATCTATTTCCTGAGATAAAACCATATACGCGTGTGTTTGGCCAAATATGGTGGTGATATTCTTTAAAAGAATTGTAGTTGGTCTTCATTTTTTTATACTATGTGGATTTTGAGTTTAGTTTGCTGGTTGCTAAGGTCCGATTTACCCTAGCAACCAGGCAGTGGTTTGAGAGAAAGAGACTGGGAGATAAATAGGGGAGGGGCGGAATAGAAAGCTATAGAATAAGCTGCAGTCTCAGAGAATAATAGTTATGAACTAAAGACGTTTACCTTTACATCTGCAATACATTAGCACTAGGGATGCACCAAATCCAGGATTCGGTTCGGGATTCGGCCTTTTTCACCAGGATACTGATTTGGCCGAATCCTTCTGCCTGGCCGAACCAAATCCGAACCCTAATTTGCATATGCAAATTGAGGGCGGGAGGGAAATTAAGTGACTTTTTTTGTCACAAAACAAGGAAGTAAAAGATGTTTTCCCCTTCCACCCCTAATTTGCATATGCAAATTAGGATTTGGTTCGGTATTCGGCCGAATCTTTCACAAAGGATTTGGGGGTTCGGCCGTATATAAAATAGTGGATTCGGTGCATCCCTAATTAGCACTGCTTCTCTCTCTCTCTCTATAACGCCCCTGTTAGGGCTTTAGCACATGGGCAGATTCGGGGAGATTTAGTCGCCTGACGACTAACCACCTCTTCTTCGGGGTGACTCCCCGAACTGCCTTCCGCCTGGTAAAATGAAAAATCACCTGCAGCAATTTACTCGCGGCACTTCGATTTCCGTGGCAATGCACTCGGCGATTCGATCTCCAAAGTTGCGTCGTGAGGCATCTTCGGAGATCGACTTGAGAGCGCCATGAGTGCATCGCAGCAGGTGATTTTTCATTTTAGCAGGCGGAAGGCAGTTTGGGGGGATTGTCACCCCAAAGAAGAGGCGACTAAATCTTCCCGAATCGGCCTGTGTGCTAAAGCCCTAACCGGGGGGGGGGGGGGGGCTAGTTTGGGAACTAATGGTATAAAGTGCCATTGTCTTTACATATGAACAGGCCCCTGTGCAACTATCCTCACAGTGCTGGGCTGATAACATCTTTATTGTTTTACTGTAGCAGCTCTGTAAGGTGATACCATCTAAGTGCCATCCAGGGAGACACCAGTTTCCAGCAGCACTGAGCTTGGCTTGTTCCATTGCCCAGTTACTTGTAAAGTAATCAGAGAGGCCGATGTGATAAGGAATTCTCCCTAAAGGATAAGTAAACCTTTAAAATAAGTGAATATAAAATTGATGAGGGTGCTATGCTAAGCACTTTTGTATTTTAACATATATTTTATTTTTTTTTAATTCCAAGATATTAAAGGATACATGTACTGTTAATATGAATGAATTTTGTTACAACAGCGCCACCTGCTGGTCAGTTTCCCACCAGTCTGACCAGCAAGTAGTCAAGGAAGTTGTCAGGAGAAAGAAAGAGGCTGCTCTGATGTTCTTCTGCTTAGGAAAAAAATTAAAAACCTTTTTCAACCCTTTCCTAAGCAGAAGAACATCAGAGCAGCCTCTTTCTCCTGACAACTTCCTTGACTACTTGGTGGTCAGACTGGTGGGAAACTGACCAGCAGGTGGAGCTGTTGTAACAAAATTCATTCATATTAACAGTACATGTATGCTTTAATATCTTGGAATTAAAAAAAAAGAAATAATGAATGTAAATTTCAAAAGTTCTTCATAATAGCACCCTCATCAATTTTACATTCACTTATTTTAAAGGTTTACTTATCCTTTAATGAGCATCTAATATCCAATGAGCTGTGACGAGACCCTGTCATAATGGCACAGCATTGGCTTCCCTTCTTATCTGCCCCCGACCACTGAATTCCATTCTCCGGAAAGGAGAACTACTATATGGCATCTTCCTTATTTGTACCCCTGGAACTATAACAGGGTGACTGTTACCCCAAGTTTCTATATATCTGTAACCTTATGAGCTAAGGGGGCCCAGCCTGAAGGCCAGTTAGGGGGAGATTTGGGGTGAGTGATTATTTGTGCCCTGGGTACCCCTGGAACTATAGCAGGGTGTCTGTTACCCCAATGTTTCTATATATCTGTAACCTTGTTATGAGCTAAGGGGGCCCAGTCTGAAGGCCAGTTAGGGGGAGATTTGGGGTGAGTGCTTATTTGTGCTCGGGGTACCCCTGGAACTATAGCAGGGTGACTGTTACCCCAATGTTTCTATATATCTGTAACCTTGTTATGAGCTAAGGGGGCCCAGCCTGAAGGCCAGTTAGGGGGAGATTTGGGGTGAGTGCTTATTTGTGCTCGGGGTACCCCTGGAACTATAGCAGGGTGTCTGTTACCCCAATGTTTCTATATATCTGTAACCTTGTTATGAGCTAAGGGGGCCCAGTCTGAAGGCCAGTTAGGGGGAGATTTGGGGTGAGTGATTATTTGTGCCCTAGGTACCCCTGGAACTATAGCAGGGTGTCTGTTACCCCAATGTTTCTATATATCTGTAACCTTGTTATGAGCTAAGGGGGCCCAGTCTGAAGGCCAGTTAGGGGGAGATTTGGGGTGAGGGCTTATCATAATGAAGCGATTCTGGAAGCCCCCATGGAAAAGACAGATTTGAATGAAAAAGACACAACAATCAGTGATATTCATAATTTACTTTTAAATATTAAAATATTTAGCAAATCTATAAAATTCATGAATGTGGCCAAGTCTGTTACCAAAGATTTCACCAACACATAACGGAAGACAAACCCAAAGACCAAATTGTTGCCTAATGAAAGAAAATAAAATTCTAAGCAAGATGTGTCTTTATGCAGCATGCGTCGAGCCACGTCTGCTTATCGGCTCGGTTTTGTTTCAATTAGGGATGCACCCAATCCACTATATGGGATTCGGCCGAATCCTTCATGAAAGATTCGGACGAATACCAGACCGAATCCTAATTTGCATATGCAAATTAGGGGCAGGGAGGGAAAAAGTGCAAAAAATAGTTTGTACTTCCTTGTTTTGTGACGAAAAGTCACGTGATTTCCCTTCCTGCCCTTAATTTACATATGCAAATTAGGATTCGGTCAGGCACAAGAATTCAGCCGAACCCTACTGAAAAAGGGCGAATCCTGGCCGAATCCCGAACCGGATCCTGAATTCGGTGCATCTCTAACTAACTCAATAGTCACAACCAGCAGTGCAGAAAAGACATTTACTCATAACTTTATAACCGGTGAAAATGGGGAGTGAATGGATGTTGGAAAATTGCTTAGAATGACATTTTCTTTCATTAGGAGAATGAAAAAGATTGAAAAGATTTTCATTAGGAGAATGAAAAAGATTACCGGCCGGTGGGGGGCGGGCACAAAAAAGGGGCGGAGCCCTGCATTGTGATGCAAAAGGGGTGGGGCAACATCGCACGATGTCCAGAACACTGAAAAAAATGGTAAGAGCTGAGCGAATTGGGGGCGGCCAAGGGCTTTTTTTTTAAGGGTATTACAAATTAAAGGCAATCCTACTCATGAGCAACATGTTGCTCTCCAACCCCTTGGATGTTGCTCCCAGTGGCCTCAAAGCAGGTGATCATTTTTGAATTCCAGGCTTGGAGGCAAGTTTTGTTTGTGTTAAAACCAGATGTACTGCCAAACAGAACCTTCTTTAGACTGTCAGTGCACATAAGGGGGATGCCAAATAGCCAATCACAGCCATTATATGGTATCCTTGAGAAACTTTTTGTAAGATGCGCTGGGAGTTTTTCTAAAGTTCCTCCCTCCAGTTGCGTCTCTTCCCGACTGAGGGGGCGGATCCCGCGCTGTCTAGTCCTTGAAGTGACGCCAAAGTCACTTCACCATCGTTGTGATGCTTGCGTCATGACACTTAGCATTCGGAGCAAATTTGAATTTTTTGCCCCAAAGATTCCCTTTAAAAAGCCAAATTGTCATTTTGACAGTGCCCAAGCTGACTTCTGTTTACAGATCCTGCCTAAGTGTTATTCTGCGTTTGAATTCCTGGTTTTGACTCCTGCCTGACTTTTTGACTTCCATTCCGGCCGCCTGCCTTGACCCATTTGCCTGTTCTTTGACTACGTCTTGCCTAATCCTTGCCGGTACCTCGTTTTTGGACTTGTTACTTTTTACGCAGTACTCCTTGTAGATTCCACAGCAGAAAGCCCCGGGCCCCAAAAGGGCGTCGGTAAACACCGGAGTCCAGAGGGGTGCCCTGTGCATGCGAGTGTACCCACGGCTCATTAGGTTCCAACTGACTAGTACGTTACACGTTTTGCATGATTGTGTTGCTGCCCAACTCTTTTTACAACTGAATGAGGCTCACGGGTAAAAAAGGTTGGAGACCCCTGCTCCAAGGCAATGATCTGCTACCAGGGGCCTCCCTGGGGATGCTGGGAAATGTAGTTTAGCAGTCCTGAGCTGCTAGTGGCCAATCCTTAAAGCAGTGCATCTCTCTAAGGCTAGTGAAGAACATGCCATGACATTTTGGAAAATATCTACAAAATAAAAAGTAATAGATAATGCTGAAAGCCCTTTACTGATCAGCAACTCAATGGAACACCCGGTCAGCTCCCCTTTATTTAGCTCTACATAAATTACTTCCTTTTTTATTTGTCGGCCATCTTGTAAATAATGAATTCATGCCCCCCCCCCGGGCACATTACGTCTTATTCTGGGACATCTTTATACTCAAGAACCTAAATCCTGCCCCCCCCCCAGAAAAATAATTTTACGTAAAAATACTCTGAGCTCATCTCCTAAATGCAGCATGTATAAAATGCATTTGTGGTTATGTATATTAATAGTATATCCCCAAATTTGGGTGCAATACTTTTTACCCCATAATTAGATCTGAGGCGCACCCTCCTTATACATGTTTCTACAGGGCGACAGTGTTGAACCTTGATAGGTGTACTGCAAAAGGTGCAAATCTGTGTGCAGTTATGGACCATGTCCAGGATTGGGATCGTTAGTCGTATGAATTCCACCCACTGTAGAAGACCTTCCACTGAGAACATACATTGTTTGTAATCCAGCCGAAGACTGGTGGTCTTCACGTTCCACCATTGTGCCTTGTAGCGTTACGGCATCTGATTATGTTCCTTCAAGGAGAGCACGAAGAGTTGTAGGTCCATATTCCTTATTCCATCATCAATGTACCTTCAAGTCTACTAAGGTCACCATGTTAAGGAGCTGTAAAGCACTTACTTTCTCTCCAGTTGGGAATCAGGTTTGCCAGATCCAATACAATGAGTTTGAGCGGCAGAAGGTGATCTCCTGAAAAGTATCACAAATGACCATTGTAGAAAACAACAGGGAGAAGTTGGTCACCAATGTACCTTCAAGTCTACAGACTCTCAGGTCCTATATGCCTAACCCTGAACTGAGGAGTTATAAGTCCAGCCTAAAAGTTGGTTACCGCATTGTGGTTACCCTATACCTTATTTATGTGCAGTGCAAGCTCCCAAAGGCTTATATTACTTGGTCTGCCTTATTCAAGCATCAGTGGACCTTTACATTTACTGACCAAACCATGTAGAGGTGCTGGAAATGACAAGTCTAGTCTAGAGAGAAATGGGTCAACGTTGTAATTACCCTCTCAAGTTTACTCTGTCCTTCAGCAATGTATCTTTTGCAGATTCCCAAGATCTTATATCATTAGCCTTGACATGAGCGTTTAGCCTACAGCGAAGTTGGTCACCATTGTGGTTATCTTCAGATATCGGGGTTTTGAAAGGCTCCACAGCTCCTATATTCCTTGGTCTGACTTATTCTATCAATGTACCTTCAAGTCTACTGACGTAACCATGTAGAGGAGCTGTAAATTATAAGTCTAGACTTGAGAGAGGTTGGTCACCATTTTGATTACCCTCTCAGGTCTAAACTTCATGTCCGCATATATTTTTCAGCTATGCATATTTTGCAGATTTTTACGGTCAAGTCTAGCCTACAGAGAAGTTGGTCTCCATGATGGTTACCCTCACATATATACCTTACTTATCAACTTGTTCTTCAGATATCCAGGTTTTCCAGACTCCTAAAGTTCTATATCCTTTGCCATGACCAGGGCCTAGACTAGAGAGAATTTGGTCGCCACAGAGTTTACCCTCACAGATCTACCCTAACTCACATGTCCTTCTAATCACCTGATTTTGGACACGCTATTTACCATGGTGGGTGCAGCACTGGCCAATCGCACTGCACTTCTAGCCGCTGATACAAAGCTTCACATCCAAATGTGTTTTTAGCACCAGATTTACTCTGAAGAGAAGGTCCAGTGTGGACCATTATTGGAATGTTTGTAGATGATGAGGGTCATTTCTTTTGGTACAAGAAACCCTACTGCTTGTGTGCAAAATTCACCAAAAAAAGGTGTCTACCTCCAAGAACTTCAAACGTTGTCCATATAATAGCAGATTTGGCCTTAAATTGATTCTTTTTTTTAATCTTTTAAAGATTTTGGTTGAAAGTCCCATTTTCTTTCTAGAAAGCATCTGTGTCGTCATCTATGGGAACAAGGATCCTTTTGGATGTTGAGGACTGGCCTTGTCTCTGGAACCTTAGCTCACAAAGTCTATGTCCCTCCTGATGTTCATTTAGATCTCTGGCCGCCCAACTTCTGCTGTTAAATTAATGTACAGTTGGTCATGTTCAACCGAGAGCAACTCATAGGCGCAAGAGTTTAGGCCGTCCTTCCTCCAGACGCGGGATACTTTATTCAATAGTTTCATCCTGTGTAAGGGAGATGGAATAAGGGTATTGGAATAGTTAGGTATGGGATCTGTTATCCAGAATGCTCGGGACCTGGCCTGGGGCATTCTGGATAACATATCTTTCTGTAATTCAGATCTTCATAGCTCAAGTCTATTAGAAAATCATGTAAACATTAAATAAACCCAATAGGCTGGTTTTGTTTCCAATAAGGATTAATTATATCTTAGTTGGGAAGTACAAGCTACTGTTTTATTATTTCCAGAGAAAAAGGAAATCATTTTTAAAAATCTGAATTAATTGGATAAGATTGAGTCTATGGGAGATGGACTTTCTGTAATTCGGAGCTTTCTGGATAACGGGTTTACAGATAATGGATCCCATACCCGTGCTATACTCTCTTTCTATTCATTACGAATAGCATGAATTTCAGTTGGACAATTGCTAGAAGCTTAAAGGGCAACAGGTGCTCTTTAATGTTTTACTTCAGGTTGCATCTCCTGACACATCTCTGATCAGTTCTATCACTTTGAATCAGGAGACACTTCCTGAATCAATAAATTCAACTTCTGCCTGTCTTTCTGGTTGGCTAGAACAGCAAATCAGCTGGCTGGGCTTGGAGTGGGGTTCGTTCTCCTTTCAAGTCTTATATTGAATTAACTAACTGATAGGAAAGGTTTTTTATTTTTTCCTAAGCAGAAGAACATCAGAGCAGCCTCTTTCTTTCTCCTGACAACTTCCTTGACTATTTGGTGGTCAGACTGGTGGGAAACTGACCAGCAGGTGGCGCTTTTGTAACAAAATTAATTCATATTAACAGTACATGTATCCCTTAATATCTTGGAATTAAATAAAAATAAATAATGACTGTAAATGACAAAAGTGCTTAGAATAGCCCCCTCATCAATTTTATATTCACTTGTTTTAAAGGTTTACTTATCCTTTAAGTGTCTGTACATGTCCTTGCCTCCCTAGAAATTGATTTTCCCCGTAGAAAGATCAGGAATAAAATACCAACCTCTGACTGTTCACCTCGTTGCCACTATCCCGGGTATGGAAGATCATGGTGTATCTGGCAACCTCGGCCGGGGGTCTGACCACCTTCATCTTTTGACCCACCACCCTAGAAGGAGAAAGTATTTAGAGCAGGTAAGGCAGGAGACACAACTCTGGTCCCAGGTACAGAGCCAGGTCCATACAGAATGAGTTTGCTGAGATAGGAAGAACCTGACTGCACAAAGACCTCAACCCAACTGAACCCCTGTGAGATGAACTGGAACCCTAACTGTGAGGCTGATCCCCAACATCAATGTCCAACCTCACTAATGCTCTTGTGGCTGAATGGAGGCAACTCCCATTGTTCCAACATCTAGTGGAACCTTCCCAGAGGGGTAGAGGCAGTTATTGCAGCAACAGAAGGGGCAACTGCCTTGGTTTGGGGATGAGATGTTGGGGGCAGGGGTCCTGTGTTTCTGGGTGAAAGCTGCTCATCTGAGTGGTTGGCCTATCACGTCCTACCTTCCTATATATATATAAACAGTATATAGTGAATAAAGTACCCCGTCTTGTAAATTATAAGGATATTATACGTTACCAAGGAGTTTCATGACCATATAAAAGGCAGAGTGCTTTTATACAGGTCATGGAACTCCGAGGTAACTTCTAATACCCTCATATTTTGCAACTGGGAATACTTTATTATAATACACAAGTTTTAGTGAGTCATGTTACAGAAATGACATCAGAACTCACCGTTGATAAGGATATAATACACAAAAGCCATGAATATCTTGTAAATTATATCCTTATAAAGGGGAAGAAAGAAGACACCGTGGGTTTTTTGAATATAATTTGATTTTATCTTAATATGTTTATTTAGTTACAATGTAATAAATGCAAACTGTGTTACAGGCTATGTACAAACAAAAACCAACTCAATGTATGCATGTTACTTATTCAATGTGTACAACTGCTTTTGTTTGTTCAATAAAAGAAATGTTAAAAAAATTACATCCTTATAAACGGTGAGTTCTGATGTCATCAGTTATAAACGGTGAGTTCTGATGTCATTTCTGTCACATGACTCACTGAAACTTGTGTATTAATAATAAATAAAGTACCCCCAGTTGCAAAATATAACGATATTAGAAGCTACCTGGGAGTTCCATGATCTATATAAAAGCACAAGGCCAAAGGCCATGAAACTCCTCAGTAACTTATAATAACCTTATATTTTACAAGAGGGGGTACTTTATTCACTATATAATTTACAAGATAGTCATGGCTTTTGTGTATTATATATATATAATAATTTTAATGTCAGCAAGCACCGCTGTCATTGGCTGTACAACATCAGCAACTGGATGACAGATTATGTGCAAATCCCAGGCAGTGCCAAGTGTAATAAATACAAGGAGTAATGTTACAAGTAATAGAACATGAATTCTGTGAACCCATCTGTCTTGTTCTGTTTGCTTTTGTTCTGTACAATTATCACCATTGTTGGCACTAAAAATAATTACCCGTCTGCCAACCTCCTCTCCAAATAAATCTTACCTCTGCCGCAGATCATCGTCTTCTCCTCCCCAGCCCCAGTAATTGTTGGAATAGCCGTTCACATTGTCAAACTGCTCTCTGGTCATGGCGGTCACACCCCCAAAATAGCCCTTATAGCGCAGCCTAGAGGAAGAGCAGGGGAAAGCGGGTCAGGAGCACAACTCACATAATGATATTCCAGTACAAATTTTATTCTTGCAAAGATCATTTCACTTACTCAAGGCCCTGTCTTTATCGATCAATATATTTTGTGAGTGGGGTAAAGTATTTCCTGGCATTTAAATATGTCCTGCTTTATGGCAGCTGAGATTCTAGCTATCTGTATAACAGAGCATTCTGTCCCAGTGGCTGCACAGATCCTATCTGATCCCCATTGGAAGCAGCAGTCCTGCCCTGCTTTATGGCAGCTGAGATTGTAGCTATCTGTATAACAGAGCATTCTGTCCCAGTGGCTGCACAGATCTTATCTGGTCCCCCTATTGTAAGCAGCAGTCCTGCCCTGCTTTATGGCAGCTGAGATTCTAGCTATCTGTATAACAGAGCATTCTGTCAAAGTGACTGCACAGATCCTATCTGATCCCCATTGGAAGCAGCAGTCCTGTCCTGCTTTATGGCTGAGATTCTAGTTATCTGTATAACAGAACATGGGAGCGAGTGCCATTAGGAGCTGTAGACATGTCCCTACCTGTAGCCAGTTACATTTCTTCCCACGACCAGGTGTTTGGGCTCAGTGTCACAGAGGTAAAGGTTAAAGTCATTCTCAGGGATCAGATCAACATCATGGAATATAAAGCAGTCCCAGTCCTCTTGCTTCAGCGCCTCCAGGTACCCGATGTTCAGCAACTTTGCTCTGTTGAACTTCTGGTTCCCGGCCTGTAACAAGACAACATGGCTGACGCCACATGGCAAATATCCGCATTGCACCCACAAGGCAAGCCCTCCCCTAACACCCCGCTGTGACAGAAATACCTGGTGAATGACATAAATCCCATAGTCCAGCTGTTGGCGCTGCAGGAAGGGGTGCAAGTGTTTGAGCAGGTACAAGAGGTGTCGCTCGCGATTTCGGTGAGGAATCAAGATGGCGACTTTTTGCTGAGCTTTGCAGCTCTCCGGTTGGTATCTGCCATTTTCCACCTGGGGGTTCTCTTTCTTCACCTGGTTCAAACTTAAAGAAGGCTCAAACTTTAGTGGTACAGCGCCCCCTGTATAGTGGGAAAAACCAAAAAGGTAATTCACTGACTGCCCAGGAACATAAAGCACGGAGATACATGTGATGCTCAGGTAAGTCTAAACAATGTATATGGTATTGTCCTCCATTATATTTGTGATATTATTATGGGGTTATTTACTAAACTCCGAATTCATCTCATATTTAAAAAAAAAAACCCCGACCAAACTCCCATGCCCCGAATTGACCTTATTTATTAGTAAAAAACTCAAATTAATTGAATCTTCCAGTTTTTTAAGATTTTTTATTTTTGCCCGAAAAGCCTGAGGCTAAACTCAGCGCAAACCACGATATCTTCATATTGAGATTGGTGCCTCTGCCATTGACTTATACAGGACCTCGGCAGGTCTGAGATGGCGGATTTTTGCAGCATCGAGTTATAATAAATCTAGAAAAATTCCAGTTTTTTTAGTGTTCTGACTATTATGTTAGACATCCAGTCACTCCAGCCTTTATACATTACATTTTTGGCTGACTAACTATATTAGAAACATTTTTTTATTTTGCACAGCCTATCTATTTACACTGTTTTTATTTTTACACTGAACTGTTCCTTTAAGACTGAGCTATTAATGGGATTGGCACTTTATTACAAAGCAAACGCCACTATAAGAGCTGCTCCCTTGTACAGTAAATAGTGATAAGAATTCTATTAATACAAAGCTTTAGGACAAAGCCAGACGTGGCGTTTTTTACGTGGCATTTTTAAAAAAAGAACAGCCAGGCGTAAATACGCATAAACTGCACTACCATTGAACTAATGGAAAACGCACTATGGCAATTCACACAGGGCGCTTGCAAGCTGAAATCCGCCACAGGACGCCAGTATTGGCTTTTTTGAGCAGAAACGCCAATACGTCAAGAAACTACCAAATCAATAGACTCTATGGGATCTGCATGTTTGAAACCACACTTTACGGAAATACGCAGCGTATTTTTAATATGGCGTCCGAACTCAATGAGAACAATGAGAAGTGCATGTCGGGAAAAGAATCCTACGGGCTGAAAAACGCATGTTGACGGTCGTATTTACGCCTGGCTGTTCTTTTTTAAAAACACAACGTAAAAAGGCTACAAAAACGCCACGTCTGGCCTTGCCCTTATGTGCTGAGTACACTCTGCTGGTTGTATTGCCTAATTCTTTCCCATAGTTCCCAGCTGCTGAGCCCCCAGACACTTCTCAGGCCCCCTGGGGGTCAGCCCCACAGTTTGGGGACATCAGAAAGTAAAGGGAAGGGGTCGTTACTCACTGAGTAGGGGGGAGAGGGCAGGGCAGAGCTTGACTGTCTCTTCAGCAGTCACATGCTGTCTCTCCTCTTCATTGTCCATGGAAGTGGCTCTCCACCTATAATCCAAGGGCTGTTTGAACCTGTGTGCATAGCGTGCGACATCGGCCGAGTTAAGAGCTGCCCACCCAAAGAGCAGCAGGCACAGGCATATAATAACTAGGATTCGGATCCTGCAGAACATCTGGGACACAGAGCTGCTCAGTCCCATTGCTGCTTGGTCTCAGCTACAACAAGCACAGAGTCTTTGCATCCGATGTGTTCCACCAAAGAGGAGACATCATTCCCACCCTGAGGCTTCTGGGTCCCAACGATATCTTGCCTGGAATGGAAAAGAGAGAAAGTTATTGCACTATATACAAGCACTGCCCAGTCTCATAGGTGTAATGTAAACAGCAGGACATGCCCTGAGCTGCACTGTGGCCATGGAAACCAGACCCAGAGGGCGACCCGTCATACACATAGGAGCAATACTCACAGCCCAGACCACTTTTTCACACCTAACAGTTTGTAACCACAAGTGATCACTACTCGGTAGCACCAATATGCTCAGCCGGCACTGTGGGTCACCCCCCCGGGATGTAAATACACAATATACTAACCATCACACGGGCACCTCAATCCAATTCAGTTTCCATTAATATCAGTACATTATATAGGGGCTCCCACATGTCCTAACATCCCAGATTCAAAACAATCACTGATGTGCTCCAGTGACCGAAAGGTTCTTTGAGAACTCAAAATGTCCAGACTTTGGCTCAGACTCCCTGGTTTTTATACAGAAATGTAAGAATAGAAAATATACTGGGTTTTTTTGGGTCAAAATGTTACTTATTCCCCATACCAGTGAGTGGCCATTCATTTTTCAGCGTATTTATTTGTATTACGTATCATTGAGGTTGTGAACACAAGGGCTTTACTTTTGTTGTCTTCTCCACGCACAACTGAGCCTTGATTGCAAAGTGTGTAACACAAACAAGTCTCACAGATCTACTCCTATTCCATCTCTCTCTCTCTCTGTATATCTGCTCCTGTTCCAGGGCGCTCTCTCTCAATATCTGCTCCTGTTCCATCTCTCTCTCTCTCAATATCTGCTCCTATTCCAGGGCTCTCTCTGTATATCTGCTCCTATTCCATCTCTCTCTCTCTGCATATCTGCTCCTATTCCAGCGCTCTCTCTGTATATCTGCTCCTATTCCATCTCTCTCTGCATATCTGCTCCTATTCCAGCACTCTCTCTGTATATCTGCTCCTATTCCATCTCTCTCTGCATATCTGCTCCTATTCCAGCACTCTCTCTGTATATCTGCTCCTATTTCATCTCTCTCTCTGCATATCTGCTCCTATTCCAGCACTCTCTCTGTATATCTGCTCCTATTCCATCTCTCTCTCTGCATATCTATTCCAGCGCTCTCTCTGTATATCTGCTCCTATTTCATCTCTCTCTCTGCATATCTATTCCAGCGCTCTCTCTGTATATCTGCTCCTATTCCATCTCTCTCTCTCTGCATATCTGCTCCTATTCCAGCACTCTCTCTGTATATCTGCTCCTATTCCATCTCTCTCTCTGCATATCTATTCCAGCGCTCTCTCTGTATATCTGCTCCTATTTCATCTCTCTCTCTGTATATCTGCTCCTATTTCATCTCTCTCTCTGCATATCTGCTCCTATTCCAGCGCTCTCTCTGTATATCTGCTCCTATTTCATCTCTCTCTCTGCATATCTGCTCCTATTCCAGCGCTCTCTCTGTATATCTGCTCCTATTCCATCTCTCTCTCTCTGCATATCTGCTCCTATTCCATCTCTCTCTCGCTCTCTGCATATCTGCTCCTATTCCATCTCTCTCTCTCTGTATATCTGCTCCTATTCCATCTCTCTCTCGCTCTCTGCATATCTGCTCCTATTCCATCTCTCTCTCTCTCTCTGCATATCTGCTCCTATTCCATCTCTCTCTCTCTGTATATCTGCTCCTATTCCATCTCTCTCTCGCTCTCTGCATATCTGCTCCTATTCCATCTCTCTCTCTCTCTCTGTATATCTGCTCCTATTCCATCTCTCTCTCGCTCTCTGCATATCTGCTCCTATTCCATCTCTCTCTCTCTGTATATCTGCTCCTATTTCAGCGCGCTATCTTCATATCTGCTCCTGTTCCATCTCTCTCTGCATTTTAATCACCAGGAACCAGTGGTAGATATGTAATAATGAGATTAACTCAATGATTTGCATTTGATGCATTTAGTTTGTGCTGGGCTCTGGGCTGATATACAGGGTCATTTCTAGGGGCATCCAGAACGGCCCTCTCAGCGTGTAAAAGGCAAAAACAAGTCTGCAATTAATTGCAAAAGGGGTGGGTGGTGGGATCCATGTAGGTGAACTCCTGCCCCTAACTTGTAAATCATTCATATGTGCAAGTCAGAAAGCTGACACTCTTTCCACCTCTTGCCCCTGGTGCTGTAAATGACTCCTATTGTATTGCACCAATTTTTGTGGGCTGAAAACAGGCAGGCACAGCCAGTGACAGGTACTTCCTTGGGACCCCTTTTTACACTCCCCAAATTCCCACCCCTAGGCGTGGGTGGAGCTTCTGTCACCTTTAAAGGAACAGTTCAGAATAAAAATAAAAACCAGGTAAATAGATAGGCTGTGCAAAATAAAAAATGTTTCTAATATACAGTAGTTAGTTAGCCAAAAATGTAATGTAAAAAGGCTGGAGTGACTGGATGTGTAACATAATAGCCAGAACACTACTTCCTGCTTTGCAGTTCTCTTGGTTTACACTGACTGATTACCAGGCAGTAACCAATCAGTGACTTGAGGGGGGGCCACATGGGCTTTTAAATCTGAGCTGCATACTAAGGATCAATTACAAACTCACTGAAGAGTTACGTCCCATGTGGCCCCCCTTCAAGCCGCTGACTAGCTCAGAGTTAGAGAGCTGAAAAGCCTATCTATTTACCCAGATTTTATTTTTACCCTGAACAATTCCTTTAAGACTGAGCTATTAATGGGGTTGGCACTTTATTACAAAGCAAACGCCACTATCAGAGCTGCTCCCTTGTACAGTAAATAGTGATAAGACTTCTATTCAATTCTATACAAAGCTTTATGTGCTGAGTACACTCTGCTGGTTGTATTGTCTAATTCTTTCCCATAGTTTCCAGCTGCTGAGCCCCCAGCCAATTCTCAGGCCCCCCGGGGGTCAGCCCCACAGTTTGGGAACATCAGAAAGTAAAGGGAAGGGGTCGTTACTCACTGAGTAGGGGGGGAGCTTGACTGTATCTTTGGCTGTCTCTTCAGCTGAACTTTTCAGGCAGATTCAGAGCATTTTGGCAGGCGCAAAGGTTGCACAAGTGACTCCCGGAATCCTCCCATGAAGTTTTTAAACAGGATAAACATGCTTTGCCCCACTCATCAAGTATTTGCCCTTTTCTTCTGACTCTTTCCAGCTTTTAAATCGGGGGGTGATCACTGACCCCATATAAAAACAAATGCTCCTAGTTCTCTGTTCCTGCAGCAAACGGTTCCTTGTCTGCCCAGAGCTCTCTAATTGGTCCTCTCACATTAAGACCTGGCGGCATCAGCATAGCGGAGGGCTCCTCCCAAAGTGTGAGCCGGGACCGGGACCTTGGGGTTTGGGAGTCCGTACATAACATTTTTATTCAAATAAGTGCATGGTTGCTAGGGTAATTTGGACATTAGCAACCATCTGTATAAAAAGCTAAATAACTCAAAAAAACACAACTAATAAAAAATGAAAACCAATTGCAAATTGTCTCAGATTATCACTCTCTACGTCATACTAACAGTTTTCTCAACGATGAACAACCCCTTTAAGAAGTATGGTTTCCAGCCCCCCCCCCAATATATAAATAGTTGTAACAAATGGACCTCGTCTATTTATTTGCCCTTTTTAGCAGCATCTAGTCTTATCAGCAAGTTTCAAGTACAGGCATGGCACCTGTTATCCAGAATGCTCGGGACCTTGGGTTTTCCGGATGATGGATCTTTCCGTAATTTGGATCTTCATGCCTTAAGTCTACTAGAAAATCATGTAAACGTTAAATAAACCCAATAGGCTGGTTTTGCTTCCAATAAGGATACATTATATCTTAGTTGGGATCAAGTACAAGCTACTGTTTTATTATTACACAGAAAAAGGAAATCATTTTTAAAAATTTGGATTATTTGAATAAAATGGAGTCTATGAAAGACAGCCTTCCAGTAATTTGGAGCTTTCTGGATAACAGGCTTCCGGATAACAGATAAGGTTGTCTTATTCAGTCAGCAAAACCACGAAGAAGATCCTCAAAGGACCTAACACTGTTGCATGGGGAACAACTAGGGTTCTAGGTTCAATTCCAGCCAGGGCACAATCTACAAGGAGTCTGTATGTTCTCCCCATGTCTGTGTGGGTTCCTCTGGGCACCCCAATTTACTCCCACACTCCAACAAACAGGCAGGTTAGGCTGAGCATGAATGCATAATTTAAAGTCCAACCAAAGGATTAGTCAAATATAAAAATGAATATTGTTCTCAGAGAACCCATAGTGACCGAAATGGGTAACATTGTCAAAGTGTCGGCGTGATATAAATGAAAGGATAATAATAATAATATGGGAACTTATTTGCGGTTTATTTAATACAGTTTATTTTTCATTCTTTCTCTGCAGAATTAATTTCCCACTGGAAACTTGATTTACAGATTTACTTGGATGTAATTGGAAGATGTTGGTGAATATTTCAAAAGTGGGTCGAAGACAAAAAGCCCAGGCGTAATACATAATAAACTGCCTTCATACCATTTGCCTAGATTGCATGGTGTCAAAAGTCACAGCAAAAATATGTTTACAAGGATATCTACTAGAGTTTCCCATTTTGTGGGGCTGAGCCCTTTAAGGTGGACTTAAGTCATGACCCCAACTGTCCAGTTGCAAAGAGGACTGAGCGTAAAATCTCCTGCAGGGCTAGAAATGTCCTGTTTATTGTAACCTGCCAGTGTCTTCCCACTGCCCATTCCATAGTCCGGCACTTACCCTGGTCCCACCCTTACCTGGGACCTTTATACAGATACTATATTACGGTATGCTTCATTCTTTACTGCTATTGCCATGAGAAGAAACCAATGACCCCTCTGTAACATGGACTCTCACCTAGGGGCACATTTACTTAGCTCAACTGAAGGAATAGAAGAAAAAATACTTCGAATTTCAAATTTTTTTTTGGCTACTTCGACCATCGAATTGGCTACTTCGACCTTCGACTACGACCTAGAATGGAATGATTCGAACTAAAAATCGTTCGACTATTCGACCATTCGATAGTCAAGGTACTGTCTCTTTAAAAAAAACTTCGACCACCTACTTCGCCACCTAAAACCTACCGAGCACCAATGTTAGCCTATGGGGAAGGTCCCCATAGGCTTCCTAATCAATTTTATGATCGAAAGAAAATCGTTCGATCGATGGATTAAAATCCTTTGAATCGTTCAATTCGAAGGATTTAATCGTTCGATCGAACGATTTTTCTTTCGATCATAGGAAATGCAGTAAATCTTTTTTACTTCGACGGTCGAATACCGAGGGTTAATTAACCCTCGATATTCGACCCTAAGTAAATGTGCCCCCTAGTGTATCCAGAAACACGATTGGCTGTAATGTAATGACAGCAGAACAGACGTTTGCTGTCAAAAATTTGTCTGGGCCCCTTTAGCTCATAACAAGGTTACAGATATATAGAAACATTGGGGTAACAGTCACCCTGCTATAGTTCCAGGGGTACCCAGGGCAGTATTATGCAACTCAAAAGAAAAAGTACAATACATTTCAAATTTGCCATTAGCTGTTGTTCATTAAAAGTGAACTAAAGCCAAAGGACCAATATAAATACTACACACCCTGCATGGTTACTATGTACACTTTATTTTCCTATATTTTCTGCATGACATCATAGGAAATTATTAGGTAATTCTGCTTAAGCATGTCATACTTCTCACTACGAGTCGCACTGAAAAGACTGAGGAAATGCACGTACTGTAAAAAAAAAAAAAAAAAAAAAAAAAAAGCAAAAAAAAAAAACGACAGCAGTGAACTCAGACTTCTACAGTGTGCACTTTGCTAGTCTGGGACACTCTGATGACAGCTTACAAGAACAAGGCTGCAGGCTGAGTTATACAGAGAATCCTGAGTATCACTCATATATTATAAGGGATAATGTACCCCCTACTGTAAATGATAAGGATATTAGAAGTCACTGAGGGGTTCTGTGACCATATAAAGACACAAGGCTGCAGGCTGAGTTATACAGGGAACTCTGAGTATCCCTCATGTATTATAAGGGATAATGTACCCCCTACTGTAAATGATAAGGATATTAGAAGTCACTGATGGGTTCTGTGACATAGAAAGACACAAAGTTTCAGGTATACAGATTATGAAAGTCAAATATCCTTATAATTTGCATGAGGGGGATATCGCAGCTAATTATAGGTGACAGTGGAAGAGCAGAGAGTAAATGCTGTGCAGTAAATAATTTCTAGGGAAAGTTGGTGGAATTCTCATACATTTGGGATTTGTCTCTCTAGGGAATTCTGGCAGAATGTGTTCAGTTGAAGCTGCAAATACAAACATGTAAAGGTTACAAAAAACACCTTTATTCCAGAAGTAGAGTCGGATGTATAATCTGGCCCAAGATTTTGCCGGGGTCACTGAAGAAACCAAACGTTATTGAAAGATCTGAGCTGAATTCCATCCCATAATAGTGTCATTGTTACACAGGGGCTTATTACAGACACACAATATGAGAGCTCTGTATTACTGGGAACTGCAAGATGATAACAGGGAGCCAACCTGCCATATTATTTACCTTGCAAAGGGGGATGTCCTGTTCCAGAAGCAAAAGATACAGCTTGTGCCAATCACTTGCACCGAACACTAGGGTGCATTAACCCTTTTAACACCGCAGCACCCATGCAGGCTGGGAGGCAAATCTTGGAGGAAAGAGTAAGCCACAAACATATCATCAGTGCAGCTTCAGAGGTAAAACGTTGCCTGCGTGCTCGTCCAACAGTGAAAAAGTTTATTGCAAAATGTGTTCCGGGTCTGAGGAACCAAACACCAGTTATGATTCAATAGGATTGTGAAATGAACCAGTGGAATGTGCCCAGTCAGTCAGACACTCACAAGAAAGAGCCCGAGGGACACAATCCTACTCTCTTCCCACAGGCGGGTTCAGCTGTGTTTATTTACAAGGCATTACCAGCAATTAGTCTCATCACCTCTAATGGCAATAGATTACATGCTGGTATGATAATGACCTGTCTTCTAGGGAATTACATAATCTCCCTTCCTTTATAATAAAATAGATCCTTCCGGTGATGATGGCAAAATCTCCTTTCCTCCAGCCTCAGTGGGCCATTTAATTAGCTGTGCCCATCTAGAGATGGAAAGGAAGATAATTAACACCTGGTGGCAGCAGGATTCGAACTGCTATCTTGCTGCATGTGATCCTGTGTTCGATTCCAGCAAGGGACAGAATCAGCACAGAGTTGCTATGATCATCTGGGATCTGCTTTGGTTTCCTCAAAGATACAGGTCCACAAATGTCAATATGACTAAAGACATATTAGGGACAAGAGGAAATAGGATAGAAATCCATGTTTTATGTGTAGGTGAGGGGCGAGTAGATTTAGCTATAGATTTGAAGCACTAATTCAGAGCTGGACTAAAAAAATATCGGCACCCAAGCCAAGAATAGCTTATTTCTAAGCCACACTACTACACCATCACCTATTGTCTGCATGGCATTATGTCTTTAAAGTGATTATGTTGGAGCTTTAAGAATATCAGAAGGGTACTTGCCAGGGGTTTTTTTTTTCCCATAATCTCCAAACCCACAAGTCGACTGTACCGCCAGGGTTTTGGTGATCACCAATGAAGTCAGAGGAAGGGTAGTTGAGTATTTTGCCATCTGCCCACTGGCAGAGCAACATATACAGGAAGGGAGAGAGAGGGGAGACAAATCTCTCCATGTCATTGCACCCTAGACAGGTGCCTCTGCTGCCCACCCCTAGTTTTACTAAATTAATATAGCAGTTCCCTTTCCCATGTTTTCTTTGTGTTGTATCACTAAACGTGAATTGTACCACATAGGTGCACCTGCTAAATGGGCACACACACACAATGTAGTACTGTACTGGCTCATTCCCTTACCCTAATGGGTGCTGGCACCCTACAACAAACATTTCAATCCCGAGGACCGCTTCCACTCTCTGGCCTGCAAGGTACTTCCTAACCCGGGAGTCACACATTGTGTGCAAGAGTTACATGTTTGTATCTTTAACTCTGAGCATGAAACCAGCACGCACTCACTAGTGTGCAAAATATGTCACTAACCTATGAGGTTATACATGAATAAAGCTTGTGTGTCTGTTTCTTC
Organism: Xenopus laevis; assembly: GCF_017654675.1. Taxonomy (NCBI): domain Eukaryota; kingdom Metazoa; phylum Chordata; class Amphibia; order Anura; family Pipidae; genus Xenopus; species Xenopus laevis. Next base: position 25,212,703 of record NC_054374.1, on the reverse strand, counting down.
TGAGTCAAACAAGGTAATCCCTGTCATCCAAAGGCCCTTAACAGCTGAAAGTAGGTTAATGTTGCCTTTAAACAAACTGCAAGTGGCTGAGTGAAAGCTGATACAAAAAGGGGAATGGCTAAAAGGGCAGCAGGGCATATAATGAGGCTTTGGTCTGATACAGACAATTTACAGTTGGCCTTTTATCATTTTTGCTGTTTTTGAAAGTGGCTTTTTGGAAGTGTTTTTGAAAGTGGCATTTAAAAGTGTTTTTGAAGCATACATAGCATATGTTTTTATTTAGTTTCCAAATAAAGTAAATAACAAAATGGAAATGTGTAGGTACATAAAAGAAATTCTATTATCAATACATTCTTAGCCACTTATCTAGAACACACACAGTTACAAGTTAGTATAGCTAACCTGAGTAAGAAAATAATTTAAACAACAATATTTCCTCTCATCATAGTTTAAGAGTAATGAATAACTTGTATGTAACATCCGATTTATTGGATGGCTCCTGGGGTGTGATCAATGACTCTGCTCCTGTGGATGAGAAAGGTTTTGGATGTATAGATCCGTTTCTTGTACGGTGGGATTATTAGATCAGTTGTGTTAGAGATTTCCAATATCCCTGAAATTCTCCCCATAATTTTTGGATACTAGGATAAAGCCAAAGGGAATTGAAGGTGGCATTTTTGAAAGTGACGTGGGGGCAAAACACCCATTTGGGAATTTATTGCGCAAGCTGGAGCTGGATATGGGTGACAGGAGGGTGCTGGTGCAGAGGGGACAAGTGCATGGGGTAGGGGTGGTAGGCCCTGGGGATCCATAGTTAAGCCCCTGCTGTTGGCCCATTTTGGAGCAGCTGAGTTGGCAGCCAGTGTCGGCCCTTGTACTGCCAATTTAGTGCCAAGGACAGACAGACTTGAAGTGCAGTGAGGGGCGCTGGGATGTGCAGGAGCTGAACTACACAGGACACTTTCTAGGATCAACAAACTGCCTCCTGCAGGAGCGTTGCAGCTGCGTGTGCCCGACAATAATGCAACAGACAGTAACTCTGATCTGCCGAGAGCCCGACAGACATTCCCATAAGACAGTAGAGAGCAGCCCATCTCCCCAGCAGTACAATCTGCATTGGAACTGTGATTTACCCTGTGGTCAGAAATACCTGACATATTGGGACAGGTGAATCAGGCAGGTGGATAGAGGTTTGTTTAAGACCAATCTAAACAATGCAACATAAAGTATTCAGCAAGTTTCCTTCATATCAGGAATAAATTCTGCTACTATGTAACATGACAGAGAAGCTCGTACCTTGTTGCCCTTAGTATGCGGTGCCCATAGTGCTGCTTGGGAATGAGGAAGGCTCAGCGCTCACTCACTGCTACCAGCCGATCCAGGAGCCGAGTGTTGAACATCAATGGGCTGAGGGAGGGTGGGAGAGAAAAAAAAAGAGACATTCTTCAGCTTGAGGGACGCTCCCTCCTCTCTGCTCCTCCTATTCATTGCTCAGTAAACTGACTCTGCCATGTGGCAACCTTCCTGGATTTAAGACGGCTCTGGGGGAGAAGCTTTGGAAAGAGACTGTGAAGTCAAACGTTTGGCCAGGCACATAGAATAGTGGGGTTGATGGGGTGGGATGGCCATGTCTGCGGCTGAGGCTAGAGTTTGCTATATGCAGCCTGAGTGCATGGCTCATTTAAACCACTCGCCTATCAGCAATTGAAAGAGGTGTAGTTTGCCTTTAAATTAATTAATTGTATTTTGTAGACCGACTCAATCTTAGCAACTTTGCAACTGGTCTTCACTCTTCAGCTTTCCTGTGTTTGAATTATGTTTCCAAATGAGTCGCCTGTTTCCAAACTGAAATAGAAAATTCTGGCAAGATAAGAGTCCTGTAGCGAGTCTGTACCCCCAAAATAAATAATGTACAGCCTGTTGTAAAATATCAGTATATCAGAGAAATCAGGTCAGAGTTCCATGACCATTGCCCTGTGGAACCTTGAGTATCACTCATGTATTATGAGGAGTGATGTACCCCCTACTGCAAATGATAAGGATATTAGAATTCATTAGAATTCATTTTGCATTTTTTTGCATTGTATTGCATTTAGAGAATTATTTTTTTTTTTGTAAATAATGTACCCCCCAACTGTAATTGATAAGGATGTTAGAAGTCACTGAGGGGTTCTGTGGCCATATAAAGGCACAAGGCTGCAGGCTGAGTTATACAGGGAACTCGTATTATAAGGGATAATGTACCCCCTACTGTAAATGATAATGATATTAGAAGTCACTGAGGGGTTCTGTGACCATATAAAGGCACAAGGCTGCAGGCTGAGTTATACAGGGAACTCTGAGTATCACTCATGTATTATAAGGGATAATGTACCCCCTACTGTAAATGATAAGGATATTAGAAGTCACTGAGGGGTTGTGTGACCATATAAAGGCACAAGGCTGCAGGCTGAGTTTTACATGGAACTCTGAGTATCACTAGTGTATTATAAGGGATAATGTACCCCCTACTGTATTTGATAAGGAAATTAGACGTTTACACTATATATATTTATACATTCTATGGATTGCTTGGTTGAGATCTTCACTTCTAGCTGAGGTTACAGCAGGTGAAAAAGGGGTGTGCTCCAATTCCTGGGGGTCCCCAGGAGCAACAGAGGGTCTGAGCTGTATCAGTACAACCCTGCTACCCCTTTAAATGGTCCGCTGATATTATTAAAATTCAACGAGAAGACTACTGTACACACACACACAATTCAGTGTGTGTAATAAACAGTAAAGAATTCACTTCTTGCCCCAGGGCTGGGTTTCATGATACTGTATGTTTGCCAGTATAATGATAAGTGTTCTGCTGCTAAATGTCATGTAAACAGTGGCAGGAATACAAGGAAATTACTCTGGCATATGGGAGTCCTTTGTATTGATATATATTCAGTGTTAGATGTAGCTGTGCAAACACACACACACATTTCCCTATGGCACAAGGGTCATTTTTAAGGAACAGTAACATGAAAGTGTATAAGAGGGACATATAGCATACATTTTCACAATGCATCAAACCATGTAAAATAATGTAAAATAAAAGAAATTGTTTTTATTTTAATACCTTTTGGGTCAAAACGTGATACAAATATAATGTAGTGTTGCCCTACCCTGGTACAACGGGTGTGTTTGCTTCAGAAACTCTACTATAGCTTATATAAACAAGCTGCTGTGTAGCCATGGGGGCAGCCATTCAAGCACAGGATACACAGTAGATAACAGATAAGTACTACTATAGTTTATATAAACAAGCTGCTGTGTAGCCATGGGGGCAGCCATTCACGCCATTACTGTTCTTTTCACTGGTTTAGAAAAGATACTATAATCAGAGCACAACCATCCTTCCATGTAGAACTGCACTTACAAAATAGTGGGAGCTACCATATTGCAACAGAAAGAAACCCCTCAGTGACGTCTAATATCCTTATAATTTACAGTAGGGGTACATTATCCCTTATAATACATGAGTGATACTCAGAGTTCCCTGTATATCTCAGGCTGCAGCCTTGTGCCTTTATATGGTCACAGAGCCCCTCAGTGACTTCTAATATCCTTATAATCTACAGTCTGGTCATTTCCCTATGGGACCAGACTGTAAATTATATCCTTATAAACGGCGCGTTCTGACGTCAGAACGCGCCGATTATAGCTTAATGCGTCAGCAGCTATCAGTGCTGCACTCTCCCTACAGCTTTCCTCCTGCTTTGTCTGCCTCACTTCCGCCTTCACGCTGCCTGCTCTCTCGCGCCTCCTATTAAGGTCGTGCTGCCTTTCCTACCTCTCCGTTCTCCATTTGTCTCCCACCCTCTGATGCTTGCTCCCTCAGTGTCTCTCTTCCTCTTCTGTTCCCCCTCCATTACTGATCTTGCTTCGTCTGCCTCGGGCTTCCTCTTCCGCTCCTCCTCCCTCTGCCCCTCCCACACCCTGTCACCGTTTGCTCCTGTTTCTTCAGCGCTCCAATCCAGGTAACTTCAATATTGCTCCGTCTGCCTCTCTCTACTGCTCCCCCCTCCTTCTTCGTCACACTCCATCACCCTGTTACTCTTTGTCTCGATCTGTTTGCTGCTCCCACCCCCCAGCTTCATACTTTAGTCTCGCTGCGTCTGTCCCTCCCACTCACGTCCCTCTTGTGCCATCAATCTCCTCTCTGTTTATCTCACTCAGTTCATCTCTGGAGTTGCCCACCCCCCTGCATTTTACACCCTTCGTGCCTTTCCCCTTCTGCCACTTTTTAGCTTAAAGCCAAATGACTGCAACCATGTGGTCAGAATGCCACAGAACTTAGTTTAAAGGAGAAGAATCACACAGGGAGACAATAAAAAAAGTAAAAACACTGTAGATTATAATAGATAATGTACCCCCTACAGAAAATTATAAAGATATTAATAGTCACCTCGGAGTTATGTGACCTGTATAAAAGCACTCGGCCTGCGGCCTTGTGCTTTTATATGGTCACATAACTCCTCGGTAACATAATATCTTTATAAATTACAGTAGGGGGTACATTATCCACTATATCATTTATAGTAGGGGGTACATTATCGTTTATAATACGAGTGATACTCAGGGTTTATGAGTAAGTTACACACATGAAGATTGAGGAGACGGTGGGTGTGTGAGAGATTTATGAAACATTAGCATCTGTAAGCAGAGGTTCTGTAATAAAATAACACAGGCCGGCAGGAGACATATAAAATAGACGACTAATGGCTACCTGTGGCCCTAACAAACTAAGCCATGCCCTCACGACAGAGAAGCAGAAGGCACCCTCAGCCAGTACCATAGCAACAGTGATACCCGCAGAATATAAAGGCCAGAGTCCCTACTTTTTCTGACATCAGAGTGGAACGTTCCATATCAGCAGGCTCTCCCCGTGATTGGGCAGCAGTGGATCAGTCTGACAGCCGTCTCCTCCATCTTTCCCCTGTTCCGCTATATACCATAAAGCTCGTAGTGGTGGGGATAGAGCGGCATCATAGAGAATGGAACGGAATGGTTAGGGTTCCATTACTTCACGCGCAGCCATTTTACTTATGGGCAGAAATGTGCTACACAAGCCATGGCCTGGTAAAAATATCCTAATGGTAAGTTAAATTGTAAAACAATAGCGAATGGCAAACAACAAATGATAAAAACAAGTCTTTTTTTTTTTTTTTTTTTTTTTAAAAAGGGGAAACTATGAAACTGCCAGAGCAAATGCCATTGAGACTGTGTACAGTCAATGACACAAGACCAGAAGCTTTCAATAGCTGTATTTTCAACTAAAGTGGATTCCTCATCATTCTAAATGAAATAACTCCTTATGAATGCATGGAGGGGGTGATTATCACCCTTATGACATGGGGATAGCTGCTCAGATACAGATATGTTACCTCACAACCTTGTTTTTGGCCTCACACCATGCTGCTTATATTAAGAGCCCAGTAGGGTTACCACCTGGCTGGTATTTTAAAAATGATGGTTGATCCCAATGTTATTAATAGGGAAAAAAGATAAATATACAGGAAGGCCGGCATTTTTTTCCAGAAAAGGTGGCAACCTAGGCCCAGTAGGGTTGCCACCTGGCGGTAGGGTTGCCACCTTTTCTGGGAAAAAATACTGGCCTTCCTATATATTTATCTTTTTTAATAGCATTGGGATCAACCATCATTTTTACCGGCCAGGTGGCAACCCTACCTGGCCGGTAGGGTTGACTTGTGGGGGGAGGGGCAGATAAACTAGAACAAAGGGGGAGGGGCAGATAGAATTGGGCCTGGGGCAGGGATGTTGGGAACAAAGAAGGTTTGTTCTAACGAAATCGACCATGTGTTGCTGCTCTCTTTCCTAAATTAGGCCACACCAGTCCAACCCATGTAATACCTAAAAAGAGGATAGGATGGAGCACATGATTCAGCAGACTTTTGCTGCAAAATATTTATTAACATGACGTGTTTCTGATCAACACTTGAAAAAGGATCCATGTTGATCTGAAACATGTCATGTTATTATGTTAATAAATATCTTGCAACAAAAGTCTGCTGAATCGTGTGCTCCATCCTATCCTCTTTTTACGCAGTGATGTTGGGGTGGGCATGATGACAGGCAGACACAGTGATGTGATGGGTAACTAAGGGAAATAGAAGTGGGTGGTTCTGTGCCAGCTTCTATTTTTTAATTCAAACTAAAAAAACGGGGGAACTGTAAACTTGGAATACAAAAACAATTTTAAGATCATTGCTCACTGTATAATATGTAACTTGCTAGGACCTTTCTCAAGGATGAGGCAAAGGACCCTGAGAGGGATGTTCCCCACAAGTCAGCCTGGACAATGTACACAAAGTAACCAAATGTCTTGATCTGTATGACACCTACCATTATTGTCTTCACAATTTCTTTGTCAGACATTTGTAGGAAATTTCTTTTTATCAATTTAAAATTTCATCTTCTTAAGGTCATCTTGCAACACATAAGGATTATTTGTTACACGTCACTATGTCAACTGACAAATAGGTAGAAATCTTTTGTCAGCTGGGGGATGGAAACTTTCATACGATAATAGCTGATAACAGTCTGTAGGTTTTGTGGAAATACATGTCTGGAAACCTTTATCGATACGTGCAATGACAGTATCCACAATGAGAGTCTTTGGAGATCAGTTGCCATTATGAATTATGTGTCTCAATGGGCCCCATTAATTGCATCATTGAAGATGACCATGGAGTCCAAGTGATCCTGCCATAAATAGAATATGTCATAGAATGTGTACCTCCACCAGTAATAACAGTGCCTAGCGAAGAGTACATTTTGATAAACATGCTCCTCCTCAAATCAATGTATAAATCAGGTTGGGGTAACATTGGAGCTCGTGGCCATCCCCTGCAACTGCGAGTAATATCTATCCTGAGATTTATGAATATGTATAATAAAGTTGAGTATCTCCACACAAAAAAATGGTTTCATTCTCATCATACTGGCCAGTGTATACAGACCCTCCTAATGGAGATGCGTAGGACCAGTGTCGGACTGGGATACCAGGGGCCCACCAAAATTCTTAGACCAGTGGTCCACTCTCAGTACTATTATTCTTCCTCTCCTCAGTCAACCTCTATTCTCCTAGTCTCTTCTCTTTACATACTATAATCTATTATTCCATCTATTTTTTCTCATAGAAAATAGGGAAAGGTCATGAAATAGGCAAAATGTTTAGCAGCATGAGGGCCCACTGGGTTTTTACCTGGCGTTGGAACTTTTTGAGTAAACGTTCAATGCTTGATAAGATTGATGAAGGAGAACCAGGTTCTATACACAGATTTATTTTACATTGAAATTATTTAAACATTTTGGGACAGATATTACTTGCAGTTGCAGGGTACAACCATGGTATCCAATGTTGCCCCAGCCTATGCCAACTCTTTCATAAGTTGATTGATAAGGTGCATCCATTTCTAATATACACTTTGCCAGGCAAAGAGGATGACAGGTTCCTCCAGTGTGGGGTTGACTTGGACATGGCCATTTTCCGGGAGAAATGAATGGTGCCCATCAGGACATACAATTCATAATGATACATCATATTTCTGTATGTTGACATTACACATATTGAGACAGGTTGCCAGACGTATATTTTCACAAAACCTATAGACCGTAATTACCTGTTATCGTATGATAAGTTTCCATTCCCCAACTGACAAAAGATTTATACCTATTAGTCAGTTCTCACAGGTGTGCTGTATAACACATAATCCTTATGTGTTGCAAGATGACCTTAAGAAGGTAGAATGTAAATTGATTGAGAGGGGTTGCAGGAGGGTGAAAAATTTGTAGATAAAGAATGCAGGTGCCATAGAGATTGACTACATTGGGTCACTTTTGTCTCTAAGTTTTGTTCACTGGCATCTATTGAGGAATCTAATTATACTTTCCAACAGCCACCAATGATATTCTTTCACAGGGGGCATTATTGGTGCAGATGTTAATATTCATGGGCGTAAGAAGCCTGACACATAGTTTTGAAGTTTATATGCTAATTTGTCCATGCAACTTTATCTATATTGGGGAAACCACCAAAAAGATGAATGAAAGGTCTCCCAGCATTGGTCAACTGTTAATAGAATATGTATGAGAAGGTCCTTTATTGTGTACAAATGTAGAAAATGTGGTTGATTCAATGGAACATAAATGTTAGAGTGTTGCTAATGGTAACTAAGGGAAGTTTAAAGAGTAGGACTATGACATCTCCTGGCCAGTTACTAAAATGCCTTGCTAAATACTTTAACCCAGGATAGTGAAACAGCTTCCCCTCCCAACTGTAAATTAATTACCTGTGCAAAACTTTAGGGGACTGTCTGAATAAAAGGCAACAAACATTACGTCCCCTCCAGTCTCCCCCAGGAACATCCCTGCTTGCTATACCAAACTTTTATTATCACTTAAACATATTTCAGACTCAAAACATTACGTTTGTACATCAGCCTCTCCAGAAGTCAACCAAGGTACAATGGATCACCTGAAAAGAAAACATATCAAGGTCTATTTGGCAAGAACACCCACTTACATTTTAAATATCATACCAGGGTTCACTTACCTACCTTCTAAAATACCTTCAGGCCTGCATCCTCTTGGGTAAAGAATTTAGGCCAAACTTTACCCCAAATAAATTTCCCAAGCAGTGCTTCTATTGTTTTGAAGAAGGTTTTGGGAATAAGAAGTGGTGCATGCCACAATGCATACATGACTTTGGGCTAGATGAACATCTTGATAAGGGCTATTCTACCTACCAGACCCACTGGCAGTGGTGCCCAGGCCGTGAGTCTTGTTTCAATCCACTCCAACAGTGGAACCAGGTTTAAGTCATAGTAACTGGCTATGGGGAGTTTAATTTCTACCCTTAGATATATAAATTTAGATGTGACCTGGAGGGGGCACTGGCTCAGGTCCTTCCCGGGCATCTTTGGATCCACCAGGAACAGAGTGGTAGGGTTAACCTTTAGATAAGACACCCTCCCAAACAGGCAGGTGAGAGCCAAAGGTTCCGTTAATGAGTGACTCTGATCCCCCAGGTATAACAAGGTATCGTCAGCATGTAATTGTATCTTGTCTGTGCCTATTTGTGTGGACCAGTCTGCTATTCGTGGGTTTTGTCTTACCAAAGCTGCAAAGGGCTCTATTGCCCGGGCAAATAGAAGGGGTGACAGTGGGCAATCCTGCCTAGTGCCCCTTGTTAGACCAAATGCATGGGGGGGAGATAGGCTGGGGGTGAGGGGGTCTATATAGGGTAGGGTTTTTTTTATTAAGGGTTTGTTTCTCCTTTAAAGGGCTGTTCCTACAGTTTCCACTGGACGACCTCAAGAACTTTATTATCCAGGACAACAGTTACTCGCCAAGCCCTCTCCACAGGGCTGTCACATTTGCTCTGCTCTGCCGATGACAGTACTTGGTTGAATACAGTTATACACTGATCACTGAGTATTTTATGTGTAGTTTCAATAACACCCTTTTGGTTTTGTTTGCAAGTACCTCTGGTGTCCTATTTATTGTTTCTACACAGCAGCTGGAGAGGTGAAGTTGCACAACATCCTCTCTCTTCCTGCTCCACTTAGAGAAGGCCCATCTGATGACCCATGTTCTGCCATCACTAGCTGAAAAATCACTTTTAGTCAGACAGGAAAGATGGAATTTTTCCCCAGGTAAGGAGGGAACCCTGCACAAATGTTATTCCTTGCCTCTTCCAGTCCCGGGTTTGTTTCTGAAATGTCCCAACTTTCTCTTTGATAACATGTTTCAAAAGCGTAATTGGCTTTTGGCAGAGAGCCCAGAACACCTGGCAGGTGCACGTAGATGCATTTGTAACAAATTAAGATAAGCAAAGATACAATTGTAACAATTTAAGAGATAAGCAGGTCTCTTGGGGAAACTTGCCCCAACTTGCCGGTGATTCACATTCTAGCAGGCAGGAAGGCATTTCGGGGAGATTAGTCGGCTGAAGAAGAGGAGATATGTCGCTGGGTGACGAATCTCCCCAGAACGCTACTTGTGCCACCTCCCTAAAGGGCAATTCACCTTCATTAGCAAAACTGTAATAACTCATAAAAACCACAGAAATGTGTTCAAACTTTCCATAACGTGACAAGTTTTGTAAAATGGACATGGTAATTAGGGGGTGTGGCCATACAATGGGTGTGGTAAAAAAAAATCACCCTGCTCCAGGTGGCAATTTTTTTTGTTCCTCTTTCTATTTCTTAAATGTTGGGAGGTATGTTAACGTACAACATATTCCAAACACAGCCTGATCTGACTTAACCTCATTCACTGGGTCTTTGTTCCCCAACTTTCACCAGAAGGGGTTTCACTCTAGAGCAGAACAGCTTTACTGGGCCTTGTTGACATCAATTTCCCAGACACATCCACCTGGGTCAAAAGATGGAACAACCACCCCTTTCCAATCTCTGTATTAAAGTGTGACAGGGAGTCACTAACCCTAAGGGCCAATAACACGTGGGCTTTTGCCTGGCACCTAGGGGTCCTACGGGTCCCTACAGAACTATAATTTAACAGTAAGATGTTGGGCAGGTAGCAACACTAGTAACTAGGGTTGATGCCAATGTTATTAACAGGAAAAAACAGCAAGAATATAGGAAGGCCAGTACTTTTTTCCAGAAAAGGTGGCACTGGCAACGCTACTAGTAACTAAACGATTAAAGGCGCACTGTACCCACTAAAGACGCATCATTAAACAATCCAATGATCTGTCTGTAGTTTTTTAAGATCACATCAATAATTCATTTTTATGCATGATTGGGTTTTTTTTATTTTCACTTTAAATGTTATTTGTTTGATAGAGGAGAGCAAGTGTGCCACCATTTTCCCAGTTATTTCGCCACTAGAGGGCACCATTTTATTTTATTCTCAGGACTTCAACTAATCATTTACCGGTAACGGATGTAATATAAGCCTGTGTTAGCAACGAAGGCGTCAAAAGTATCATCATTTAATCATAAACGAATGTTTTGTGACAATATACATATTCGCCACAACCAAGATGGCAGACAAACATCCCTACGTCTAAGGTTTGCCAAGCTTCACATGCCGCGCATGCGCTTCCGGTCGCTGTGTGATGACGCTATCAGCTTTTCTCTGCCACGTCTCTCCTGGGCAGCTGCGGAGAGGGAGAGGAGGAAGAGGGAGGCAGTGGATGGAATAGAAGGGAGGTCGCAGGCTGTTGCTGAGGAGCGCAACCCGGTTCGTGCATCGCTCTCTCCATCCCGGGGACGTTAGTGGATCTTACCCGGAGAGTCTGGGGAGCCTGCTCCCTCCCACACCAGGCCGCCGCCTGCTGCATGGGCTCAGTATGCACCAGCAGAGAACTTTCCTTCCCCCTGCACTGGCCTGATCCTAACCTGCACCCCTTCTTCTACTTCCTCTCAGCCAACTTCGCCCCTATAGTCCTTTCTGCACCCCATCCCTCCCTTTCTTAATTTTCCCTGCACCCCAACCCTCGCTTCCTGAATTTGCCCTGCACCCCAACCCTCGCTTCTTGAATTTGCCCTGCACCCCAACCCTCTCCTCCTGAATTTGCCCTGCACCCCATCCCTCCCTTCCTGAATTTTCCCTGCACCCCAACCCTTGCTTCCTGAATTTGCCCTGCACCCCAACCCTCGCTTCCTGAATTTGCCCTGCACCCCAACCCTCTCTTCCTGAATTTGCCCTGCACCCCAACCCTCCCTTCCTGAATTTGCCCTGCACCCCAACCCTCCCTTCCTGAATTTGCCCTGCACCCCAACCCTCCCTTCCTGAATTTGCCCTGCACCCCAACCCTCCCTGAATTTGCCCTGCACCCCAACCCTCCCTGAATTTGCCCTGCACCCCAACCCTCGCTTCCTGAATTTGCCCTGCACCCCAACCCTCGCTTCCTGAATTTGCCCTGCACCCCAACCCTCCCTTCCTGAATTTGCCCTGCCCCCTGACACTTTCTAATTACCCTTTAGTTCTGCTTCTGTCTGCCCCCCTGAGCTGCTGCCATAGAGACTGTGGGAAGGAATACCGCCCATCTGATGCCTGAACAGCTGCACCCCCCTGTGCCATTTCATGTGTGAGTACCCCCTATTCATTAGGGCACCGTGTCTCCCACATCTCAGAATGGCTCAACCAGGACTCACTGGTAACGTGGGGTTAATTGGCCTGGAATAAGCTTTTAATGTTGCCTTTATTGCAGGGTTATGGGAGGCAATTAGTGGTGTGTAGCTGTGTGAGTGCATTATGTGCAAGAGTATGTCATTGGGTGGCAGGTCATCATTTATGTGCCACATGCTCTTATCCATAGTGCCATCCTATATACAGAGCATTGGAAGGTGGTGCCAGGGAAAGAGTGGGGCTTGTTTGATAGAGCAGAGGGCAAGTTCAGAAACAACCTGCAGTAAAAGTGATAGTGATGCTTTACAAGGGTGGTGTCCATTGACCAGGTTCCTGGCACCAAAATCATCCCCCTCCCCTGGACTTGCCTATGTTATATGGACTCCTGGACAGTGTCAGTCATGTCAGCTGCAATTTACGCCCCATTCATTTATCATCTCTGTCTTGATGCAGTTTCTTGTGCAGAGCAGACATGGAAGGGCACCTCTAGTTGCCTGAGGGTACAGGACAGATAAATGTCAGCTGGGCCAACTGCCTTTAATACAACCTTGCAGTGTTGCCCAAAATGTGGTCTGTAGTTCCCTATGGAGCCAGTCACACAGGTGGTTTCCAGGAAGTGGCAGACATCTCACGTTGGCGTCTATTTGGAAGCGGGTGAATGGTGAGGGCAAGGAAATGAAGTCTGACTGGGCCGTCTGTGGTGACTGTACCCGAGTGGCTGTGTTGCAGCTACTGAGAGAGAAGTAATTCATATCTCTATTATCTGTAGGGTCAGGCCTCAGCATGTGCCTTGAGTTACTGTTAATTACTCTAAGATTTTTGGTCCTTGTGACACATCAAGTGGCCCTACATGGCAGAGATGCTGCTGCACCTCCTCATTGTGCCTCCCTTACTGACTGCTGCAGCCACAGGTCCCACATCTTGGTGGTCCATTTGCTCTAGAGATTACACTGGTAAAACTGGTGTGTTTGCTTCAGAAATTCTACTATAGTTTATATAAACAAGCTGCTGTGTAGCCATGGGGGCAGCCATTCTACTACTTATCTTATCTGTTATACTTATCTGTTATCTACTGTGTGTCCTGTGTTTTAATGGTTGCCCCCACCGCTACACAGCAGCTTGTTTATATAAACTATAGTAGTACTTATCTGTTATCTACTGTGTATCTTGTGCTTGAATGGCTGCCCCCATGGCTACACAGCAGCTTGTTTATATAAACTATAGTAGTACTTATCTGTTATCTACTGTGTATCCTGTGCTTGAATGGCTGCCCCCACGGCTACACAGCAGCTTGTTTATATAAACTATAGTAGTACCTATCTGTTATCTACTGTGTATCTTGTGCTTGAATGGCTGCCCCCATGGCTACACAGCAGCTTGTTTATATAAACTATAGTAGTACTTATCTGTTATCTACTGTGTATCCTCTGCTTGAATGGCTGCCCCCACGGCTACACAGAAGCTTGTTTATATAAACTATAGTAGTACCTATCTGTTATCTACTGTGTATCCTGTGCTTGAATGGCTGCAACCATGTCTACACAGCAGCTTGTTTATATAAACTATAGTAGTACTTATCTGTTATCTACTGTGTATCCTCTGCTTGAATGGCTGCCCCCATGGCTACACAGCAGCTTGTTTATATAAACTATAGTAGTACTTATCTGTTATCTACTGTGTATCCTGTGCTTGAATGGCTGCCCCATTGCTACACAGCAGCTTGTTTATATAAACTATAGTAGTGTTTCTAAAGCAAACACACCAGTTGTACCAGTGCAGGGCAACACTTTATTATATTGTCATTGATTTAAAACACTTTTTTTGGGGGGTTACTGCTCCTTTAAACACTTTGTGTGCCCTACAGTCTATGGCACAGACACACGCACTGCAGACAGTCACTGCTATTGATAATACTTTTCCGAGGTCCAGTTTATTCATTATGGGCCACATGTTACCAACCCCCCCTGTCACTCACAAGGATTGAAGGGGAGAATGTATAGACTTGTGTATATATAAAATATCTTCACTTCTGACCCCATGCTTTCCTGCTTGCCACATATGCAGCTAAGTGTCTGCTTTACCCCCTGCTCAGTCCCACACCCATACAAGGTAAGTGGCTCTATGGCAGGTAGATGAATTATCAGGCTGTATGTAGTACAGTACAAGCAAGAAGCATGCCAGTCTTAATGCCCAGCATCCTCTGCAGTAAAGTGCCTGTGGCCTGCCTACCTCTATTTCCTGTCCTGTTTGTTTTAAAATCTGTTTTCTTCAGGCCATACGGCCTCTTTAGTGGAGTAATGTAGCACATGGAGTAGTGACATTTGTATGCCTTTAAAAACTTTTCTGAAATGTTGAAAAACAAACAAAAAAAAAAAAAGAATAATAGTGAGTGGGGAAGCTGCTGACCCTCTAACATTTAGCAGCCCTAGTTATCCAGCTTTGGCTCACTTGTGCAGCCACTAGGTACCCACGGCCCCGTTGGGTTTCAGAAAGGATTCTGGCAAATTATAGGTTAAACTGAGTGGATTTATCGCCTACTATCCTGGGCCCAGCCTTGGGTATATGGGTGGAGGGCATAGTTGACTGATATATGTTGTATGTGTGACATTGTGTGGCCTCCTTTGCACTTCCTGTGCACCCTTGCACTTTCCTTTGCACTTCCTGTGCCCCCTCATCTCCCCATAGTGATGAAGCGCAGCCTGAAGAGTGTTGCACATTAGTTCCCCTTTGTTACCCTCAGCTCCATCTTGATGTTCACCCAGTTAAAAAGAACCTGCACGTTGTTACAAAGGGGAACCCCTGTGCTGACGGGAGGAATGAGCTTGGGGATGCTGCTGTATATTGAGTGTTGGCTCCATCAGTCTCCTCTGCTCTGGGGTTTTCCTGAGGCAGAAAAGTCAATGTGTGGTGGAAACAGTTCGTTGCAGAGAGGCACAGCACATAGTGACACAACGGAAACACTCTGGCAAATTGAGCAAAGTGTTTGTGATGTGGCAGAAAAGCAGAACATGAACCTCCCTGTCAGCCCTCACATTGCAGCGTTACCCAGCGCCCGGGAGTCTTGGCATGGAGTTGGGCCCTTAAAGGGAGAAACATCATGGCTTTGTTGAGGAGTCGGTGCTTGCTGTAGAGTAGAGTGCAGAATGCAGAACTTGCTGGTTTGGGGTTGCTTGTTAGTTGTAGTTGAACCACGCTGGAGTTTGCTAATGAACACACATGTGCTTAATAACATTACATCCATGCTTGTGTGTGTTTAACGGGCCAAGTTTGTATTGTGGGAGCAGCAGTCTGGCCGCACCTGGAAGGTATTTGTCCGGTTCAGGACGTCCCTGAGGTAACGAGAGGTGTTTGTATCAGTTCAGCCTGGGGAGTGTAGGTGGGACTGTCTGTGTGGCACCCTAGGGACACACTGTATATATAAATAATTCAGAACAGATTTCCACTGTAATTCTACATTATTCAATTGCTACTGAGAGCACTATTTGTCCCATGCTGTTCCTTACTGCTCATCCCGACTCCATGTACATCCAGAAAGCTCCAAATTACGGAAAGCCCGTCTCCCCTAGACTCCATTATAACCAAATAATTCTTATTTTTAAAAATGATTTCCTTTTTCTCTGTAAAAAAAAACGGTAGCTTGTACTTGATCCCTACTAAAATATAATTACAGTAATCCTTAAGGCAGAGACACACAAGAAGATTCTGGGAGATTTAAGCTGGCCATTGCGAAACGAGCGGATCTTTCCCCAACATGCCACTAACTACATGGCTATATCGGGGGTAATCCAAATGTTTGACCGTATGGTCGAACGATTGGATTACGATGCGCCAAGGGGCTCCGACGGAACGGTCGGGTAAAAATCAAACCTTCCCGATCGATATCATGGCCAGATATCAATCAGGATGACCCGTCGGAAGCCCCCATAAACGGGCAGATAAGCTGTCAAATTGATCTAAACGACCAATATCGGCAGCTTTATCTGCCGGTGTATGGCCACCTTTATTTGCTATGGCCACCTTTAGTTGCCCGGTGACAAATCGGCTCTTCTTTGGGCGACTAATCTCCCTGAAATGCCTTCCCGCTGGCTAGAATCTAAATCGCCGATGGGATGCCACTCGGAGTGCTTCGATTTCTGAAGTTGCCAAAGTTTCCTCGTGAGGCAACATTGAGCGACTTCGAAGTGCTCCGAGTGCCGACTAACTCTCCCCGAATCTTCACGTGTGTCTCTGTCCGTATTGGAAGCAAAACCAGCCTATTGGGTTTATTTAATGTTTACATGATTTTCTAGTAGACTTAAGGTATGAAGATCCAAATTACGGATAACGGAAAAGATCTGTTATTTGGGAAAAAGCCCGGTCGCAAGCATTCTGGATAACAGGTCCCATACCTGTACCATTGGAACAAGGCAGCTGTCCTGCAGCAATGCCTTGCATGTTCAGTGATTACATACCTGTAAAGGAGACCACAAGGAATTGTGGGGATTGTAGTTTTGGGTGGAGGAGAGCTGATTTTGCCAACATTGCTGCCAGCAGGTTTGAGACGAAGAAACTTGCCCAGGAGTAGTTTGCCTGTTGCTCAGGTCCAGGGCTGACATCAGGGGGTGCTCTAGTCAGGGGCCCCATGGCCGAAGGGGGCTCTCAGAAATGCAAAATTGTGATTTGCCCTTAGCAGGGCCCTCGCCCAAGTGACCAGTGGTCTAATGATTGGGACACCCTGGGTTGCGCTTGGCCGGCGCCATTGCAGTGCTTTTCTGATCAGCCAATCGCTATGAGTCTTCCTGCAATGTCTGCATTGATGTTTGGGGGCGGACAGTTTGCCTCTCACTCCAGTTCTAGAATGCGGTGCTGCCGTTAGAGCAAAGTATTAGCATGAAATCATCTCCTTTCTGCACTGTTAGTTCTGCTTCTTGACACAATATAGAAGAAATCAGCATTGCATGTTTTTTGTTTTTCACAGTTTTGTTAATCTGCCGGCTTCTGCCTTTGTTGTTGAAATGCCGGGGAAGGGAAAGGGATATGTTAATGGCATCTCTTGCACCAGTGTTACCGCCTAGGTGATTGCCCTGGGCCCCAGAAAGTCGGGCAGGAGGCAAAGCAGAGGCCGGGGAGTAAATGAGAATATTTAGCAAAGGGCGAAGCAGAATAGTGGCTGTGGTGCCATGTTATTTGTATCAATATTTGTTCAAAGGGGAACGATTTGCCTTTTATTGCCAAGCAGTGGCTTTTAGTTTGCCGTTTTATGCGACACACAAAACCAAGGAATGGACCAGGGTGCAAATCTGCTCTGGCTGGCAACATGGCTTTGTGGTACTGTGTATGGGGTTGTAGTGATGTCACAAGTACAAGCTGCTGAGTGACGTCACAAGTACAGGCTGTTGAGCGATATCCAATAAAAAAATAGGAGGTTTCTGGTTGGGTGAGAGCTTTAATGTCGGAGGTTGCTGGGAGTACTTCTCTGTTCTGCACACACAGTTGGATGCCTAAAGGCCGATTAATTTGGGAGTCAGAAAAACTTGAGAGACAGCGGCAGCCTCAGAACATGTTCCAACGGATCCTTCATGTCACTATGAATCATGTTCCCACTAGTCAAGTCAAGTGGATTTTATTGTAATTTCAGCCATATACAGTAAATAAAGTACATAGTAGAAACGAAATGACGTTCCTCCAGTAGCGCCCTACTCCGGCCCCAAGCACACGCCTGATGACTGGCTGCCAATAGCACAGACGCAGTTTTAGGTCGGGGGTTTGAATAAGATGTATCAGGTCCAAGTAGAAAAAAAATGGGGCCTGGGTGTGGGACAAAGACTCAGGTCCAACCAGTCAGAACTATTCATGATTGGCCATGACCACAGTAAAAGGAAAAGTCATTGTGTAAGAATAGGGCCCCTGCAACAGAGCTGCACAGTGGGGTCGGCGACCCTCCTGTCTGTTCCTTAGGAACGTTACCTTTCCCTAATGGAAAGACCACATTAGATTGTTCCTTTAAACGGGCGGTTCATCTTTAAGTTAACTTTTAGTACGTTATTCTAAGCATATTTGCAATTGGTCTTCAGTATTTATTTTTGTAGTTTTTTAAAGATTTGCCTCCTTCTTCTATCTCTTTTTCCAGCTTTCCAATGGTGGGTCACTGACCTCATCTAAAAAAATAACTGCTCTGGAAAGCTACAAATGTACTGCTATTGCTACTTTTTTTTTCATTACTCCTCTTTCTGTTCAGTCCTCTCCTATTCATATTCCAGCCTCTTATTCAAATCAGCGCTTGGTTGCTAAGGGAAGTTGAACCCTAGCAACTGGATTGCTGAAATGGCAAACTGGAGAGCTGCTGAATAAAAAGTTAAACAACTGAAAAACCACAAATAATAAAAAACAAAGCCCAATTGTAGATTGTCCCAGAATATCACTCTATACGTGATACTAACAGTAAACTTAAAGGGGAACAACGCATTTAATGAGCATTTCTCAGGTTCTGCAGATAGAAGAGTCTTTGGGACTTTTTTCCTTTTAAGCAGGAACAGCCTGAAGCGACTTCTTCCCTTCCTCAGCATTTCAGAGTGTACAAGCCCAGTCTTGTCATTTATAGGCTCCATTATGCTGTACAGGCTTCTTATCTCATCCCAGGCAGGGAAACCTCTGCGCCCATCATTCTGCCAGTCCCAGTGCACTCACACCTATGTAATAATAATAATTATAATAATAATACAGGAGTCAGATCTATAGACCTGGGGGGTTCCCTGAGCTGTGCTGCAAGTCACTTAGTATTCTATGTCCTGTCTCGCTGCAGGAGTGAGCTGTTTGCAGCAGGAAGTAAATGTTGATATGAAGGATTCCAGGTTCAAGGGCCCGTATGAAAATCCTTGTGTTCTTGCTAGCTGTAGTATCTCCAGCCCATTGGTCATTCAGGGTGGTTTGTGCTGTGTTTTAGGGCTCAGAGTACTTAATGGGCTGCCAACTGCATATATAAAGGGGTGCAGCATAAATACACTGGAAGGGCATTGGTTATGGCCCCCAGCTTATATAAAATAAGGCTGTTTGCCCTGGGTACAATCCTTCATGCTTCCATCCTGTGTATACTGGGGGAACAGATTGGATTGGAGTGTGGGGGTGGCAGCTACATCAATATGGCAACTTCAGGGCCCCAGTCTGGAGACTCATAATAACCCCTGACCTTAGGGTTTGCTAAAGTGCAACTGAAAGTGCTTATCGGGGGGATGTGTGTCTTGTGGTTAATAGGGGAGTTTTTATTCTTTGTCCTGGGGATTTCTGCACTTGTATCACACAGACTGTGGCTTCTTGTTTCTGTGTTATCTGCCCGATTAATAACACGCCCACTGCTTTATTATTATCAAACATAACCTGCCCTTCAATCAGATTACGATGAGAGCGCAATGGGCTCCGGTGGGACCGTCAGGACAAAATCAAACCTGTCCGATCGACCAAACGACCGTTCTCCGCCGGACGAAAAATGACGGGACTCTCCACACACGGTCCGAAAATCGTACAAATCCTCGATTCGTACGATGGTATCTTTGCATCTATGGCCACCTTTAAAAAAGACCCTTGTAACCCAGGGAGATGGAGGGAGACAGCTGGTTCTAGGTAGAGTGATTGGTACAGATGGGCAAGATGGTAATGATAAAATAATGATTCAATTACAACCTGTGGCCATAATGTACAACTCCCAGCACCCATCAAGATCCATCCGCTGTAACCGCAGCTGCTATATATGTTTCTCTCTCTTGGGAGGCAGTAAATGGAGAATTTGGCCCTCAGTTAGGGAGAGAAAATACGGCGCATTTTTGGTCCCCGGCCAAGGTTCCTGGCTCCGAGGCCGCAGAGCTGCTCTTCTGTGTCATGGAAAATAAAACAAACATTAATGGGACGTGAGTAACAGAGACAAAAGGTTCCTCCACCTCGGGGGGCGAAATAACACACTTCCCTGTCAACTAACAAACATGGCTGCCAGCGTCCCCCTAACCCCAGAGCGACCATATGTACGCCTGTTCTGCCATAGCATCATGGAGATTGTCTGGCAATACTAATATACAATGTTGTTGTACTACAACTCCCAGCGTCTGAGTGTGGCCATAATAATCCTGGCAGCAGATTCTCTGCCTGTCTTTCCGCCTTCTGATGACATCACTACTGCGTTTATGATGTCATTTTCATATTTTACAGTGGGCGGCAGGTCATGGGTCATATTGCATGTTCTATAGGGGGTTCAAAATGTAGGTCTAGGTCCGGGCAATTAGCCCTGTAAAAATCTCCTGTTTACAGCACTTTAGATCTGCCCAACTAAAAGGACCTAAAGTTGCTGTTGAGCTACAACTCCCAGCACCCCAGCGACACATGGATATTAGTAGAGAAAGTGGAGATCGAATAAAAATGCCGCTTAAAAATTAAGCAAGATGGATCCGAAAATTAGAAAAATTAGCCGCCCTTGGCCTCAATAGGGAATATGACTTGAGCAAGATTTATCCGTAATTTATACATCTTTTACATAATTTTTAACAATGGGTTTTATCTGTAATTTTATCCTTTTATCGAGGCAGTCTAAAAGGTTGCTGAATTTTCAGGTCAGAGCCCATGTTCCAATAAAGGTGTTTTAAAAGAATCGTGTGGCTGGTGCTGTCTGTGAGTAAACGGATTCAAGAGAACAGTGTAAAGTGGACATTGTATGACTTGCACCAAACTGAAGCTGAATTCATGGAGCGTGCTGACTAAAGTACTTGCTGGAAATTGTATCACCTCATTTGCTAAATGGCTAATTTGTGACTGTATGAAAGGAACGATGAAGCCAGCGACTCCCGAGTCCGTAGGAAACTGATCGGCAGTCAGTGTGGGGGATGGAACCTTGCTTGTGCGAAACGCGTTGCCTCTGCAGCATTAATAATGTGATTAATACTGACCTCTCTTCTTTTCCCCCGTGACAGAGCCGGCAAGGAGTGCAGGTTGTGTTCAAGGCCTCAGAGTGGAGCCTCCTGGTGGTGCTGGACCTGGACTGGCACCTTGTCATGCCCGGTGGAAGGAGGGGTCCAAGCCGGCAGCAACTGAGCCGTTCCGCGTTGCCCTCTTTGCAGACCTTGGTTGGTGGGACGTGTGGCAATGGCACAGGGCTGAGGAACAGGTAATACTTCTGCTCGGGGCAAACAAGGAGCATATAAGTAGGGGGAGAGCGCAGGACACCTTAAAGGGGTTGTGCACCTTTAAATGACCTATTAATATGACGTAGAGAATAGTGATGTGCGGGCCCGACCTTGCTCCCCCCTTTCTGGGTCGTGGACGGGTCCGGGTTGAGCTCTTCAGATTGCTCTCCCCGCCCACGACCTTACAAATGCCGACTTCCGGGTTCAACTTTTATAGACGCACGTCTGCTTGCCCCGCCCCTTTTGTGACATCATTGGCGGGTCTATAAAAGGAACCCAGAAGTTGGCCTCGGGAGGGTGAGAAAAACCACGACCTGCACATCACTAGTAGAGAGTGATATTGTGAGACAATTTGCAATTGGTTTTCATTTGTGGTTTTTATTCATCAGCTCTACAAGGTGCAATTTCAGCGGTCTGGTTGCTAGGGTCCAAATTACCCTAGCGACCAGGCATTGATCTGCATTCTATCTGCAGAACCTAAGAAATGCTCATTAAATGCATTGTTCTACTTTACGTTAAATTTGTAGCCGTATAAAGAGCATTTGTTTTTTAGATGGTGTCAGTGACCCCCATTTGAAATAAAGAGTCCTAAAATAAAAGGCAAATAATTCTAAAACTATAAGAAAAAAAAATGAAGGTCAATTGAAAAGTGGCATAGAATTAGCCATTCTATAACATACTAAAAGTTAATGTAAAGTTCAACCGCCCCTTTAATAGGGTAGTAAATGAAAGTGTGAGCAGCAATCCAGGGACAGTGGTAGGAGTATCTTTGAGAGCAAATTAGCGTTTAACCCTTGAAAGGGAAAGTAAAATCACCAGCACAGTAAAGATAAAGTGCTGCCACAATACTATATATACTGTACTATTGTGCTGCTAGTTTGGGTGTGTGTTGGAAATGTGCCAAGTAATATTGTATAATGCTCCTCCCTCTTCTAGGAACGGTAGCGCCATTGGCCTCTCGGCTCCTCCCATCACTGCCTTGATTACCCCTGAACCAGTGCGTCACTGCCGCATCCCTGAGCTGCCGGTGGACGGGGGCCTCCTTTTCGAGTTCCTCTTCTTCATCTACCTGCTGGTCGCCCTGTTCATCCAGTACATCAACATCTACAAGTCAGTGTGGTGGTACCCCTACAATCACCCCGCCTCTTGCACCTCACTGGTGAGCAAACCGCTTTTCACTACAAGCTCCAACATACACAATTTATTAAGGGCTTAAAGAGGGGAAGTCAAGCTCTTTGCCATCTAGGGTTGCTGGTGATGCTGGGGTTCTGGCGATGCTGGGGTTCTGGCAATGCTGGGGTTGTGGCGATGCTGGGGTTGTGGCGATGGCTGGGGTTGTGGCGATGGCTGGGGTTGTGGCAATGCTGGGGTTGTGGCGATGCTGGGGTTGTGGCAATGCTGGGGTTGTGGCGATGGCTGGGGTTGTGGCGATGGCTGGGGTTGTGGCGATGGCTGGGGTTGTGGCTATGGCTGGGGTTGTGGCGATGGCTGGGGTTGTGGCGATGGCTGGGGTTGTGGCGATGGCTGGGGTTGTGGCGATGGCTGGGGTTGTGGCAATGCTGGGGTTGTGGCAATGCTGGGGTTGTGGCATTGCTGGGGTTGTGGCAATGCTGGGGTTGTGGCAATGCTGGGGTTGTGGCAATGCTGGGGTTGTGGCAATGCTGGGGTTCTGGCAATGCTGGGGTTCTGGCAATGCTGGGGTTCTGGCAATGCTGGGGTTCTGGCAATGCTGGGGGCACTGTGTCTGGCAAGACTTTCCCATTGAATAATGAAGGCATTATAGTATTTACGTTGGAAATTGGACTCGGTATAGCTTGTTCCTGCTCCGTTTGACCAGTCAATGAAACGTTGTCTCTCTTGCAGAATTTCCATCTGATCGATTACCATTTGGCAGCCTTTATCACGGTCATGCTGGCCCGACGCCTGGTCTGGGCCCTTATATCAGAAGTAAGTGTCTTTCACTTAAAGGATAAGTAAACCTCTAGAATAAGTGAATGTAAAATTGATGAGGGTACTATTCTATGCACTTTTGTCATTTACATTCATTTATTTTTCTTTAATTCCAAGATATTAAGGGATACATGTACAGTTAATATGAATTAATTTGTTACAACAGCGCCACCTGCTGGTCAGTTTCCCACCAGTCTGACCACCAAGTAGTCCCTCATCAATTTTACATTCACTTATTTTAAAGGTTTACTCATTCTTTCATCCCTTGTGACCTGAGAATTGAATGAATGCGTGTGCACCTTTGTTTATCATTTCAATACAAACCGACATTAGCATTATTGCTTTATAAACTGGGCAAGGGCCAGCACAGGGGGCAGTTGGGATTAGCAGGAAAGACAAGCAGAAACACCCGATTAGTGGATGTGACAGCCTTCCTAACACTGATTGGATACAAGCCAGTAACTACAACTGCTCAGTCATTGGCTACAAACCATCTAAATCCCTTCATCCATTGGCTGCAGATCTGCTACAGTTCTGCTCGTTGGATTCGGGTTCATTGCAGCCTCCTATGTTGGATCCAGATCTAACAGACATATTAATTGTATCTGGATCTGCCAATCTGATTGGGCTCATTAAACTGGATAGAGATCTGCCGCAGCCTCGTTTATTGGATATAGATCTGCTACGGCCGGAAGCATTGGGTACAGGATTATTCATTGCACAGAGATCTGCTTCATCCACCTTATTTATATGATACCGTCTAAACTACTGGATGCAGCTTATTCATTGGATACAGACATTCTTGCAGCCATTTATTGGATATAAATTATTATTGCATTACATACAAGTGGGTTACAGACCTGTGCATTGGTCATGGACTGCTATGGACCACTTTGCTTGCCACCCAATTTATTGTACAAATTAAATGCATCTGATTCAATGGATATTACAGGCCTCTATACTGGAAGGTGCAGTTCCCCTTTGCACAGGAGATCAGAATAACCTCACAATTAATATATATACAGTGGTGTGAAAAACTATTTGCCCCCTTCCTGATTTCTTATTCTTTAGCATGTTTGTCACACTTAAATGTTTCTGCTCATCAAAAACCGTTAACTATTAGTCAAAGATAACATAATTGAACACAAAATGCAGTTTTTAAATGAAGGTTTACGTTATTAAGGGAGAAAAAAACTCCAAATCTACATGGGCCTGTGTGAAAAAGTGATTGCCCCCCTTGTTAAAAAATAACTTAACTGTGGTTTATCACACCTGAGTTCAATTTCAAAGGTTATAAAGCCATTTCTAAAGCTTTGGGACTCCAGCGAACCACAGTGAGAGCCATTATCCACAAATGGCAAAAACATGGAACAGTGGTGAACCTTCCCAGGAGTGGCCGGCCGACCAAAATTACCCCAAGAGCGCAGAGACAACTCATCCGAGAGGCCACAAAAGACCCCAGGACAACATCTAAAGAACTGCAGGCCTCACTTGCCTCAATTAAGGTCAGTGTTCACGACTCCACCATAAGAAAGAGACTGGGCAAAAACGGCCTGCATGGCACATTTCCAAGGCGCAAACCACTTTTAAGCAAAAAGAACATTAAGGCTCGTCTCAATTTTGCTAAAAAACATCTCAATGATTGCCAAGACTTTTGGGAAAATACCTTGTGGACCGACGAGACAAAAGTTGAACTTTTTGGAAGGTGCGCGTCCCGTTACATCTGGCGTAAAAGTAACACAGCATTTCAGAAAAAGAACATCATACCAACAGTAAAATATGGTGGTGGTAGTGTGATGGTCTGGGGTTGTTTTGCTGCTTCAGGACCTGGAAGACTTGCTGTGATAGATGGAACCATGAATTCTACTGTCTACCAAAAAAATCCTGAAGGAGAATGTCCGGCCATCTGTTCGTCAACTCAAGCTGAAGCGATCTTGGGTGCTGCAGCAGGACAATGACCCAAAACACAGCAGCAAATCCACCTCTGAATGGCTGAAGAAAAACAAAATGAAGACTTTGGAGTGGCCTAGTCAAAGTCCTGACCTGAATCCTATTGAGATGTTGTGGCATGACCTTAAAAAGGCGGTTCATGCTAGAAAACCCTCAAATAAAGCTGAATTACAACAATTCTGCAAAGATGAGTGAGCCAAAATTCCTCCAGAGCGCTGTAAAAGACTCGTTGCAAGTTATCGCAAACGCTTGATTGCAGTTATTGCTGCTAAGGGTGGCCCAACCAGTTATTAGGTTCAGGGGGCAATTACTTTTTCACACAGGTTTGGATTTCTTTTCTCCCTAAATAATAAAAACCCTCATTTAAAAACTGCATTTTGTGTTTACTTGTGTTATCTTTGACTAATAGTTAAATGTGTTTGATGATCAGAAACATTTTGTGTGAATAAGAAATCAGGAAGGGGGCAAATAGTTTTTCACACCACTGTATCCCATGTATTGTATTCATATTAATAGAAAATGAGTGGAATCCTGAGGCATAGGGCTGTATATGAGCAGTTGATTGGCTGCGGGTCCCAGTGTAGCACCAATGGGAGATGAGCTGCCTCCTTTTGTATCACATGATGTGGGTCTCATGCCGTTTGTTATGATCTATAATATAAATATTGTGCATGGGACAGATCCGCTATGTGTAGTTGTTGGTGTGTAAGTGATATTTGATGTGTCTCAGGCCTCGCAGGTGGGAACCTCGTCGATGGTCCATTACACGACTCTGATCATTGGGCGTCTGGTGCTGCTCACACTGTGCGGATGGATCTTCTGCTGGACTCTGGTCAACCTGTTCCGCAATCATTCACTGCTCAACCTCCTCTTCTTGGGCTACCCGTGAGTCCCTCCTCATACACACAAGCCATGGTGGGGTGGGGACTTAAAGGGGAAGTTCACCTTTATATTAACATCTATGTTACAGAGGGCACAATGCTAAGCAACATTGCAGTTGGTATTTTTTTCCTATGCGGTTTTTGATTAGAATTGATTTTCTGCCTATTCCAGATTAAATGCTATTGGTTGTCAGGGAGTGGTAAGCCTATATATATATGGGATCCCGGGGAGCCATAGTTTTTATCCCACTGGTCATCCAAGTTCCCAAGAGAGTTGGGCCCTGCCAAAAGTAAAATTGGTGAGAACACAAGAGCAGGGAACACTCACTGACCCTTGAAGGAGACACTGATGTGCTGATACGTGTATCCACTCCTGAAGCGTGTACATTCCAGCAAGAAAATCCTCAATCATGGAGCCCCAGCAGGGTTAAAACCATCGCTTTATTAAGAACATTTTAAAAAGCATGAATGGAGCACACTACAAACTAATGCTTGACGCGTTTCGTGGACAGAAGCCACTTCCTCAAAAGGCTTCTGTCCACGAAACGCGTCAAGCGATAGTTTGTTGTGTGCTCCATTCATGCTTTTTAAAATGTTCTAAATAAAGCGATGCCCAGCAAAAACATTCAGTTTACATTAGGGATGCACCAAATCCAGGATTCGGTTCGGAATGCGGCCTTTTTCCGCAGGATTCGGCCGAATCCTTCTGCTCGTCCGAACTGAATCCAAGTCCCAATTTACATAATGGCGAGGGAAATCGCATGACTTATTGTCCCCTTCCCAACCCTAAATTGCATATGTAAATAAGGATTCGGTTCTGTATTCGGCCGAATGGATTCAGGGGTTCAGCCGAATCCAAAATAGTGGATTCTGTGCATCCATAGTTTACATGCATGGCCAGTCTCTGACCCATTACTTTATAAGCTCCCGTTATTTGCGCAAGCCCTGCCCACTCTGTGACCCACAAATAACACATTCCCTCTTGGGGCCCCTGACTGCAGTCCCCCCTGTACTACCCCAATAGCCTGTCATTAGAGAGAATCATCACAGAGCTGCCAGCTGCTGCAGTATCTTCTGTGGCCACTAGAGGCCACTCCTACTGCACCCCAGCTCCTCCCTTCTATTCATAGCATTGCACAGTATGAAAGCCGTGCTTCATCTTAACTTAACTTTTAGTATGTCATGTATACTTTTAAGCAACAGTTGGTCTTCATTTTTTATCGTTTTTGAATTATCTATCTTCTTCTTCTGACTCTTTCTAGCTTTCAAATGGGGGTCACTGACCCCATCTAAGAAACAAATGCTCTGTAAGGCAACAAATGTATTGTTATTGTTACTTTTTATTACTCATCTTTCTATTAAGACTCTCTCCTATTCATATTCCAGTCTCTTATTCAAATCTGTGCATGGTTGCTAGGGTAATCATTTTTTATTTGTGGTTTTTCAGTTATTCAGCTTTTTATTCAGCAGCTCTGCCGTTTGCAATTTCCGCAGTCTGGTTGTTAGGGTCCAAATTCCCCTAGCAACCATGCATTGATTTGAATAAGAGACTGGAATATGAATAGGAGAGGTCTGAGTAAAAAGACTGCTACTCATAACAATACATTTGTAGCCTTACAGAGCATTTGTTTTTGCTTAGAATTGGTATTGTATAACATAGTAAAAGTTAAGGAGAAGCACCCCTTTAAGGTGAGTCTGATACAAGGGGACATTAAAAGCTTTGGTCTCTGTCCCTTTCCCCTGGAAGCAGCACCTTGAATTCCTTTTCACATTTTAGTGAATCAGCAAGTGTGCAAGGGATTGTGGGAGTTGTAGCCCTGACGCAACCAGTCAGAATGAACAATGACTTTCCCTTTAGGTTTGGGGTTTATGTTCCCCTTTGCTGCTTTCACCAAGACAACCGCTCGCAGCCGCTCCCTACAGACTGTGGCTACCTGGTGCCCGACTCTCTAGTCGATGAAGGTGCTAACGGCGCGGGGAGTCTCGTCCGACCCAAAGATTTCCTCTCCCTCCTGCGGGAATCGCTGAGGGAGCAGTTGAACAGCGCCCCGTCTGTCCCGTCTCACAGCTGCCCCCTGTCCCCCGACCTCATACGCAACGAAGTGGAATGTCTCAAGTCCGACTTCAACCGCAGGATCAAGGAAGTTCTCTTCAACTCGCTGTTCAGTGCCTACTATGTGGCCTTCCTGCCGCTCTGCTTTGTAAAGGTGAGTCACATGCTGGGGGATCTCTAACCTCTCATGTCTGCCTATAGTCTATACATCCCCTTCCTTTGCTGATCGTAGAATCTACTTTCCTCCAATGTCAATGGCCTATTTTAGGAGAACCCCAGTAGTTTTTCTGTGTGCACCCCTTTAACCGACTTGTGTTCTCCCACAGAGCACCCAGTATTACGACATGCGCTGGTCGTGTGAGCACCTCATTATGGTGTGGATCAATGCCTTCGTCATGCTCAGCACCCAGCTCCTCCCCCCAAAGTATTGTGACTTGTTACACAGATCCGCCTCCCACCTGGGCAAGTGGCAGAAGTTGGAGCATGGAGCATACAGCAACGCACCCCAACACATGTAACTACAACTCTAAGCTTGTCTGCCATCGTTTTATTGTATCTCTCTGTACAGACTATGAATTTAGGGGCTGTTCCTGCTGAATTGTGCTTAGTACAGGGGAATACCTATGCTGCCATAGTTTTATGGGATCTCTCTGTACAGACTATGAGCAAATTTAGGGGCTGTTCCTGCTGAATTGTGCTTAGTACAGAGGAATACCTATGCTGCCATAGTTTTATGGGATCTCTCTGTACAGGCTATGAGCAAACTTAGGGGGCTGTTCCTGCTGAATTGTGCTTAGTACAGGGGAATACCTATGCTGCATCGCACATACAAAGTTCTGTAACTGACTATAGTTTCTTTCCGTAGCTGGTCGGAGAATACAGTGTGGCCGCAGGGAGTTCTGGTACGACACAGCAGAAGTTTATACAAAGCTGTGGGCCCATATAATGTAGCGGTGCCTTCAGAAGTCTCACACGCAAGATTTTATGTAAGTAGGAGTCTTTGATCACTTTCCCTTTAAACATCCCTTGGATTCCAAACTGTCACCACGTTTAGTGCAGACACCCTCTGTACTGAAACTATGTAGCGGAGTCCATTTCCTCCAGGTCTGTTAAACAGCTGCTACATTGTTCCAGAAGTCAGAACCAGCAATGCACTTGACTGTAAGAGTTGACTTTTTCCTTCTTTCTCCTGCAGTTTCTCTTTCACCGGCCGTTACGGCTCCTGAACCTGCTGCTTGTTATCGAGGGCAGCCTGGTGCTTTACCAGCTCTACTCCCTGCTGCGGGCGGAGAAGTGGAACCACACGCTTTCAATTGCGCTCATTCTCTTCTGCAACTACTACGTCCTATTCAAGCTCCTCCGGGACAGGATAGTATTGGGTCGGGCCTACTCCTACCCCCTCAGCAGCTACGGACTGAAACCTCACTGAGGAAGCAGGAGATTTGATAGGAAAAAAAAAAAACTGAAAAAAAAAATATTTTGGTACAATTCTATATTTTTCTTGCAATGTTTATAAATATTTAAGATATTTTATATTTTGTATACGATTTTTGTTGTGTTCACCAGTTGGAAGGGTGTGGCCTGGGGCTGCAGGGAAATCTGTCGTCACTCTGAGAGCTCCCCCTGGAGGATGTTTAGAAGGAGAAGCCGCAAAGTATTCTGACAAAAATCGCCTTTTTTTAGGAGCAAATCTTGTGCCGTTTGCCTCGATGTAGGAAACGAGGCACTTGATGGTATCGGACGTTAATCTCCTGGAACAGGAAGTGCCAACCCGAGCTCATGCTTGAAGGGGTAGTTGCATGGAGCAGACTCCCAGCCGAGGCCGAGTAAGCAGCATGAAGTATAACTACTCCAGTTCTGCAGCTGCCACACAGACTTGAATAAAGCTGAAGGCTTCACAAATAAAACAGCGGCCTGACCTTTTTATTTAGCCCGAATTTTGGTATTTTAGCATTTAATGTTGGTTTCTGCTCCCAAACTTGCAGGGAGGAAGGTAAACTACAACTCCAGCTGATCACTTGACAGTTTGGCCTAATGAAGGGGTGGGGGCACTTCCTAAATTCTTAAAGGAATAGTTCAGTGTAAAATAAAAAGTGGGTAAATAGGCTGTGCAAAATAAAAATGTTTCTAATATAGTTAGTTAGCCAAAAATGTAATTTATAAAGGCTGGAGTGACTGGATGTGTAACATAATAGCCTGAACACTACTTCCTGCTTTTCAGTTCTCTTGGTTTCCTCTGATTGGTTACCAGGCAGTAACCAATCAATGACTTGAGGGGAGGCACATGGGTCATTACTGTTGCTTTTGATTTTGAGCTGAATGCTGAGGATTAATTGCAAACTCACTGAACAGTTATGTCCCATGTGGCCCCCCTTATAGTCACTGACTAACTCCGAGTTAGAGAGCTGAAAAGCAGGAAGTAGTGTTCTGGGTATTATGTTAGACATCCAGTCACTCCAGCCGTTATACATTACATTTTTGACTAACTATATTAGAATTTTTTTTTTATTTTGCACAGATTATCTATTGACCTAGTATTTATTTTTACACCGAATTGTTCCTTTAAATGGTATTACAATTGCTCCAATGCAGGGCCACCATCAGGGGGTACATCTGTATCAGGCTCAGGACTAAAGGAGTGCCCAGCTGTGCTGCACTTTACGAATTAGCCAGGTCCCCCTAAACTAAAGATGCCCCATTAGCTCCCCCACTTTTTTTTTCTGCTTCCACTGCACAAGCTGTGGGCAGTTCTCACTTACATTGAGTTTAGAAACTTACATTCAGTGTTTACACATTATTTTCTCAATAGAAGCCCTGCCCCCTCCTCTGGCACTGGGCCCGCTCACTCATGTATTCCCACCCCAGCCACAAGCATCAGCGTCTATGACAGATTAAACATCCCTTTTTGCTAATGGTTTTATAATTTCTCACACCCCCTAAGCTCAGCTTTTCAACAGCAGCCCAGATCCCACTGAGCATGTGCAGTGTCACTGACACACAAATAAAAGTCCAACAGGATTGAAGATGAGGAGCCTTTGAAGTCCTGGATCATTCGTGTTCTAGGGCTGCACAGTCAGTTCTGTATATATTACATCACTTCTAGCCCCATTCTTTGTTTACTTGTCCTTTTACTATATCCCTATTGGCCATTAAGTTCTCTGTCCCCAGCAACACCGGACAGCAGTTTCACACAATGGCTCGTTTCTCCATATGGCTATAGTAAAACCGCACCAAAATCCTATTGGTACAGCAGCTGGGTCTCCCTTATCCACATTCACCTGCCATGGATGCCTTTTAGTCAGATCCTGAGCCAGCATTCAAACATGCAAGAACATTCTGGCCAACTAGACACGCTGACCTTAAAGGGTAAGTAACCCTTTAAAATAATTGTGTAAAATTGACGAGGGGGCTATTCTAAGCACTTTTGTCATTTATTTTTATTTAATTCCAAGATATTAAGGGATACATGTACTGTTAATATGAATGTTAAATTCTGTTACAACAGCGCCACCTGCTGGTCAGTTTCCCACCAGTCTGACCACCAAGTAGTCAAGGAAGTTGTCAGGAGAAAGAAAGAGACTGATCTGATGTTCTTCTGCTCAGACCTTTCTCAAACCTTTCCTAAGCAGAAGAACATCAGAGCAGCCTCTTTCTTTCTCCTGACAACTTCCTTGACTACTTGGTGGTCAGACTGGTGGGAAACTGACCAGCAGGTGGCGCTGTTGTACATTAACAGTACATGTATCCCTTAATATCTAGGAATTAAATAAAAATAAAGAATGTAAATGACAAAAGTGCTTAGAATAGCCCCCTCCACAATTTTATACAAACTTATTTTAAAGGTTTACTTATCTTGTAAACCTACTAAGGTGCCTGTTTGCTTAGGGAAAAATCCCAGCTATACCAAGCCTTTCCTAACAATATTGCATTTGGCTCCAGCACAGCTCCATTTATTTATGGTATATTCTCCATTCACTATATATAATCCATCCATCTCTCCTGGTCAATCCAATATTGTATGGGGATGTATTCAGTGTATATAGCATCTGACAGTCCAGTTGATAACACAATTGCTTCTGCTGGTTCTTCCTTGCACAAGAGCTTGGTGTATCCATGATTACTAGTAAGAGCCAGTGTTATCTCCTCCTATGGTGCATCTGTTTGATGAAGATGATGATGATGAGTCCCTTTTATGGGCCCTAGACCAATGAAAACATTCCATTTCCTCATGCCCTTCCTTGACAAATAAAACCACGGTGCACTTGAAATATTTTTTATTTAATTTTAAACTGTTTACACGATTACGATACAGGAATGAACGAAGGTGAAACGATCCCGGTTTCAATGGCCACAAAGCAGCAAAATCAACACCGTAACAGGCGCAACTTCCAATGAACAACAAGAAAAAGCCCTTTAATGGTTACACGAGAGAAGTGGGTGCAGCACGTGCCACCTATATGTAACGTAAATAAATGTTTTGGAAATAAATTTATTGTGAATAAGCAGCTGCTGGCAGGATAAATCTCAAGCCACGACCAATGGGGTTTTATGGAGTATTCCGAGAGTATTGGCTGATAGAGACGTCTTGTGTACAAAACCTGAACACACAGTTACTAGGAATAGGATCTCCCCATGCAACAGTATAATGTCAGTCTAATCGGCAGTGTTATTTCTAGTAGAGAATCCAGTCACTAAAGGGGAACTATCGCAAAAATGAAAATGTAATACAGGCTTCCTCATACTGAAATAAGACACTTTCTAAATACATTCTGCATTGTTTCTGAAATAATCAAGTTTATGTTCACTGTCCCTCTCTCCGCATCTGTTTCTCTTCTTTCGGTCTTCATTCAGGAGTTGGGTGTCAGATAGTAATTGACAGTTAAGGTGGCCATACACGGGCCGATAAAAGCTGCCGACAGACCGAGTCGGCAGCTTATTGGCCCGTGTATGGGGGCCCCCGACGGGCTTCCCCGATCGAGATCTGGCCGAAAGTCGGCCAGATCTCGATCGGATGGGGTTAAAAATCCCGTCGGATCGCGGCCGCATCTGTTCGTTGATGCGGTCCCGCGATCCGACCGCCCGTTTGCGAACGTGAAGGATCCGATCGTTTGGCGACATCGCCAAACGAGCGGATCTATCCGTGTATGGCCACCTTTAGATCCAATACATCTTATAGAGAGGCTCCCTTTCCTAGCAGATGAATTAGAGTTCACTCAAATAACTGATTCCAGTACAAACAAAATAACTGCCTTTTGCACAAATTCTGCATGTAGAGAGACATGATGTCTGGTGATTTTAATAGAGTGAGCTCTAATACATCTTCTAGACCAGTGCTGTCCAACTTCTATGGTACCGAGGGCCGGAATTTTTCCAATCTACATGGTGGAGGGCCGATAACAGAAGCCAGTGTTAGCCACTCCCTGTTTTAGACCACACCCACTTTAAACCACACCCATGTTACTGCAAGACCATGTCCACATTAATAGCACACCAAAAAACCAAATGGTTGGTGCTCACTGCAGGAATCAGGGCTGAAACTAGGGGTAGGCAGAGTAGGCGGCTGTCTAGGGCGCCATCATTGAGGGGTGCACTTTTTTCAAGCGTTTATTTAATAATTTGTTTCAGTAATCATGGTCACCCAGTTGGGTGGAATCCATCTCCTTCCCCTTCTCCCTCTTGCCAGCAAGTAATAGCTCCTTCTGTGTGGTGCACCGCGATGTGCGTATATGCGTCAATGATGTCACTGATGTAATGACAGAGAGAGGCAGAGAGCTGGGGGGCTGCTTGGTGTGGCTCATGCTGCTCTCAGCCTTGCACAGTTGCACTGAACTGAAGACTTTCTTTCTATTACTGTGAAAGTGTGAAGCTTCCTGCTGGCACAGTCAGGTACAGATTTGGGCCGGGGGCCATATGTTTGCTGTTGCTGCTGGGCTGAGCGCTGGCACAGGTACATAAATACTTGGGGGCAATATGATGTGATCAGATTTATTTTTGGCTGCTGCTGGCACAGGTAAAGATTGGGGGCAATATGATGGCTGCAGGAGGGCTGTATTATGATTGGCTGCTGAGCTTGCTGGTACAGGTACAGGGGGCAGTAATATAATTGAAAAAGTGTTGTACATCTTCTTGCTTTCTTTATTTAAAAACCATCATGGTAAGGAGGGAAATGGTAATGCAGGACAGGGGGGCACTAATTGAAGCTCTTGCCTAGGGTGCCAAACTACCTTGTGCCTGTCCTGACAAGGATGTCACTCATATGTGAAAAAAGCTAAGTCATATAAGACATACCCATAAATCCATATGCCGCCTCCTCCCCTGTATATAATACAGTACCCCAGCATATGATTAAACACCTTAGGGGCCACTAACAATAATTTTCAAATGCTAACAAACCCCCAGAACAAATACCAAAGTATGACACACACAGTGACACAGGATCATAGGGAAGACAGAACAGAGCAGGAGACAGGAATCAGGAGCAGTCTAATATGTACTACATACAGTGTCACAGTGCTGGTGCCCCATTAGCATTTTGAATAAGGTGTGAACAGGTGAACAATGTGGCAGTTTCAGTCTGGGTCTCAGGTAGAACAGTACAGGGGCTTTAGAGGAGTGACAGAGGTGTCACAAGTGTGAACAATGCAGGGGGATCACAGGTGTGAACAATACAGGGGATTACAGTGTAAATTTGAGGTTTAGACAATGCAGGGGCCAGTTACTCTCTGTAGTGATACCTTTTAAATCTTACATATGGTAAACAGACACAGGAGGCAGATTTTGATGTGGAGGGCCGCATGAGGGGGCCGCCAGTTGGACAGCTCTGTTCTAGACAAAAGGAGCCCCCCTATAAGATATATTGGATCTAACCTTCAATGATTATCTGACACAACTCCTGAATGAAGAAGAGAAACAGATGCTGAGAGAGGAACAGTGATCATGAATTTGATTATTTCATAAACAGTACAAACATTTTAATTGATTGTATTTAGAAAGTTTCTTATTTCAGTAAGCTGAAGCTTATATTAAATTTTCATGTTTGCGATAGTTCCCCTTTAATGAGGCCAAGGCCCCCTTAGCCTCTCTATAACACACTTTGTATTGTCAAAGTTATTGTTTTGGAAAGGTCAACTTTCCCATGTCAGTTTGAGAGACTGGTGCAATTTGCATGGTGTTTCGCTCCTACTAACTTACCCTATATTACACTAGCCGCTGGGAAATTTAGAGAGTGTGGAGTAAAAAGGGCACATGGCACTTTAATAGGCCTCCCCCTACACATGATGGAACAGTCTCACCTATATTCTCATTGTATGGATCAGACCTACATTATATTCACTTTTCAGATCATACCACAGTGCTTTTCAGGGAGATCTATGGCTGTCAGTGCCTCTGGCCGGCAATGTCTTGGGGGTGGGAGGGTTCCCCCCATGTTGTCAGACTCACGGGCTGATGAACAGGCTAAACATATACTGTCTATAATACACAAAATCCACTAATATCCTGTAAATTATATCCTTGTAAACAGCTCTTTGTTATGTTATAAACGGTGAGTAGTGATGTCATTTTTGTCACACGACTCACTAAAACTTGTGTATTATAATAAATAAAGTAGCCCTGGTTGAAAAATATGAGGATATTAGAAGTTACCTCTGAGTTCCATGACCTGTATAAAATAGTCATGGAACTCCTCGTGACTTATAATATCCTTATATTTTACAATAAGGGCTACTTTATTCACCATATAATGAACTTGCAGCCACAATCAAGTGGTATAAAAGTTATATAAGATATGGGCTAGAATTAATTTTTAACGAATGCAGTCTAGCTTGAGGGGGTGCAAAAAAGCTGTGGCCCCACCAACTTGTCTGAGCTCTTCTATTGGCTGAGCAAATACCCGCCTTCCATCCAGTGCTCATTCAGCCAATGGAGTTGGTCCAGACAGAAGAGGCCCCGTTGCTTCCAGCCTGTAAACTTGTAACAGTTTTAAGCAGGGGGCCCCTGTGTTTGTGTGTAACTACACGTCAGCAAGATAAGGCATTTATATTTATTTACAAGTTGGAATGTTATCAATGCACAAAAAAAAAAAACAACACCTATAAAAAGTTATTGTCATTGTTGATCAATGACAATATCCGGTCCTGTCCCCGGCAGCTGCAGTTACACTTGGGTATCTGTATATTCCAGTGTCCCTGATCTTACATTAAAACAGATCAAAGTCTGGGCCTGACAAAGCCCCACTGTGAGGATGTTTATGACTCAATAAGTCAGAGGGAGAGTCTGGACTCTGGAAGAGAACATACAAGGGAATGTGAATTTCCCAAACCAGAGATGAGAAAATCTTGCAGCACACGGGGAGAGCTAAACTTGGAGTAAATGTGGGTATTATGGTGCCAGAAGGGCTCAGGCTAGTGGCATCTGGTTACAGAGGCACCTGTTGTACTTAATATATAACTTCTTACAAATATACTTCCTATTTTAGATTCTGATTTTCCAGTTTTCCTTAAATATAACATTAAAAAATATGGCAAAAAAAAAAAAAGCTCACTCAGACATGCAGCATTGGTCTCTGAGTCGGTTTAAATGGGGCAATGGGGAATATTTACAAAGATGGTTATGAGTAAATGCAGCAATAATACACGGTTATATCAGTCTGTTGTGGAGAAAGTGAGTTCTCGAAGGGACTTTCCCCACTGCTTTAAGCATTTCCATGTACTATATACTGCAGACAATAGGTATATACATTAGTGGAACCGTATTTTTTTGGCTGCAGAGGTGGAAGCTGGAAAGAATACGGATTATATACACAGCTCCTGAATGCATATATATCTCTACTAATGGTAGGATTCTGTTAGGCCAAAGTCTCTTGGAAAAGCCCCATGGACCCCATTCCATGAGGAGAAGATCCCCTTTCTCCATTATGCAGAGAGAAGACCCCCTTTCTCCATTATGCAGAGAGGAGAAGACCCCTTTCTCCATTATGCAGAGAGGAGAAGACCCCTTTCTCTATTATGCGGAGATGAGAAGACCCCCATTCTCCAGATAGGAGAAGACCCCTTGCTCCATTATGCAGAGAGGAGAAGACCCCTTTCTCCATTATGCAGAGAGGAGGAGACCCCTTTCTCCATTATGCAGAGAGGAGAAGACCCCCTTTCTCCATTATGCAGAGAGGAGAAGACCCCTTTCTCCATTATGCAGAGAGGAGAAGACCCCTTTCTCCATTATGCAGACAGGAGAAGACCCCTTTCTCCATTATGCAGAGAGGAGAAGACCCCTTTCTCCATTATGCAGAGAGGAGAAGACCCCTTTCTCCATTATGCAGAGAGGAGAAGACCCCTTTCTCCATTATGCAGAGAGGAGAAGACCCCTTTCTCCATTATGCAGAGAGGAGAAGACCC
This sequence comes from Xenopus laevis, assembly GCF_017654675.1. Lineage (NCBI taxonomy): Eukaryota > Metazoa > Chordata > Amphibia > Anura > Pipidae > Xenopus > Xenopus laevis. The sequence goes on along the minus strand of NC_054374.1, from coordinate 25,175,184 downwards.
CCTTTCTCCATTATGCAGAGATGAGAAGACCCCCTTTCTCCATTATGCAGAGAGGAGGATACCCCTTTCTCCATTATGCAGAGGAGAATATCCCTTTCTCCATTATGCAGAGAGGAGAAGACACCCTTTCTCCATTATGCAGAGAGGAGAAGACCCCTTTCTCCATTATGCAGAGAGGAGGAGACCCCTTTCTCCATTATGCAGAGAGGAGGAGACCCCTTTCTCCATTATGCAGAGAGGAGGAGACCCCTTTCTCCATTATGCAAAGAGGAGGAGACCCCTTTCTCCATTATGCAAAGAGGAGGAGACCCCTTTCTCCATTATGCAAAGGAGGAGACCCCTTTCTCTATTATGCAGGGAGGAGAAGACCACTTTCTCCATTATGCAGAGAGGAGGAGACATCAGGAGTGTTATTAAAGTAGACTTGCCTTCTGCTCACTTCCACTTGCCCACAGCCGTGACGAGATGCCAATGAATGATACCAAAAGCCAACACTTCCTCATACCTGAGATCAACAAACGATGGCGGGTTGCGGGTCACATTCAGAAGAATCAAACGACTACCACAATATAAAGTGCAAAGCCAAAATGAAACTAGAGCCGGTTTCTTCAGCCACAGCACATACAGAACTGTATCGTTAGCGGACGCCTTTACACAGTTTACAAGTTGCACTTCCCCCCAGTGGAGAGGTGGAAACACACGTGAGACTGGAGCTCTTTTCCCACTGCCGGAAACAAGAGAAGTGTGTTTTCAAGTGAAGGCATTGGAATCATCGGGTTCAGCTCTTAAGTGCAGGTTTCCCCTGAAATCCACTCGTGGGTCATTTCCACTGGCACATGCATTGGTCCTGGGTTACAAGGCCACATGTGGCTTCCGGATAAGCAATTCCAGTTCCAGAACGAAGGTTGCTTGGAAAGACAGGAAAGTCAGCATATTTTTCGAATGTCAGAGTACACGACCCTTTCAGACTTGTTAATCTGGTTGCTCGTCTTTCCGGAGTGATCCAGCTGGGCATAGATTACTGGCCCCTGATCAGAGACAAAAGGGAGAAGAAAAAAAAGACTGTCAGAGCATTCGGCCAGTTCAACACAGTTCTCGGGCCAATGTAAATGTCTAAACTTGAATTTAAAAGGCCAATAATATATACTTGCATGTGTTATTGTGATTGGTCCTTTAGATATCATGGCATAGTACTAATACACAAGAATCTGGCATCATATACATTGAATGCATTGCAGACTGTTGACTTTACTACTTCCACACAGTCAATTTTGTTACCTCTCTGTATCAGAAATATGCCCTCAAGTCTTCAGGCTGTGAAATCAATAATGTGTGTACAAATATCATTTGTTTAGGAACTGCCATTGACAGATACACACACAGTAACAGGTCGTCTCGGCGGGTGTTTGCAGCATAAACAATAGAATGCCTGACTTACAGTTTTCTGATAAAGGGTAACTTATCCTGGTGTATATCCAGTATTCCCACCGTGCAACACAACAGGACAGTTATTCATGCCAGAAGGGAAGTAGACATGGGATTATTACTAGAACACACACTCCCAATAAAACACACACACAAACCCCCAAACACTATACATTATGAGAAGTAAATGATTCCACTGCTACACTACTTATATATATTCAGGAATTTGTAACCACTAGATATACAGCCTTTGGTCTTAGCTAGGAGGCAACTGAAACACCCCCTTGTTGTATATTATATACAACCTGATTTGGGAATCCCTGAAACCCTTTCTGCTCAATCTGTTATTTATAATATGTATTTAAATACAGACAGTCCTCTGGTTACGTACGAGATAGGGTCTGTAGGTTTGTTCTTAAAGGAGAAGGAAAAGTTAAAACTAAGTAAGCTTTATGAGAAAGGTCTATATAAATACACCAGTAAACTAGTAATGTTGCTCAGAGTGCGGTCAAAAGAAACACCACATTTCTTTCCATCTATTGTGTATAAATGGACTTCTGTATCAGACTTCCTGTTTGCATCTTAAACCTCCAAGGCTTGGGCTTGAGCATGCTCGGTTTGCTCATCTCCCCCTCCCTCCCTGCTGTAATCTGAGCCCAGAACTATGAGCAGAGAGAGACTGAAGCAGGAAGTGATGTCGCAGCAAGCTAATATGGCTGCTGATATCCTAAACAGAGAGAGCATCTACAGCTGTATACTCGGGTCTGGCAAAGCATTCTGCAGAATAAACATAGTCGTATAGCTTGCACTTTTGTGGCTAATCTATTGCCAATAAACTGCTTTGGTGGCTTTGCTTTTCCTTTAAATTGAATTTGTATTTAAATAGAAAAATATACATTTACTATATACTTATTCTGTGCATATTTATTGTTACCTTTCTCTGCTCTGCAGTAGACAACAAATGCCAAAGGGGATTAAGGCAGATGGCTTATTAATGCTAATAAAGGCCAAGCAAACCCCAGTACTTTATTGTAATATACTGTAACTGTTTGTAAGTGTGAGTTAGTAGTAGCCAGTAGTGCCCATATGTAAAGTCTACTATTAGTGATGATGTCCTATTATGATCTACATCCATAAAAGCATTGTTGTCACTGTTCCACGGAAAACATTATTTATTTATGAGAAAATATATATATTGTCATATTTCAACAAATCTATTTCTTATGTTACCTTAACAGAATAAATATCTGAATGAAAAGAATAAAACAGGAGGGTGATTTATACAAGCGGTTTGTTAACAGTGTCTTGAGATCTTCTGATCACCAGCTAAAGGTCTACTGGTACATCCCAATCTACATTTTGGGTACCCCTTAACCTCTGTGGCTGTCACTCACCATGCAACCATCTCCATCCATTGGAATCCTGGGGCAGAAAAGCCTACACAAAAATGCCCAACTTCTTGACCAATACGGAGAAGAGAATGCAAGCAAACTAGGTATCTGGACACAATTCAACCCAGCTTGTGCTCACCTGCAGCCACTCTCTAATACGCTAGAATTAAGCCCATAGAAGCCTCAATCTCTCCTGCCCACATTTAGAGACACAGGGGGTCATTTATAAACATTGGGCAAATTTGCACCTGGCCAGTTACCCACAGCATCAGATGTTTACTTTCATTGTTTTCCTTGCAGCAGGCTGGAAAAATCTGATCAATGATTGGTTGCTATGGTTACTGTGCAGGTGCAAATTTGCCCAGTGTTTATAAATTGGCCCCACAGAGTTCCCAATGGAAACCTCTGGCTATGATAATGCCTCCCACCACGTAGCACAGAGGTTAGATTGACCAATCATAATCATTTACCTGAACAGATCCAGAGGGTACCTGGGTTACCAAAGCCTCTGTGTCAGAGGGAGACTTGCATGGCGGCAGTTTAACAGGAGTCTGAGTCATCAAACTGTCAGTTGTGCTGCAGCTGCCGCAGACAGTGAGCAGGAATCGCACATTGTGACATTTCAAGGGGAAATAAAGTGAAAGACAAGATGGGAGGATGCAGAGCAAATGAGCAAAAAGAAATAAAAGGGGGGGGGGAAACAAGAAAGGGCGAGGGGGAACAAAACAAAATACAAATGAACAAATAATAGATGTATGCAGATCACAACAAGGATAACACAAATAGTACACATGGAGGCAAATACCTGTAAACGCACAATGCAACACACATTCTCAGAGCCTCAAGCTGTGGCTGCAAACTGGAAGTGGGACAAATCTGGAACTAAAGTCTCACAGTAACATTAGGGCAGCTGGTCTCTGGCCCTGACCTTAAGGGGTTTTGTGTTATTGTCCCAGCCAAAATGACAGATATGACTGGGAATAAATGGGCAAGGCCACATTCTATTGTTATTGCATCCTGAGCAACAGGCTCCACAGGGTTTGATAAGAAGCTGCGGTTCCTTTATTCCCTCATCTGCATTTTAAGGTAATCCCAACCAATCTCAATCATGTTCATGAACTAGCACATATAGCAGGTCATTTTAAAGCATGGGTCAGGACCCAAAAAAGTGTCTATTCCATGGGATGAGGGATAGTGGAGCAGGTTGAGCAGCTAGAACTCAATGTTTGGGGGTGGTGGGTCAATCGGGAATCTATTCTTGGATGGGAATTCGATTGGATGCCTCCACAAGTACCAAAATGTTGCTGCAGGATTTTAGTTCTCCTTTAATTTCCCAGTGGTTGGGGGCAATGTCCTACAATACACTAAATGTTTAACACAGAAAACCACAACAAATGCTGGTGGGTTAGAACAAGCGGATGTAAAAGAATAACTTTTGCCTGAACGTCATTAACGATTTTTAATAAACTTAAAAGTGAGGTTTTAAAAGGACAAGTAAACCTTTAAAATAAGTGAATGTAAAATTGATGAGGGGCTATTCTAAGCACCATTGTCATTAGCATTATTTTTTTTTATTTTTTTTAAATCACACGATATTAAGGGATACATGGACTGTTAATATGAATGAATTTTGTTACAACAGCACCACCTGCTGGTCAGTTTCCCACCAGTCTGACCACCAAGTAGTCAAGGAAATTGTCAGGAGAAAGAAAGAGGCTGCTCTGATGTTCTTCTGCTTGGGAAAAAAATAAAACCCTTTCTCAAACCTTTCCTAACTCAAATCTTTCCTAAGCAGAAGAAACATCAGAGCAGCCTCTTTCTTTCTCCTGACAACTTCCTTGACTACTTGGTGGTCAGACTGGTGGGAAACTGACCAGCAGGTGGCAACAGTACATGTAACCCTTAAAGGGCACCTGTTGGGTAAAAATGTTATCCCCAACCACAGATGCGCATGCGAGTGACCAGACATGGCTGCTCACACCGGGAGCTCCCTCCCGGTGCGGGTAGCCTAGTGCTGGCGGGGGCGTTTAAAAATAAAAAAACTACTGTTATCCCCAACCGGAATGCAGGCTTTATTAGCCCTCACCTTTGGTTGGAGATAACAGATGCCCTTTAATATCTTGGAATTAAAGAAAAATAAACTATGAATGTCAATTACAAAAGTAGCACCCTCATGAATTTTACTTATTTTATAGGTTTACTTATCCTTTAAATAGGTATTGCCGCCATTTATTACACTCCTTTATACAACTCATTCTGTAGGTATCTACAATTAATTAAAAACCCCTTGAACAAAAGTGCTGCTGAATACAACAAAGTCTACGCTCCTTGTTAGTGAAATCAGTGGGTTGGCTTGAGTCTCAAGTTGAATCCAGTCACCCAAATATAATTTGCATCCATGGAGCAGGTGCTTGTGTGGTATAAACTCAGATGTTACTTTATACTGTGCATGAGCCTGACAAAAGGGACAGGGGATACTTGGGTAATCGGAGTCCCACAAGGTGGTGCAGAACCCCAGACTAGTGTGATTTTTAAGGATTAGTACACTTTAGAAGTCTGTTAATTAATTAATGCACTTTTAAAATAAAGACATACACTTTTTATAATAGTAGATACTATTAAGTGGGGTTAAAAAAACGTGTAATAAATGATTGTATTGTTTTTCTTATATCTGCACAGTCTAGGGGTACACGCAAGATGCAGTAAGACACCACAAACCTAAAGACGCCAGTTGTAAGCTAGAGATTTAATAGCTTGAGCAGAGAATGAAGCAGTTGCAGGAGTTACCATGACACACACAGAGCAGGACTGCCTCATACACCACTTACAATATCCCTTTAATGGTGATATTCCATCGACTACCTCAAACAATCTGGAAGGAGAGTAAAAGAAGTGTATTGCATCCCAAGGGAAGAGTCCATGGAAGAAAACGGAGCGAAACAAAAATCAGAAACATCATGCAAAATTAAAATTTGAATTATTAACAACAAAACTTGTGAAGGGGGAAGATGAACCAAAGCCATGCATGTTATGTTGAAACGTTATATTTGCATTTGGATGAGCCGCATCCCAAATCAAACTAAAAAAGCACCATTTTCACACACACACACTTCCCCTTTATATTTATTTGTAGTCTATATCCAGAGAGGTACCGTATGGTTTTATTGGCAACAATTAGAGGAAGATTTATTAAAGTTTGAATTTTCGTTTTTTTTTTTTGTGTGTCATAACTCACAAATTCGAATATAAAAGCACTGATACGAATGTGAGATTTATCAGACCTCGACCATGGAAACAGTTCTAATTTGAATATTCGCCACCTAACATTTACAATTCAAAGGCAGCGTTCCGTTAAACCATTTTAAAAAGCTAATTGTAGGGATGCACCGAATCCAGGATTCAGTTCGGGATTCGGCCTTTTTCAGCAAAATCCGGACAAATCCTTCTGCCAGGCCGAACCTGAATCCTAATTTTCATATGCAAATTAGGGGCGGGATGGAAATCGCGTGACTTTGTGTCACAAAACAAGGAAGTAAAAAACGTTAGTCGGATGCCTATGACTGAGGGAATTTTTCCCGAAACGCATAAGGCGATGCGGTTACCTTAACAAGTTGCAATAAACCTCCTCATATCCATCCGGAGTGCCGTCTGAATTGCTTATTTGAACCAATATAACAGTCGGAACGTTGGTGGCTGAGCACACGGAGCTTACAGAGCTGATTGGAGGGACATGGCGTGGTGGGGTGAGTCTTGAGCAGTCACACTTCTATTGACTGTTTTGATAAATAACCCCCTTAAAGTCCTATATATAATGTGGCAGGGTAAAACTTCCTCCCATATGGGCAACAAACACACTCTGGGAATATTAGTATGTTATTATATTATTGTAAAATGTTAATGCCATTAAACCAGGATTAAGTTTTACAGATAAACCCAGAAACAAAATGTTTGTTTTTTTGGGGGGGGAGGTTGTTGTGCTGAATTGGGACTTTCCCTTCCACATGGCTTACCTGTACATGACAAACAAGAAAGGCCTCTTTGGTTGAAAGCAGCAAAAACAAACCACTTATGTACACAATGACTTATGGACTTATCCTTGTCATGACAAAATGCCTTACTGATTAATGACAATTTATAAGAGCTGCTGAGCAAGAACTGGATGAACAAAGACAAATGTTACAAAAAAAAAAAAAAAAAAAAAAAAAAAAGTATACTTGAAGGGAAACTGCACCCCAAATGTGTACATGTAATTGCTAATGAAGAGTAGCATCTGTCTGGATGTTTATGTTTTCTGAACTGCTGTTTCTCACCCCTGAAACAATTAAAGGGATACGGTCATAAGAAAAAAAATGTTTTCAACTTAATAGTGCTGCTCCGGCAGAATTCTGCTAACAGATTTTGTTATATTTAATTTTAAAATCTGACATCTGAATGTCAGATTCCCAGCTGCCCCCAGTCATGTGACTTGTGCTCTGATAAACTTCAGTCACTCTTTACTGATGTACTGCAAGTTGGAGTGATATCACCCCCTCCCTTTCCACCACAGCAGCCTAACAACAGAACAATGGGAAGGTAACCAGATAGCAGCTCCCTAACACAAGATAACAGCTCCCTGGTAGATCTAAAAACAGCACTCAATAGTAAAATCCAAGTCCCACTGAGACTGATTCAGTTACATTAATTAGGAGAAATAACAGCCTGCCAGAAAGTAGTTCTATCCTAAAGTGCAGGTACAAGTCACATGACGGGGCAGCTGGGAACTGACAATATGTCTAACCGCATGTCAGATTTCAAAATTGAATGTAAAAAAAAATCTGTCCGATTTCAGTGCAGAATTCTGCTGGAGCAGCACTATTAACTGATGCATTTTGGAAAAAATATGTTTTTCCATGACAGTATCCCTTTAAGAAGAAGCCTGGCTGATTAATAGACCTGGAGGAGAAATTACTTCTATGTTTTGAAACAATGTAGCAGAAGAATAGACTAATACTGCTTTAGCCTGCAATTCCATGTTTGGATGGAAAATTATATTGGAAAGTTGGTTTGGGTGGGGTTCCAGTTGGTGAAATTGACTTCATTTTCACATTTTTTAAATTAAGATACAGGTATAGGACCTGTTATCCAGAATGCTTGGGACCTGGGATCTTCATACCTTAAATGAACTCGAAAATCATTTAAATATTAAATAAACCCAATAGTCTGGTTATGTTTCCAATAAGGATTATTTATATCTTAGTTGGGATCAAGTACAAGCTACTGTTTTATTATTACTAGGGATGCACAGAATTCAGGATTCATGTTTTCCCCTTCCCATCACTAATTTGCGTATAGGATTCGGTTCGGTATTTGGCCGAATCTTACACAAAGGATTCAGGGGTTCGGCCGAATCCAAAATAGTGGATTCTGTGCATCCCTAATTATTACAGAGAAAAGGGAATTCTTTTTAAAAATTAAGATAATTTGATTATAATGGAGTCTATGGGAGATGTTTTCTTCTGTAAATTGGATCTTTCTGGACAACGGGTTTCTGGATAACGGATCTCATACCTGTACTGTGTTTTGTTCTGCGTATCTGGTTTGCTAGGGGCATTTGTTGTTGAATGTGAAAAATAAATGACTACCATCTGCAACCTGCCATAAGTTAAATTAAAGCACAACCTACCCTTGAATTTTGTTGCTGTGGGAAAGCTGGCAGTGCATGCTGGGAGTTTTAACCTGATGTTACCCTGTGCAGTAGTCTCACACTACCTCTGTACTACAATTAGCATAGATTTGATGTGTGTACTTTAATATAATAGGAAGCAGACTAATCATCCAGCTTCCTTTCCTTGTCTCAAGCGTGCAGGGGAAACGAGACTTCTGTTCTTATTGATTGTGAGCAGAAGCCACAAGGAAGCAGAGATTTAACAAACCCCTAATGAAAGAAGAAACTCAAAAGGGTCTTACCCGGTATAGCTTTTTCTTGATTTTTTCTTTTTGTAGATGCAAATTGCAAAGATGATACTTGCAATGATAAGGAGGGCACTTATTACTGCACATATAATCCCAATCAGTAACGGGCCATTCGATAAGGGCAGGCTTTCTGCAAAAAAAAATAAAAAATAAGATAAAGAGAAAAAAAATCTCATTTTAGAATAGTGATTTAATACAGTGTGAATTACTTAAGGTGGCCATAGATGTAAGAATAACTATCTTTCCTGGGACCATTCAATAAGGACGTGTTAGAGCCGAATCGTCAGATGTACAGGTAGAACCAATTCAGATGATTCAGCAGTAACAGCGGCCGATTCGGGTGACTTCCGGCCGGCATGATCAACATACAGACCAAGTCTTTTGCCGTCATCCAACTCTTCTGACGACATCCAACTCTTCTGACGACATCCAACTCTTCTGACGACATCCAACTCTTCTGACGACATCCAACTCTTCTGACGACCAGGGCCGGATTAACATAGCGGACGCCCCTAGGCCCACTGCCATTTGTCGCCCCTGTCCCCTCCCCTTTATTCGTGCAAATTTTCATGGAGATTGTATCTCCTGTGCATCCCCATGATTTTTGAACCAATGTGGGTGTGGTTGGGCAGCATGCCGCCCCCCTAAAATCCTGCCACCCTAGGCCCGGGCCTAGGTGGCCTTCCCACAAATCCGGGCCTGCTGACGACATCCAACTCTTCTGATAACATCCAACTCTTCTGACGACATCCAAACTCTTCTGATGACATCCAACTCTTCTGACGACATCGGCCAGCTTGTCTCCGGCCATACACGCACCGAATACCATATCGTACAATATTATTGGTGCATCTATGGCAACCTTTATACTTGTAAGTACTCGTCCTTCAAGGGTTGTTTCACACTAAAAACAGGCTATGAATAAAGTTGGATGTTCCTGATGATTTGTGCTTAGTGCAAGGGAAGGTCTGTGCTGGTATAATTTATTGTTCTGTACAGGCTATGATTATAGATCAAGAAAACTCAAAAATACCCTTTTAATAGAGACAAATCAGTCAAACTGGGCAGTCATGGATCAGACCAACTGTTATAGCTTCTATTGGTAGCTTACCTACACAAAAAAAACTGCCCCTCCTGTCCTGCTGAGCAATTATCTATAAAATTACATTTGGAAGAACAACAGGTTTGCCTGCCTATTTAACATGTGTAAATCACAACTTGACTGTAAATCCCTGACCTGCAAAGACACTAAACAAACCAGAACTCCTGCTGTAAAGAAAAAATGGATTTGCGGAAACAGGATCAAATAAGCACTTGAATGTATTTGAAGAATTTAGCGGTGTTTCTGACCCCCTAAGCTTTAAAGCTGCAAATGGACATATTTTTGCATCTTTACAGAATAAATGCCCTAATGTGAGGGTGACAATAAGCTATGAACTAATCTTTGTATTGGAATACTAGTTTGCATTTTGAATCATCATCATCATGCCAATCACTGGTACATTCCACAGGAGGTTAGAGGGCAATAGAAATGGGTAGAAAATCCCTGACCGTGCTGCTAGTCTGATGGTAACCCACCTAGGTACCCGGCAAATGTGTGGGACTGGTCCCTCCCACCCTGCCTAGTGTTGCAAGGAATTTTTTTGTACCTTTCCAGATGAATGGGACGTGGAGTGATGTCACTTCCGGTTTCCCAGGTCCCGGGTCAGGTGGTAAGTTTGACTTTTAAGGTCCGAGTCGGGTAGTGGCTCTGGGTAGGGGGATGTGTTGGGTGGTGGGTGCGGGTCAGGTTAGAGGTCAGCGGGTTTGGGTCGGGCACAGGTCCAATTGAATCCGTGCAAGACTCTAACCCCATCGGTAGCTTTCCATGTTTTTCTATTCTGAAAATTTAACCGAGACCTTACCCTAAAACAGATCATTACTGTGTAATTGAGAGGGTCTTACATAAAGTCCAGATGTGCAAATGATCAATTGATTTTTGAGGATGTAAAACTGCCCAGGGCGTCACAGCTTGTTGTATAACGTTAGTGCTATATAACTTAATCCTCAAACAGTTTAGGGGTCAAACATACTACCTATGTGTTTTACCCACCACTTTAATCATGTTGAACTACCCTGCAGTACACAATACCTTACTTAGTGCGCACCTAGTGTCAAAAGACGTTTCAGTAATGAAATGGAGGCCCAATTTGACTGGCCTTGGTGTTGACAGAAAATGATCATTTCCATATTGACTGAATGAGTGGAATTCCCAGGATAGAGATTCGAGTAACATTCCAAGAGGCTCTCAGAAGCCAGAAATTCCACATCAGTCATGCCTCAAACTGGGATTCGCAAACAGTATTTATAACAGTCATTGATAAAGGCACAATGTAAAAATTTAGACCAAAAAAAATATATATATATTAAAAATAATCAATAAATCACTGATGTAGAAAATTAACCTTGAAATGCGATGACCCAAATCCTTAGTGTAATCAATAACAAAGCTCCAATAGGTTTATTTCTAAAGCTTGTAACGTATTTAATTCAGAAGAACACAAAAAGATTTGATCATGCGCTAAGCTTTTAAAGGGATGTAAAAAGTCTAGGGATGCACCAAATCCATTATTTTGGATTCGGCCAATCAACCGAATCCTTCGCGAAAGATTCGGCCGAATACCGAACCGAATTTGCATATGCAGATTAGGGGAGGGAAGGGGAATTTTTTTTTACTTCTTTGTTTTGTGACTAAAAGTCATGCGATTTCCCTCCTTCCCCTAATTTGCATATGTAAATTAGGATTCAGATTCAGAGCCGGGCAGAAGGATTTGGCCAAATCCGAATCCTGCTGAAAAAGGTTGAATCCCGAACCGATTCCCGGATTCGGTGCATCCCTAAAAATGACATAAGCCATTGTTAGGGGCTTGAAATATTCAAGAGCCCATGTATTACTGGAGAATGTTTGATTTTGTTGGATTTATTGGTACAGTCATGTGGTTAAACATACTCTTACTGGGGAGCACTTGTTGCTGCTGGCAGTAAGGAATCCGGCGTAGCCTGGTATATGTTACTGCTAGCAATTCTGCACATGTAACTAAATGCACCAGAGACACATGGATTGTATTGCAAAAAGATACAACCAGTTGTAGAGAAATTGCCAAAAGTCAACGCCTGTAGGGGCTGCATAATAGGCAGTATAATAATAAAGGAGATGATACAAACTTTGTTCACCTTTCTCCACCACTCTTAGCTGAATTTCTTTGTTCAAGCTCCCAAGGTCTGGCAGAGTCACCACGAAGCATGTGTAGGTGCCGTTGTCTTTAAACTGCATGTTGTCTACTTTGATAGAGGCATCCTTCCTAGTGAGATCTCCAGCCCAGCTTATTCTGTCCTTAAACTGACCAGTAGTCACTGGGTAAGAGTTGCCGCTGGAGTAAAGTAAAATCTAATTGTTGAAAAAAAAAAAAAAAAAATAGAATTTGCTTAGAAAATAATAGAATATAAGAATACTATAATACAATATATGCAGGCCAATCAGAAAAAGTAGCCTTTCCAGTCAAATATATACTAGGAAGGTTGATTGAACCTATAAATGAGCAATTAAAGGGATAGCTGACCTTTAACGTCAATTTTATTATGAGGAGACACATCTCTTCTACCTGCCTTCCTTAGTTTCGATCCATCTATAAGTCTGGGGGATTTAGTGCTTGCCTTGGGCGCCCGCAACCTTAGGACAACTTTAATATTTAGTACAAGTGATCGATCCATTATCTGGACACTCATTATCCAGAAAGTTTTGAATTACGGAAAGGCCATCTCCCTTATGCTGCATTTATCCCAACTGAGATATAATTAATCCTTATTGGAAGCAAAACCAGGTTATTGGGTTTATTTAATGATACATGATTTTCTAGTAGACAAACATTAAGATCCAAATTACTGAAAGATCTATTATCTGGAAAACCCCAGGTCCCGAGCATTCTGGATAACAGGTCCCATACCTATATATTCGAATGGGGGTCACTGACTCCAGCAGCCAAAAATCTATAGCTCTGTGATGCTACATCTTAAGGGTCAGGGCACACAGGCAGATTGAGGGAGATTAGTCGCTCCACGACAAATCTCCTCTTCTTCTGGCGTCTAATCTGCCAAAACTGCCTCCCCGCCGGCTAAAATGTAAATAGCCGGCGGGATGGCACTCGGTGCGATTCGTTTTCCAAAGTCACATAACAAGGAATCGAATCTCCCTGAATCTGCCTGTGTGCCCTGACCCTTAAGGCGGTTTATTTTTTATTGCTTATCTTTCTATTCAGGCCTCTTCTATTCCAGTCCCTCATTTAAACCACTGCCTGGTTGCTAGGGTAAATTAGAATCTAGCGACCATACAGATGCTAAAATTTAAAACTGGAGATCTGCTGATCAAACCATGACAAAATTTTAAATTTTAGAAATTATCTTAGAACTGTCTATATCATACTTACATTTTTATTGTTAGGCACCAGCAATGAGTTATGGGGGATAACACAGAGGCAACCCCCCCCCCCCAGGAAATTACCTTTGTCCTTTTAAAGTAACTAAATGGTCATTTAAAGAAAGAGGCTACTACTAAGCAGAAGAACATCAGAGCAGCCTCTTTCTTTCTCCTGACAACTTCCTTGACTACTTGGTGGTCAGAATGGTCGGAAACGGACCAGCCGGTGGTACTGTTGTAACTAACTTCATTCAAATTAACAGTACATGTATCCCTTAATATCTTGGAATAAAAACATATAAATAATGAATGTAAATAACAAAAGTGCTTAAAATAGCACCCTCATGAATTTTACATTCACATTTATTTAAGGTTTACTTGTCCTTTAATGGTTATCTATTTTTCTGCGCTTTAGAGTAAATTTGTTCAGCAGCCAGTGATTTCAGCTTTCTGTGTCCTTTTTCCTCTTGAGGCAACTTCGGGTGACTGCATTGCCGCAGGTGATTTTTAATTTTAGCAGGCGGAAGGCAGTTCGGGGGGGGGAAGAGGCGATTAGTTGCCAGGCGACTAAATCTCCCCGAATCTGCCCGTGTGCTAAAACCCTAAAGGTGGACTACCCCTTTAAGTTGCTTAATTGGTCAGAAGCCAGTGTCCGTTTATGATTGGTCAGCTTTCCTCTTGTGTGTGGCAGCACACAAGACTAGCTGTTGATATAACAGAAGGAGAGGCGATGGTTAATTGTTGAAAAAATGAAGATGTTTACAAGTGCCTCAAAATAAGAGGGCAAATTATTTGGCTGCTATTGATATAAACGTGGCAGCTCATCATACCGTCACAGAATTGCTCCCAGAGTCCGGTCTGAATGTCCATGTGATGGATTGATCGACGCCGGTGGTCTCCATTGACTTGAAGTTGCAGGGGAGCAGTGCCTGGGTTCCATTTTCAATAAACAGTTCCTCTGGGGGAGACACATCGGCTGCTGTTGAAAAATGCACTGGAGGAGACAAAAAAAAAAAAAAAATCAACAACATTGTTACTCAATTGATATAGTACACAGGCCTAAGAATCATATCCAATAACATATGCATATTGTACTGAAAGTGTATAGATATTAGCCCTTAAAGGGGTGGTTCACCTTTAAGTTAAACTTTAGGATGTTATAGAATGGCCAATTCTAAGCAACTTTTTAATTGGTCTTCATTATTTATTTAATCATTTTTGAATTATTTGCCTTCTTCTACTGACCGTTTCCAGTTTCCAAATGGGGGTCACTGATTCCCATCTGAAAACAAATGCTCTGTAAGGCTACACATATTTCTATTCAGGCCTCTCCTATTGATATTCCAGTCTCTTATTCAAAGCAATGCATGGTTGCTAGGGGAATTTGAACCCTAGCAAGCAGATTGCTGAAATGGCAAACTGGAGAGCTGCAGAGTAAAAAGCTAAATAACTCAAAAAACACAAATAAAAAAATGAAACCCCAATTGCAAATGGCCTGAGAATATCAAACTTTACATTATACTAAAAGTCAACGCAAAAGTGAACAAACCCTTTGAAGGAGCTGTTTACCCCTCTTCCGATATTAGCGCAGTGAATATGGATTACACTGAACATACTTTTTGCTTATTGTTCTAATTAGGAAATATAAATGTTTGTTTGATCACATTCTACTTCCTGGTTCATATGAGCATAATCAAACAAATCAGCATCTCACTGAACACACTCAAAGAAAGAAAAAAAGCTGCTGCTTATTTTAAAGGCTAGCGGAATGGTGGGGTTTGTTTATACAGATGCTTCACAGCAGACTACTACTTTGAACACTGCTTTAGTCTCTCATTCAAACCACGGTTTAGTTGCTAGAAAACAAGTGAACCCAAGCAACCAAACGGCTGCTGAAATTCCAAACTGGTCTTAACCAAAAGGTTAAATAATGAATCTGAATCATTCTGATTTAAAGATGCACTTTCACTAGCTGTGCGTTATAAAGAAAAGCTTTCACGGCTGAGGAAGTCACCCAAATCCAGCTGCTTCCTGAATGGCCAAAGTCCAGCTGACTCACAGAAAGAATTAGAGAGCAAACCATAATCATGAGTCAGATTCCCTTCAAGGTGGCCAAAGACTGATAATATCCTACAAAACAAATGTTTCAACAATATTTGATGTGTGTATAGGAGACAAGCCAACCGATATCGGCAGAAGACTTGGGATATTGGCTGACTCGTCGATCGGGCCGGCCAGAAAATTTAGATTTGGCGCCTTTGAAGGCACCTGAACCATTGTAAATGCTGAATCGTCAGATACAAGTAAGGTTGCCACCTTTTCTGGAAAAAAATACCGGCCTTTCTACATATTTATCTTTTTTCCCTATTCATAACATGGGGATCAACCATCATTTTTACCAGCCAGGCCGGTAAAACACCGGGCAGGTGGCAACCCTAGATACAGGTAAAATTCTATTGTTTCTATATGTGTATATCGGACGATTCAGCTCTACACGTGTGTGTTGAAACCAACAATCAGGAAAGATCGTAATTGTAATGTCTATGAAACTGCTAACCATGTACCAAAACCTGCTCCTGTAACTGCTGGCCCAGAACTTTGTTTCCTCAGACCAACTCACTTAAAAACCAACGGAGTTTCATTAACCCCTTTATGGGGCCGTTGCAGGGTTTTAAGCGAGAGCCAAGCTGCCCGCTGTGTCAGTCAATGGAATTAATTACAGAGAGGCAATCAATCATAATACCAGATAGCCTGTAAAGTGGATTTAAATGGCAGAAAAAAATTTGGATTGATGGCATTCAGTAATATATACACAGACTATTGCACAATAATGCTGCAAACCCAGATACAGTCCAGTCTCCCACCTCTGATTAATCACCCACTCCCCGGCATCTGTACAATGTCACGGATCCCCATCCCACTCTTGAATATAAACATGCAGAATACTCAGGGCCACTTTCAGAAATCACGGGGCCCTGTACGGCAACATTTTCTGTGCCTCCTGCCCGCAAGCCCCACCCCATATCTCGTCCACCCCACATTTAGGGTTGCCACCTTTTAATAATATTTCCACCAGCCGGTAGCAGGAACAAAAGGGCGGGCACACGATTAGCCAGAAGCCGGCAAAAAGGTGAGTTTTGACCAGACTGGGGGTAGGCCACGGGCTTTTGTTAGGTGTATTACAAAATTTACCGGCAGCTACATTGCCGGTAAATTTGTAATACAGGCCCCGGTAGGTGTTTTACCGGCTAGGCCGATAAAATACCGGCCAGGTGGCAACCCTACCCACAGTAAAAAGGCCAAACAGACATCAGAGCTAAAACAGTAACCCCCCCTAATTTATAAAAAGCCATTGGTCCCTGAGCTCAGTAAGTGACAGCAGCACAGAGCATGTGCAGTGAATTAGCAGAATAGAAGATGGGGAGCTACTGGGGCATCTTTGGAGACACAAATCTTTACTGCTAAATGGCTGTGGTTGCCTTGGTCTGGAACAGAAGCCCAAAACATAATGTACAACATTTCTACCTACTTCATTAGTTAAGCTTTAGTTCTCACCACCGATTTATCACAGACCTACAATGCTCAAGTGCACTTATTTCAAAAAACATGTATGCCCGAGTTATGCCAAAATAAGTGTCCATATCATATACCAAAAAGGACTATAATGCCACCTTGACTTGTCCAGAAGATTAAAGCCACGTGGGATTGACGACGTGCAGGGGCGTAACTACAGAGGAAGCAGACCCTGCAGTTGCAGGGGGGCCCAGGGGGTATAGGGGCCCTATGAGGCCCAAATAATGAGCAATTTCAGTATATATTGGTAAAACAGGACAAGCTTTGGATATGTTGGGGGCCCTAAAATTAATTTGCTGCAGGGCCCAGTAATATCTAGTTACGCCACTGACGACGTGTGACCACTCTGGAAAAAAAACAGGGAGGATACGTTCAAATCCTGAAGAAAATGCTACATTTCCATCCAGATATACAAGTTATCAGTCTCTTCCATCAGTCAATACAACACCAGCACTAAGTGACTGTGATGAAGCGACCAAAAAATCCAACAGGAAACACAGGACAGGAAGAGAGTAAAATGCACACACCGCTTTGACCTGAAATATAAATAAAGTCTTCTTTAAAGGAACAGTTCAGTGTGAAAATAAAACCTGCGTAAATAGATAGGATGTGCAAAATAAAAAATGTTTCTAATATAGTTAGCTAAAAATGTAATGTATAAAGGCTGGAGTGGCTGGCAACATGTTCAGCGAGTTTGCAATTGAGCCTCAGCAGGGCCGGAACTAGGGGTAGGCAGCCTATTTACCCAGTTTTTATTTTTACACTGAACAATTCCTTTAATCTCCCTCGCTCCCTCACGGAACTAGAGAAACCCCCTGGGTCATGTCACTGCACAACACAGACACAGTGTTACTGCTACAACAACATAAAACAAGTCACAATAAAGCACTGGTTCCTAAAGGTTGGCCCCAGAGCTTGGGCTGAAGGCTCCATGATGAGCTTGAAGGCAGGATTTACATAGCGGGCACCCCTAGGCCCAATGACAGGCCCAATGACGTTCGTTGCCCCCGTCCCATCCTTTCTATTTGCACAAATTTTCATCATGGGGACCCGAGCAATGGGGATTTTAAAATACTATTTTATCTCCTGCGCATCCCCAGTGTTTCTTAACCAATATGGGTGTTGTTAGGCAGCATGCCGCCCCTAAAATCCTGCCACCCTAGGCCCAGGCCTTGGTGGCCTTTCCACAAATCCAGGCCTGCTTGAAGGTCCTCTGGGTAAGACTTGTAGTGGAAGCTGTGCTAGATAATCTTAGGCTGAAACAACATGTTTTTTGCCATTCTGTAACCTTTTATTGCGTTAATTGTTCACCTTCCACTTTTTGCAGTTCAATCATTTTTAGAAATAGACTTTGTTTTCCCAATTACTTTGAATTCTTTCCACTTTCCAGTCATATGAAAAAGTTTGGGAACCCCTCTCAGCCTGCATAATAATTAACTCTAACAGTGGTATGTCTTTCATTTCCCAGGAACATGGGAGTACTGGGGTGTTTTCTGAACAAAGATTTTTTTAGTGAAGCAGTATTCAGTTGTATGAAATTAAATCAAATTTGAAAAACTGGCTGTGCAAAAAATTTGGGTACCCTTGTAATTTTGATAATTTGAATGCATTGAACTGCTCAATACTGATTACTGGCAACAACAAATTGGTTGCATTAGCTTGTTAAGCCTTGAACTTCATAGGCAGGTGTGTCCAATCATGAGAAAATGTATTTAAGGTGGCCAATTGCAAGTTGTGCTTCTGTTTGACTCTCCTCTGAAGAGTGACAGCATGGGATCCTCAAAGCAACTCTCAAAAGATCTGCAAACAAAGATTGTTCAGGATCATGGTTTAGGGGGAAAGCTACAAAAAGCTCTCTCAGAGGTTTAAACTGTCAGTTTCAACTGTAAGGAATGTGATCAGGAAATGGAAGGCCACAGGCACAGTTGCTGTAAAACCCAGGTCTGACAGACCAAGAAAAATACAGGAGTGGCATATGCAGGGGGTTGTGAGAATGGTTACAGACAACCCAAAGGTCACCTCCAAAGACCTGCAAGAACATCTGGCTGCAGATGGTGCATCTATACATCGTTCTACAATTCAGCGCAATTTGCACAAAGAACCTGAAGAAAAAGAAGCCCTTTCTGCACTCACGCCATAAACAGTCGCTTGTTGTATGCAAAAGCTCATTTAGACAAACCACAGTCATTTTGGAACAAAGTGCTTTGGACTGATGAGATAAAAACTATTTGGTCATAACAAAAAGCACCGCATTCCAAGAAAAACACCTGCTACCTACTGTCACATTTGGTGGAGGTTCCATCATGCTGTGGGGCTGTGTGGCTAGTTCAGGGACTGGGGCCCTTGGTTAAAGTCGAGGGTCGGAGGAATTCAACCCAATATCAACAGATTCTTCAGGATAATGTTCAAGCATCAGTCACAAAGTTGAAGTTAGGCAGGGGTTGGATATTCCAACAAGACAATGACCCTTAATACTTCGGAAATCTACAAAGGCATTTATGCAGAGGGAGAAGTACAGTATTCTGGAATGGCCGTCGCAGTCCCCCGACTTGAATATCATTGAAAATCTGATAATTTGAAGCAGACTGTCCATGCTCGGCAGCCATCAAATTTAACTGAACTGGAGAGATTTTGTATGGACGAATGGTCAAAAATAGCGCCATCCAGAATCCAGACACTCACTAAAGGCTATAGGAGGCGTCTAGAGGCTGTTACATTTGCAAAAGGAGCTCAACTAAGTATTGATGTAATATCTCTGTTGGGGTGCCCAAATTTTTGCACCAGTTTAATTTTGTTATGATGCATACTGAATATTTTCTGTTAATCCAATAAACTTGATGTCACTGCTGAAATACTACAGTTTCCATAAGGCATGTTATATAGTAAAAGGAAGTTGCTACTGAAAGCTCAGCCAATGATAATGCCTATGAATAAGTATCCTCGGATACGAAACGCGTAAAGTTCCATTGTTTTAGCTGTTTGTATAAAAGCTTTTAATCACAATTATTGGCCCTTGGAGTGCGTGCTTCTTCGCTGTCTACAATGATAAACAAAACTTTTTCATGACTGTATATTGTTCCTGGCCCTGGTGTTTCAGTCTGGCAGCTCAGTGATCATTCTGAATTGTTACATTTAATTGTAGTAATTGTAACATTTAATAGATACATTTCTCAGGTCTGTGGAGCGATATTAGCAACTATTGTATCAATTCTAATAGCTGCCTTTAAAGGGGTGGTTCACCTTTAACCCTTTCACTGCCAGCCAATTTGGCCAAGTTGGTACTTTTATTGCCAGACTTTTTTTGAACATTTTGTGCTCTTTCACTTTATGGGCCTTTCCTGGGGGCGTCTTTTAGTTTACCCAGGAAAACAAGATATTGTTTTTTTTTTAGGACAACCTAAGCTTTCAAAACGTGCTAGAATTGTGTTGTAATTCCACTCCTGTAAAAAGATTTGGGCTTCTAAGTGTATAAAAAAACAGTTTTGCATGATACAAATGCATATATCAAAAACATAATTTATTTTATGCACGAGAACACAGCAGATTTGGAAAGTTATGTGTCTCCTGAACGCGCCAATACCAAATATATAACGTTTTATGGCGATTTCTCACTTCTATAGATCAAAAATTAGAAGCAGCAAACTACCAAATTTCCAAAGCACCACTCCACAAAACTGCATACATCTGATTTAAAGGCCAAACATTCCACTAACAGTAGGTTTACCCTAAAAAACAACACATTGTTAGAAAGAACAGATTCTAACGAGTTCAAAATGGGTAAATATATATTTGTACTCAAAACTACCAAGTTGCAATTCTTTCCTAAAATTAGCAGTTTTTATGAAAATGTGTTACATTTTTGAAAAATTACCTCAAAGTGTCCAGTCTACCGCAATGTATCTCCCACATATCAATACATACCAACATAAAACCCCCTAAACTTGAAAGCCCGGGGTCCGCTGAACAATTTGATACCCAATATGCATAGGTACACCTGAGTATGTGGCGTATAGGGTCCCCAGAATGCTGACACCCCATACGAGTTATCAGTTCTGTTATTCCGGATACTGCAAAATCAGCACATTTACAACATTTTTCAAGGGGCAAAAGTACAAAAATGTATGTTCACCCAAGAAAACCATATATTTTTGGAAAGTACACATTCTGACGAATCTAAAATGGGTATGCATGTCTTTCTACTCCAAAGTACCAAGCCGAAAAGCTTTCCTACATTTGGCAATTTTTTTGACATTTCTGAAAATCATCTCAATACTCCAACTCTGAAGCATCATATCTCCCACATATTAGTACATATCAAGATAAAACACACTAAATATAAAAGCCTGATGTTAGCTGAACAGTTTGATGCCCAATATGCATAGGTACACGTAAGTATGTAGCATACAGAGGCCCAAGAACGAAGACACCCCATAGGAGTAACCAGTTCTGTAATTCCAAATACTGGAAAATCAGCCCATTTACAGCATTTTTCAAGGGGCAAAAGTACAAAAATGTATTTTCACCCAAGAAAACCATATATTTTTGGAAAGTACACATTCTGACGAATCTAAAATGGGTATGCATGTCTTTCTACTCCAAAGTACCAAGCCGAAAAGCTTTCCTACATTTGGCAATTTTTTTGACATTTCTGAAAATCATCTCAATACTCCAACTCTGAAGCATCATATCTCCCACATATTAGTACATATCAAGATAAAACACACTAAATATAAAAGCCTGATGTTAGCTGAACAGTTTGATGCCCAATATGCATAGGTACACGTAAGTATGTAGCATACAGGGGCCCAAGAACGAAGACACCCCATAGGAGTAACCAGTTCTGTAATTCCAAATACTGGAAAATCAGCCCATTTACAGCATTTTTCAAGGGGCAAAAGTACAAAAATGTATTTTCACCCAAGAAAACCATATATTTTTGGAAAGTACACATTCTGACGAATCTAAAATGGGTATGCATGCCTTTCTACTCCAAAGTACCAAGCCGAAAAGCTTTCCTACATTTGGCAATTTTTTTTACATTTCTGAAAATCACCTCAATACTCTGAAGCATCGTATCTCCAACATATCAATGCACAATACCTAAATCTGAAAGTACGGGGTCCGCCGAACAGTTTGATACCCAATATGCATAGGTACACCTAAATATATGGAATATAGGGGCCCCAGAAAGAAGACACCCCATATGAGTTATTAGTTGTGTAATTCTAGATACTGCAAAA
The DNA here is from genome assembly GCF_017654675.1 of Xenopus laevis. Taxonomy (NCBI): domain Eukaryota; kingdom Metazoa; phylum Chordata; class Amphibia; order Anura; family Pipidae; genus Xenopus; species Xenopus laevis. The sequence goes on along the minus strand of NC_054374.1, from coordinate 25,153,150 downwards.
TCAACACATTTACAGCATTTTGCTACGGGCAAAGGTATAAAAATTTATGTTCACCCCAGAAAACCATATATTTTTGGAAAGTACACATTCCCCTGAATCTAAAATAGGTGATCACATCTTTCTACTCCCAAGTATCAAGCCGCAAAACTTTCCTACATTTGTCAGTTTTATGACATTTCTGAAAATCACCTCAATACTCCAAATCTGAAGCATCGTATCTCCCACGTATAACTGCTAGGGGAAATTGGACCCTAGCAACCAGATGGCTGAAATTGCAAACTGGAGAGCTGCTGAATAAAAAGCTAAATATCTCATAAGCACAAATAATAAAAAATGAAAACCAATTGAAATTTGATTCCGAATATCTCTTTCTACATCCTACTAAAAATGAATTAAAGGTGAACAACCCTTTTAATGAAACATGGGGATTCTGCTCTGAAGGATAAAAATAACCAGATCAACTTAATGTATCAGTTTAGAACAGTTTACAGAGTCAGCGACCCCCCCCCCCCCACACCCTGAGCTGTTCAGATAGGCATAAGAAGGTAAAAATGAACCTTGAAACTTCAATATTAGAAAGACAGTTGCAAACAGAAAATAGTAATTAATGGGAAAAAGTAGTTATTTCTGGTGAACAATATGAACTGACAAAAACTGCTGGAAGGTGAACATTCTTGCCGACGGGGCGGCATTCTGGGGAGATTAGTCTCCTGAAGAAGAGATCTGTCACCGGGAGACTAATCTCCCCGGAATTGTACCGTGTGCCACCAGCTTTAATGTGAACTACCCCTTTAATTATTAGACCTGTAGCATCAGCTTATAATACACAAAAGCCATGAATATCTTGTAAATTATATCCTTATAAACGGTGAGTAGTGATGTCATCAGTTATAAACGGTGAGTAGTGATGTAAGTTCACATGACACACTAAAATGACTCACTAAAATTTGTGTATTATAATTAATAAAGTACCCCCAGTTGTAAAATATAAGGATATTATAAGTTACCTCGGAGTTCCATGATCTGTATAAAAACACTCGGCCTTCGGCCTCGTGTTTTTATATGGTCATGAAACTCCTCGGTAACTTATAATATCCTTATATTTTACAAGAGGGGGTACTTTATTCACTATATATTACAGGGGAACCTCATTTTCTGCTGGATAATTAGTGACGAGCCCTAAGCTTAGCTTCTCAACAGCTGCTCAGAGCCCACTGAGCATGTGAGTGTCACAGACACTTTCCAAGATGGTGACCCCCTGTGACAAGTTTGAAGTCCTGGATCATTGATGCTATTGACAAGCTCAAACTTTAGGCTGGTGCAATAAGTTCAGTATATACAATATGGCATTTTAGTCAGATTCATCCAGTCCAGATCCAGATCCTGCCAATATCCAGATTCTGCCAATATCCAGATTCTGTCAATATCCAGATTCTGCCAATAACCAGATTCTGTCAATATCCAGTCAGTCAGAGCAGCACTAGGATAAAGAAACAGGAGCATTGCTACAGAAGTCTGGCCTGTGTCAGGAGAGAGAGCATCATGAGTCCAATGAATGAGACATTAGTCTCCTGTGCCGAGGCTCAGATCTTTACCACACAGACACATGAAAGAAGGCATTGGCTGCCTATACACTATGTGTGCACCAATAGGCAGTAGGAGGGGCATCTTTCCCCTGACCTGTGTATCAACCAAAGCGCAACGACCCCACAGCAGCCAACCTCTATACTCACCGTAACACAGCAGCACCAGCGCAAACAGTCCCCGCCGCAACCTCTCAGCCCGACACACCAACATCACCGCAGCGGCCATATTACTGCTACAAACACCTCAGCACCGCTGCCTCAGCACAATCCCGCCCCCCGAAACGCACTACGCGCTCCTATTGGCTGACCAGAGTGAACGCCCGCCATTTGAGTGAATTTCCCAATTGTCAATCAAACTACGGAGCTCCGATTCCTCATTGGTTCAGGCGTGAGATAGGCTGGAGCAGATTATCCAATACGATAACAGATGTGGGGGCGTATCCGCGGAATGACGCCATAGATTATTGTTCTTCTCTCATTGATCTACAACACCCACAATGCGCCTGGTGCTTTTAACTATTACACCGTATTGTGGGTGTTGTAGTTCAATGATAGAAGAACAATAAACAGTGAAAACTGGAGAACTTTTTCGCTTCACATCTTGGTGATAATTGGACTAAAAAGGAATGAACCTACTGCCCTTTCTTAAGTAACAGAGGAATTTCAGAATTAAATTGAGCCACTGGAAATCACGGCGGCTCGTTGGTCTAGGGGTATGATTCTCGCTTAGGGTGCGAGAGGTCCCGGGTTCAAATCCCGGACGAGCCCATTTTTTTGGCATTAACTGATTTATTGCTGAGGTCGAGTTGAAACACAGATTTCTCCCCTACTAGCCAGTTTGTTCACTTATAAGGTAACTAACCAGCTCACACATTCATCCTGGGGTAAATGTGGCGTTGATTGGTGAAAAATCTATGAGTTAGGCCAGTCAGTTATTGTGAGACTGCTTGGAGCGGAGCAGTATCTATAATAACCAGCACCGCCTGGGTTCGGTAGGACTGACAGTATTAGTAGCTAGCTGGATTGATATTTTTATTGAAAGTGCTATAGGAAGTTAATATGTAGGAGGCTCGTTGGTCTAGGGGTATGATTCTCGCTTAGGGTGCGAGAGGTCCCGGGTTCAAATCCCGGACGAGCCCTGATTTTACTGATGTCACAGTGTGATGTCATATAGACAATGGCGTAGAGTAAGTACCAGTGCAACTTCCCTGGTCAAATCTGTGCAGGGGGTCTCAGTCTGTGCTGCTATTGGCCCCTCTATACATCCTGGGGGGACAGAAGCCCTTGTACATAAAGCCGCACTGGCTGGGAGTCTGGGACAGACAAATCCATTGTTCTGCTCCAGTGATGCATTGGAAACATCTGGAAGAGAAAGTGGCTACCCAGGCGCCCAGTCTCCGCGATCCCTGCGTGCTGCTCAGTATCATGGAAGAACAGCATGAAAGTGAAAAAAAAAATACAGTTTAGAACTAAAAATTTTGGGCTCGTCCGGGATTTGAACCCGGGACCTCTCGCACCCGAAGCGAGAATCATACCCCTAGACCAACGAGCCGCCTGCTAGATTTCCTTAGTACCTTCAGTTCTTTAACTCGTCACGTGCCGATTTATTTTACAAACTTCCGGTCCGCCATATTGGCACTCTGAGATTAGGATGTGTTGAGAGAGACGCGCCCGAGACTATTATTCAGAGTTTTCTTTTTTTTTCGCGGACCCTACAATACTAATGGATTAGAGAAGAAGGAGAGTTGTGGGTAGGGAGCGAGTTGCGGCTGTGCAATTTGTGAGTTGTGACAAGTTGTGCGGCACTGCGAAGATTGTCTGGTGTAGTAATATGGCTGTCGAATCCGGTGCACTCTTCGTGTGGCGCAGACACTATAGGTGGGTGTAGCAATGGGGCAGCGTTCTACTGCAATGTCTAATAGAGGGCTTGCTTCATTCGAGTAACAGTCAGCTCCGTGAAGAAATTCCCCTACTCTCTCTTGTACAGGGAGATATTAGAGCGGCCGTACCTTCCACTTACCCACAGGCTCCCGTGTTCACTAAAGTCGCCCATTGGAGCGTCTGGTGTTTTTTAGAACTGACTAATTGCTTAAAAATAACTATATTATTCCTGTTATAATACATGAGTGATACTCAGAGTTCCCTGTATAACTCAGCCTGCAGACTTGTGCCTTTATATGGTCACAGAACCCCTCAGTGACTTCTAATATCCTTATCATTTACAGTAGGGGGTACATTATCCCTTATAATACATGAGTGATACTCAGAGTTCCCTGTATAACTCAGCCTGCAGCCTTGTGCCTTTATATGGTCACAGAACTCCTCAGTGACTTCTAATATCCTTATCATTTACAGTAGGGTTACATTATCCCTTATAATACATGAGTGATACTCAGAGTTCCCTGTATAACTCAGCCTGCAGCCTTGTGCCTTTTTATGGTCACAGAATCCCACAGTGACTTCTAATATCCTTATCATTTACAGTAGGGGGTACATTATCCCTTATAATACATGAGTGATACTCAGAGTTCCCTGTATTACTCAGCCTGCAGCCTGCAGCCTTGTTAGCGACACCCACACAGAATAAAGGATGAAACAGCTTTGTACAAATGGTAAGTATTTATTTACTCTGTTACAGTCAAGTTTTTTCTGTTTATAAATGAAATGCTCAGATTCAGCTCAATAAAATCAGCCCTTTATCTTGTAAAATTCCGTAGCAGAATATTCACATTTCACTTGCACAATATAAGCCATTTGCACCACCACCCCCCACATGAGGCAGCCAACGAAGTGTTTATCAGCAGGTAGAAGGCTGCAACCCCTGCTCTAAATGATACAGGTGACAATTATAGGCCTATTGGGATAATACAGTGTTTGTGAATTGTACAGAAACACTTGGGCTAATGACACATGAACCTGTGACAGTTGATTGTTAGGCCCTGACATGCACATCTGAGTATTTATCATGATATATCTATGTGATATGACACAAGGGCTGTGTAACAACAGCACTATTAAAGCTTTTGCTAAATGTTGAATAGAATTATAAAAATGGAGGTCCTTATGTGACGACAGCTTTCTTTTGAACGGGATGGAAGTTGGCCAGTCCGGCTTACTCGGCTCCACAGATCGAATTCGAACACCTTCAAAGCAAGGGCGTAACCTTAACTGTTGTGGGGTTCAGGAGGTATAGGGGGCCTAGTGATGCACTAACTAATAAGCAGTTCTATAAAATATGTCAAAAAATGTAAGGGCCTCTAAAATGATTTTTGCTGTGGGGCCCAGTATCTTCTAGCGGTCAGTGGTGCCAGTACTTGCACAAGAGCTAGGGGCCTACTTACTTCATATAATTTTGATTGTGTCGTCCGATTAAACCAAGATATTTGCTGTGACAGCTAGAAGAAGGGCTTGATAAAGAGCTGGTATAGCTCGAAACGTTGCCGATGCACGAATAAATATCATTTATCACAGAACAGAGTGCTGCTGCAGTTACTTCAATCCAAGCTAGAAGAAGATCTGGTACCTCTTCATTTCTAGAGGTAGAAGATGGGGGTTAAAAATATAATAAAATGATTTGGGTGCCCAACCTGTCTTTTTTGAAGTTCAGCTAAAAACAATACATTTTCCATTAAACTGAACGATCATGTGGGCGTCCATTTGACTAATCAAACCTTGATCCTGAAAATTGAAAGCAACTTTATTACCATTGGTGGTGGTCTGTACCCAGTGCATGTGTGAAGGCTCCTTATGTCTTGTGACTGTTTGACTGTGGGGCTCAGTATTGATTGAGGCACAATTTGTGCCTCAATGATTGTCAAGTGGATCTAAGGTCAGCTGGTCACCCTATTCTCTGGACAAGAGCTTGATGAGCAGCAACGCTCGGGAGAAAACAATTAATACTTCTATCAGGGTAAAGCAGATCTTGTGATGGTCTATACACTCTATAAAGTCACAACAACACGTTTCATACTTTTTGTATGTAAAAGCAGCAAACAGTGAAATCTGAAGCTAAATGGGTATAAAAGCCTGTTTGGCAACACATTGGTGGAGTTGAGTGAAATGCGTCGCCATGAAACAATAGAAAGAAAGAGTAGTCTACATGTTGCAAGCTAAAGAGGACCTTGACTGAACAAAATGAAAGCTTGAGGAGCAACAAATGTTTGGTTCCTTCTTCTGAAGCTAAGATGCCCTGTTGCCCTTAGCCAACGACATGGTAGTTATCTGAAGCCATTGGAGATGTTTCCAGAATCCAGAAGATCACGCTGATTTTGGCAGCAATCATTTTTTGTGGCATCCTGGCACTGAATAGAGGATGGGTTTCTGACGATCAGATATCTCCTTCTTTCTCCTTCTTGCAGTCTGGTGGCATGTTCAAGTACGTTTTGATTTTTCCAGAATCCAGAAGACCACACTGAGTTCGGCAGCAAGCATTATAGGTTTTTGTGGAATGCTGGCACTGAACAGAGGTTTCTGAAGATCAGAAATCTACTTCTTGCAGTCTAATGGCATGTTCAAGTACATTTTGCCGTTGATTGAAATACGTTATTCATTGGGCTGCCCATATGTACTCCATAAAAAAACCCAAGCGACTCTTTGAATATGTAATGTGACCCAGATAAGAGGAACATCTGATATAAATTAGAAATAGGTGAGGCCATAGTACTTTGTGCTCTGGATATCGACGATCTTCCATCCCTTTCTAATGCAGTGCCAGCCAAGATACACAAATTTGCTCCAAAATGATAAATAACAACAGTTCGTAAATAAACACCACATGTGCTGCAGCATTTGAAAAGGCAGTCTCCTTCCATTGAGTTTCATATTCATCATTTATTCCCAGCAGGAACAGTGCACGCCCTTGATTCCTACACGTGGGGGTCGGACAGACTCAGGTGCCTCTGAATTCCCACAAGGAGGATCCCACTCATGATCCATGTTTATAGTAAGTCGTTTCTGGGAATACAGCAGAGAATTTAGCAAAGCTTGTAGTCACAAATATCATTTGCCCTCCTTTATTGGTCACAGTGAAGCCTTCAATTTTCTTTGTCCAGGTCTGCCTAAATGAAAGGGAAGAGGGGTTAGTATCTTCTTCAACGGACCGGAATACCTGATTTTTTAAATTATTTGCTCTTAGTTTTCTTTATCAAGTGGACACAAAATTATTTGCCTGTTGCTTTGATTTCACTATGAAGCTGTGTCACCTTGCAGTTTCAGTCTTGGCTAAATCTCTATTGTTCTTAGGCTGAAGTGCAGCTTCCTACTATAATAGGCCATTCCTAAATGACAGACGTGTGTGAGAGTCCACAATAGAGACACAATCATCTCAAAGCTGTTGGCAAAACTGTGTGTTTTTGCCTGATTTTGGATTCTAAGACTGGCTTGATAAATATTGGGCTGCTCCCTGGTCATTTATATCAGTTGGAAAGGCTAAAATGTTGACCCCATACATACAGTCTGCAGTGAGTTGATGCAGGTGTAGGTATTCCCTTGTACTTAGCATAATTCAACAGGAACAGCCCCTTTAGTTTGCAGCAAAACTAAGGTGTGGTAAATGGCACGGTAGATGCACATTTATATCTGCTTACCTCTCCATTAGATTTACTTCCTTCTGCATCCGCATCCTTTCCCAACAGGTCACATGGCTTCTCTTCTGTAGTTTCTATGTTGGTGGGCCCTGTAGGCGCAATGGTCGGCTCTTTGGGATCTGATTCATTTACTGTGGTTTCTTTTTCACAGTCCTTTTTAGTATCTTCATCTCCCTGATTTGCATCTGATTCCCTCTCTGTTTCTGTTTCTTTCCCATCTCCGGACTTTTCTTCTTCACTTTTTTCTGATGACTCTCCTGTTGGCTTTGATGTTTCCTCCTGGGTCTCAGTAAGCAGCTCAGATTCCTCCTTGTTCTGCTTTTCCTTTGGATTGAAGACTTCATCTGCGTCTTGGGTTTTCTCTCCGTTTTCTTTTGCAGTTTTGCTTGACTCTACCTCATCCTCGGTCCCAAACTCTGTCAGGGATTTGCGGAATCTTCGGCTCGGAGGTCGGCGCTTTATGGAGCCTTTTGTACGAAGCTGCACGGGTGAGAAGAGATGTATGATATGTACTATTTGTACAATACAGTTAGGGTGAGAAATGAGTGCCACTGGTACCCCTGGAACTATATAGCAGACTATATTACCCCAATGTTTCTATATATCTGTAACTTAGTTATGAGCTAAGGGCGCCCAGCCTGAAGGCCGGTTAGGGGGAAGATTTGGGGTGAGTGCTTATTTGTGCCCTGGGTACCCCTGGAACTATAGCAGGGTGACTGTTACCCCAATGTTTCTATATATCTGTAACTTAGTTATGAGCTAAGGGGGCCCAGCCTGAAGGCCGGTTAGGGGGAAGATTTGGGGTGAGTGCTTATTTGTGCCCTGGGTACCCCTGGAACTATAGCAGGGTGACTGTTACCCCAATGTTTCTATATATATCTGTAATTTTGTTATGAGCTAAGGGGAATCAGCCTAAAGGCCGGTTAGGGGGAAGATTTGGGGTGAGTGCTTATTTGTGCCCAGGGTACCCCTGGAAGTTTAGCAGGGTGACTGTTAAGCCCAATATTTCTATATATCTGTAACATTGTTATGAGCTAAGGGGGGCCAGCCTGAAGGCCAGTTATGGGGTGATTTTGGGTGAGTGCTTATTTGTGCCTAGGGTATCCCTGGAACTATAGCAGGGTGACTGTTACCCCAATGTATTTATATATCTGAAACCTTGTTATGGGCTAAGGGGGCCCAGCCTGAAGGCCGGTTAGGGGGAAGATTTGGGGCGAGTGCTTATTTGTTCCCTGGGTACCCTTGGAACCAGGGGTGCTTCGCCAATGAGGCAAGTTGAGGCTGTCGCCTCAGGCGGCAGCGCCCCACTAGGTACCAGGGGCAGCAAAAATGCTGCTCCTGGTACTTTAAGAGCGAATTTCTGGGGTGGGGGGGGCAGCAGTAACTGCTGCTGCCTCAGGCAGCGGAGGGGCCAGGATCGCCCCTGCTTGGAACTATAGCAGGGTGACTGGTTACCCCAATGTTCTATATATCTGTAACATTGTTATGAGCTAAGGGGGCCCAGCCTGAAGGCCAGTTAGGGGGAGATTTAGGGTGAGAGCTTATTGGGCCCTGTTTGATTGGGATAAAACACTGGTTTTATCTCCCTCTCAGTCTGAGGACAGATAAAACGGCAATTTATTATTCGAAGTACTAGTAATCAATATGAGTATTGTGTGCAGTGCTACCTTAGCTGTACTCAGGGTATGGGCACCCTCTGGTGGGTTTTCAAAACTGACAGGAGTTTCATCTGATTCGCTGGAACGAGACTGGATTCCTGGGCTGCCAGGCGTCAATGGGGGACTGCTGAACGGAGAGGTCATAACTTTCAGGCCAGGGCTCTTCGGCAACCCTCCTCCACCTGGTAGAAGCACAACTGGAGGGAAAACTAAATTGGCCTGTAAGGGTTACAGAGGAATAATATGTTACACAGGAATGTCTGGCCTTCAAGCCACAGTTTTAGCACTAAAGCTACACACACGTTTCCAGCCGGTGCATGTAAAACATCATGCTGTTGTGAAATGTCAACATATTTCTTTCCAGCAGAGGGCACCCTTGCTCCAAGGATAATGCACCACTGGTGTAAACTGAATAAAGAATCATTTCTTCCATCCCTTTTGCACGTTTGGTTCAACTCACTTTGTCCTCCAACTTGCTTGGCCTGTATGGGCTAAGGTCAGCTTGGTGATTCAGCCAACTGAGAGGGCTAGATCTTTATCTTTGGATTCTAAATATTGGTGCTGTCGTAGAACTACAACTCTCAAGTCACAACAACAAGGATATTGCCATCTGTAGTTTAACAAAAGCTGAAAGCTGCAGAGTCACTGGTACTCTATTTCTATACACACCCTTACTGTCCCTACACCACCTGGCCTTACTATCCACCTACCGCACCACCCAAAGTTACAATAGCTTCCCAGACACATATCCCACAGTCCTCAGCTGCTTGCAATGGAGGGGGTCACTCACCTGAAGCTTCTCTATAAGGGGAGAACTTTTCACTTTGATTTTAGACTGCAGACAAGCCGGTGGGGAGACTCTCTAGATGGGGACATACAGTGGGAAAAACACAATCAGAACTTTCACAGTTAATTTCCCTTATAACACCCAAAAGTCAGAGGCGCTCATGCAACACCTGCTGCAGCCCTGTTGCAGCTCTCATTGTTTATTTAGTAGGTTTAAGTGGGTTAAAAATGTCAGTCCATTAAAACCAGACCCTGCATGGCTATTACACCTAGTAGTAGTAATGCCTTGCTTGCTTTGTAGCTACTCCTGCAAGGGGGCACTCTTCATATGAGGAGACGGATCTGCGAACTGTAAACATGGTGATACAGTACGGAACTTACCTCTTCGTCATTGTGCGTGACCTCTGGCTTGTATAGGGGGAGGGAGCAGGGGGGTCTCCTTCGAGTTGGTTTTGGGGGGGGTATCTAAAAAGAGGAGTAAATGTGAGTAACTCAGTGAGAAGACAATAGACACTGATATTGGCACCAGCCCACCCAGCTACATTGGGGTTCAATAAACAGGAAACTATGAAATATTAAAAAAAAATCGTCAGATTCCCCAAAGGTGCGTTCCCCAAAGATCAGATTTGGATGGACCAAGCAATACTCATCATGTGCAAGAACCAGCAGTGCAGAAACACTGCTGTCAACAGAAATAGCATTTACACATAACTATAAACCCAGTGAGAATGAGTAATGCATGGGTCTTTATGCCATGTCTTTTGCACCCAACCACCTGCAGAAGGGCAGTACCAGGCTAGATTACGCAAAAAAAAACATTGGTTTTATGGCGAATTTGCCATTTTGGTTTCTCCCTGGTGAGAGACAAAGCCAAACAATTGTCAACCACAAATTGATAAAACTGAGACCCAGCGGCAAACTTGCTCAGATATGGACAGACAAAGTGGAAGTGCAAGAGGTGATGTTGTTCTGAATGATTTTGAGCAATATCCTATAGTTTTGGATTTTCAAATGACAGACTGGAAGATGAATAGGAGACAGCTGGCATGAAAAGATAAGTCATAAATAATAATGATATTTATAGCTCCACAATCAATCTGCTGTGCAAAGTCTCAAGCTGGGGGTTTGCCAAAATTTACTGCGTCCTACAGCAAAATTATTTTAGCCCTTCCCCAAACTTTGGGAAGACAGACCAATCCATAACTCCTGGTCCTCCCAGGAGTCACAGGGTCTTCTTCCACTTCAGTTGCACTCCTGGGCTCAGATAATGTTGTTGGGCAGGTACAGAACAGAAAACTAAATAAAAAAAAAGATAATTTCCAAGATATATAGATGACTGCAGTCTGCAAAGTAGGCTTTGGGGGAAGTTTGCCTATTAAAAATGCTTTGGGTTTATTCCTATGTGTTCCTTTAAATGCACAAGGAAATAAAGCTTTATTCTTTTGTTTTGCAGAGTTACCTCTTTCCTGGGGCTGTTGCGCTGCTCTCCAAATATCCCTGCAAGCTTTGCCACTGATGGTACTGGGGCCTCCTCCGCTGAACTGATATCCGCTGATTTCCCCTGCAAGTCACAAATAAATGTGAGTTTTGGTCACTAGCAGAAATGAGATATCTTGCAATCAATATAATGATAATAATATATATAGATTATTTTAAATATAATGTATAAGTGCAAATGAAACTTGGAAATAAACTAAAGCAGTGCATTTAATTGGTTTCTTTCCCATGGCCCATTAAAGGGGCTGTTCACCTTTAAATTAACTTTCAGTATGATGTAGTGTAGAGAAAGCTTTTCTGAGATAATTTCGCAACTGGTCTTCATTTATTATTTATGTATTTTTTTTTTTGTTTTGTTCACAGATCTTCACTCTGGAATTTCAGCAGCTATCTGGTGCTAGGGTCCTAATTATAATTACTAATTATAATTACTAACTAGGCAGTGGTGTGAATGAGAAACTGGAAGATACAAAGGAGAGAACCTGAATAGAAAACAAAAGTAATAAAAAAGTAACTAAATAAAATTGAAGCCTCACAGAGCAATAGCTTTCTGGCTGCTAGGGTCAGTGACCACCCATTTCATAAAGCTGGAAAGAAACAGACGAGGAACACAAATCCTGCCAAAACTCTTTAGAAAAAACAGATGGAAAATTTGCTAAGAACTGCCCATTCTATAACATACTAAAATTCAACTTAATAGTGAACTACCCCTGTAAAATGTAATATTTATCACTGTATATCTCACTATTTATCCAGCACCCAACAGAGGAAAGGCCAGGCCCTTCTTGAGAAAGTTCTTGATGCCTCCAGCAGGCCTGCGTTATCATTCCCGTGCCGGGAACATTGCACAATATAAATTCTCAGACATGAGGTCAGTAGGGACATCCTCACCACGTCCCCAAGGAGGACTGTTTATCTTCAGAGCTTAGAGCATTCCGTCCATTGTGTATTTCTCTATTATTTCATGAGATCATTTCTGTTTGTCCCCCCCCACCCGTGCCGCTCCCTTAGAATGGCAGTACTTGAAATATTAAGAATTCTCTAAATACTCAACAGAACAAGGGCCTTAAGGCTTCCATTGGCCGACGAGAAAAGCAGAAAGAGACATATTCCAGACATTTTGGCCTCAGGATTCTTCTCCCCCCCCCAAGCCTCATTCTGGGTTCAGTTTATGGGAAAGTATGTTCATTATGTATATTAGTCTGTTTTTTGTGCAAGTCATATTTTATGTAGGTTTTAGCAACTAATGTCCTTCAGTTGAAGACAATATTAATGTTAACACCACTCACAATCTCTGACCAAACATTTGCTCCTTGGAAATGGAATACTAGTGTGTTTTGAATGAGCCATCAAGTTCTTAAGATTAAGGTTTGGGGGCACAAGATTGATAATACCCCACCCCCCTTAAAGAAGTAATATTGGAGACATAGACAGAGGGCTGTTGGTCTGGGAACCACTGATACTCTCAGGGTCTCATCCAATTCCCCTTTTGGAGTCAGAAGGCAAAGTAGATGGTTTCAGAGGGAGTTATTCTCTAAATCATAGAATTTACTTTAACATAAGGTTGAACCTGATGGACATATGTGTTTTCTTCCTTACCCCTTGATGCTGCAATATGTAGTAGAAGGCCATGTTTGTTCTTCTTTTGGAACTACTGAGGCTTCAAGCCGTAGTAACACAAGATACTACTCGAGCATTTAAGAAAAACTTAAGGTCTTTCAAATGATGCACTGTATGGTCAAATAATCAGGACACATTTGTGTCAATAAGTTTCTGGACACCCTATCTAAAAAGCTTGACCTCCACCCAACAGAATGCCTGTGGGAAGGATTGGAACCTTATGCCTGATCCACCCAAAATCAGTGCCCAGCCTCACTAATGCTAGTGTTGGACTGGGGTGTCCACTGGGTTTTTTCCGGTATCCCGCCAGCCCAGTGTGACCCTGGCTAAAGCTCTTGCGGCTGAATGGCAGCAACTCCCAGCAACATTGTTCCAACATCTAGCAGGAACCTTCCCAGATGAGTAGGGGCTGATACATCAGCAACAGGAGGGGACATATTCATCCCCTTGATTTTGGAATAAGACATTGGGGAGGCAGGGATATAGATAATTATGGCTGTAACGGGCTTTTACTGTATTGTATTGTTGTGTTGCAATATCAGGATACTAAACAGCTGATGATCTGCACAGTATTCTGTGTCACTCTGGCCAGGCAAGATTATAAATAGCCCAACAGGAATGAGATATGAATCTGTGCCAGCCTTTGGACAGCACCATGATAATCAATGCCAAGAATGAAGATTTCACCATGGGGCAGATGTCCAGTCTCCAATAGATGTGACACTCGAAAGCCGGATGTGTATAGAACAAAGAACTCCTCAATGGTGGTTTTGCCTCACATCTCCGTCTATGTTTTTATCTAGTCTGTACTGAGGCTGCACAGCCCCCCGAATATTATCACTGGGCAGAAGATAAAGCAGTCGCCATGGCACAGGACACAGAGACAAATGGACACGTTCATGGGACACCAACAAGAGAGGTCAAGGGAAGAGACATTCTGTAATGGAAATGACACAGCTGGATGATTCCAGTAGGGTTATAACGGCTTCTGTATCGAGTGGGAAACGGTCTTGGAAATGGGGAAATCTGTATTTGATCACAATGTCAGAGCCATTAAGGTCACTGTGTCTTGACTCTTTCATGTGAGACAGAGTAAGCCATTCCAGCAACTGACTGCCTACACGATGGTCTCCTCTGTACCACAAGGCTTTTACCCTACTAGTCTCAAGAGTTTTCTCTCTGTTCCCAATCCATTTAACTCATCATCCCCCATCCTACACTCTAACATCTACCCTTCTCCATTTATTTTCTTCCACTTTATGCCCCTGCGTTCTACCAACCTCCCTCTGTTGTTGTCTGTCCCCTCTTCCAACCATTCCCTGCTTCCCTACCTACTTCCATCCAGCCTCTGTCTCCCCTACATTCATTCTCCTGGTTCCCTTTCTGGACCTACTCTCCCATGCTGGATCGACCAATTACCAAGAAAGTCTGCATTATACTACACATTAAAAGGGTGGTTCACATTTAAGACAACTTTTAGTATGTTATAAAATGGCTGAGCAACTTTTGAATTGGTCTTATTTTTGTTTTTTTTTATACTTTTTCAATTATTAGCTTTCTTCTGGCTGTTTCCAGTTTTCAAATGAGGGTCACTGACCCCATTTAAAAACAAATGCTCTGTAAGGCTACAAATTTCTTGATATTGCTTTTATTACTCATATTTCTAGTCAGACCCTTTCCTAATTATATTCCAGTATTTTATTCTAATCAATTCATGGTTGCTAGGAAAATTTGAACCCTAGCAACTGACTGCAGAAATCACAAACTGCAGAGCTTCTGAATAAAAAGCTAAATAACTAAAACAACAACAATTAATAAAAAATGAAAACCAATTGCAACTGTCTCAGAACATCACTCTCTATATCATACTAAACATTAATTTAAAGGCTAATAACCCCTTTAATGTAAAGGAGGAATCATCACTTTTACCCTCATTTAGATGACAAACGCTACAGGTCAGACTGTGTGTCTTTGAAATATACAGTGAACGGAGCAGCTTAAATATAATTGCGCTGCATAAGGGAAATAGTATTATAGTCATTAAATACCATAAACAGCTGAAGGAACAGCTGCACTGAGGCTGCTGGGAAAATGTGTGCCAATAAGGTTAGAGCTGGAAGAGTCTGAAGGACAATATACTGGAAATGACAAACAAGTTCCTCGAAACAGGCAGATAAAATGATCAGGTCTCTCTGCAATCTGGTGCATTGGAAACTTACACTGTAATATGGGATTGTTAGGATTAATTATGGTTTAGTTGCACAGACTATAAAAAGAGAGGCCTCCCCACTGGGCTATCACCTTGCAGCTCCACACTGGGTGCCTGAGATTGGTACAGGGAATGCAAATTCTATCCAAGATGTAATGGGACAGTTTTGAGGATGAAAGCCGGGCCATATATGTGCAGATTTTAGCCTTGTATCCACCGAAATTGTATCCACTAAAAATTCAGATTAAATAAAGTAGTAAAAGAACAAATCAGACGATGTTCTGGCCTTGACAGATAGTAGTGACAGTCACCCATTGATAGTGTAAGATATGCAATACTTGCAGCGTCGGACTGGGGGGCCCGAGGCCTCCACCGAAGACGCAAAGTGCACTCTGGCCCCCAAGCCGCACCCCTCCCCCCCCCAGGAGGATGGAAGCCACTTCTGTGCAAAGACTGGGTCTGGGCCGGCGGGACCCACCGGGTTTTTTTCCGTTGTCAGTCCGCCACTGAATACATGCTGAGATATTATCGTTAGCCGACTGAAATCTTCTATTATTGAATATTGAGGAGTTTCTCTTCGAAGCTCTGAAGTGTCTGATCCCATTGTAATCGACTGAAAGCTGACAATGAATTGAGATTATTCAGGCTTAGAGGTGTATGTGATAAGCTCTTTAGGGAAGGAGTTTGTCTGGCTCCTCCCCTATAGGAATGCACAGGCAGAACCTCTCTTCTGCATGTTCTGTGGTTGCAGAACTACAACTCCCAGCATTCTCTTCACCACCAGCTAGCTTGACTCCAGCTCATCTGTCAGTGGTAGAAGCATTTAGAAAACATTGAGACCCTAGACCCACAATCTAACATTATCCCTTTTTTGTCAAGAGTCTGCAACATTACAGAAGGGCATACAACCCTATTCTGGGCTTTTTTCGCCATCCAAGCACTAAAGCTAAATTACTCCTCACTGATTTCATTGGCAATCACCTGGAACCACTGGCACACTTACGTATTGGGCAGAAACAGGACAGTCAAGAGAAATTCCAGGTGTCAAACATGCAACGTTAATATGTGGTCCATTTGCACATTGTGCTGGGATTCAGCTAAATCCTGAAGCACATCTTTTCCATACTATTGAAGGTAACGGTAATATAGTAAGGCAATAGTGTCAGGGGAAGGGGTTGCTAATGGATAGTATGTGTATAATATATACATATATAATGTATATACATGTGTGTATATATACTGTATATATATATATATATATAAATTCCACTGACAAAGGTGCACACCAGGATTTTTCGGTTTAAAACTCCATATTTATTAAATACGTTTAAAACAGGAACCGGCCAACGTTTCGGTGATCTTGATAAAGGTCTTAGAAAAAGACCGAAACGTTGGCCGGTTCCTGTTTTAAACTTATTTAATAAACATGGAGTTTTAAACCAAAAAATCCTGGTGTGCACCTTTGTCAGTGGAATTTGGATAATGCAGCTTTTTTCAGCGTAGCACCCAGGTATGTGATCTAATTTTTGGAGTCACTCATGGATGGTGTGCGCTAGGACTTTGAATCTGTATATATATATATATACTGTATATATATATATATATATATATATATATATATATATATATATATAATGAATAAAGTAACCTCTGTTGTAAAATGGGGATAAGTATATTATAAGTCACGAGGAGTTCCATGACCAAATAAAAGCACAAGGCCAAAGGGCTCACTGCCCCATTTGAAGGTAGTGGGTGGGTTTGGGTTGAGCTCTTCTACCTGCTCTCCCTGCCCTTACACTGCTGGCATCCGACTTCTGGTTTTATAGGTGCGTGCCTGTCCGCTCCTTTTGTGACATCATCGGTTGCCTTGAGAAAGGTCCCTGAGAGGACCGAAACGTCACGTTGGCTACATATGCACTAATGAATATACTACTTTTTCACTGAAATCCTGGTGTTGCTGGTCTTCTTTGTACTACATATCTTTTTTACCAGGCACCCAGGTATGGAACCAAGAAGCGGTGTGCCACCCTATTGACTATATATATATATATATATATATATATATATATATATATATATATATATATATATATATATATATAATGAATAAAGTAACCTCTGTTGTAAAATGGGGATAAGTATATTATAAGTAACGAGGAGTTCCATGACCAAATAAAAGCACAAGGCCAAAGGGCTCACTGCCCCATTTGAAGGTAGTGGGTGGGTTTGGGTTGAGCTCTTCTACCTGCTCTCCCTGCCCTTACACTGCTGGCATCCGACTTCTGGTTTTATAGGTGCGTGCCTGTCCGCTCCTTTTGTGACATCATCGGCGGAGCATGTCTATAAAAGGAAGCCGGGTGTGGGGCGTGCGCAGGTCAATGTTACTCGACCCACACATCACTAATCCTCATATTTTCCCACAAGAGGTACTTTATTTATTATTATACACACATTTTAGTGAGTCTTGTGACAAAAATGACATCCGTTTATAACTGATGACATCACTAAGCCATTTATAAGGATATCATTTACAGGATATTCATGGCTTTTATGTATTTATATACATATAGGTAATTGAAGTCAGGTCTTGGGGGGAAAAAAAACAAAAGCCCCAAAATGATGAGTGCAATACATCAATTACGTTTACATTTTTCCTTATCAGCACCCAGACATTGGACTTTAGTGCAGAGTGCTCCTTCCAGGTGTCTTTCTGTCTTTGTTGCTCTCTGTCTCTCTCTACATATATATATATTAGTGCACATTTCATCTGGCCTTACATTCTCCACTGAGAACGTTCCACAGAGGAGGATGCAGGAATTGGAAGACACTCAGTATGACATTCCCTGCATGGTTTGGGATGTGATAGTGTCAGTGGAAACAACCATGTGATTGTGAGTGTCAGTTACAAATATAAAATAAAACATCTCTGGGCACGGCACCAACAATTTGTAGAGGGGGCTCATTACTCTCCCCCCCAGCATTTAGTTGTTTTCCCTGCGATCATAGAAATAATTTCATACAGACAGCCAGGAGCCACTGTTCCATACAGAGTCCCATAGATCCACTCGGGGGATCCAGTACAGAACAGTATCATCCACTCCACTCATCCAGTCCAAGAAATGATGATTACAGTATAATGCATAAAACAGAATATCAGTACAGTATTGACACTATATTATAGAATAATACACTGTACTGTACTGTACTGTAAAATGTACTGACTCTATACGGTATAGTTCAGATACACTGTAATAACAGGTATATAGTAGAGTACAGTGTCAATATATAGTGAATAAAGTACCCCCTCTTGTAAAATATAAGGATATTATAAGTTACCGAGGAGTTTCATGACCATATAAAAACACGAGGCCGAAGGCCGAGTGTTTTTATACAGGTCATGGAACTCCGAGGTAACTTCTAATATCCTCATATTTTGCAACTGGGGGTACTTTATTTATTATAATACACAAATTTTAGTGAGTCATGTGACAGAAATTACATCAGAACTCACCGTTTATAACTGATGACATCAGAACTCACCGTTTATAAGGATATAATTTACAGGATATTCATGGCTTTTGTGTATTATAAAATAATTACTACAGTTCAGTGGCATGGTAGAGAACTGATACTATATCCCATAGGTATACAGTCAATTATAGTGGCAGCATAGAAGCTGTCAGTACAATGGAATCACAGTATTATACAGTATTGATATTGTTCATTATAGCACAGGAATATAGTATATTGGAAGTGACAAAACCTTCTCCTAAAATTCCTTTTTTTTTTACTGAATTTCCTGTAGACTGATGTTCACTTGCTGTGTTTTACAATATCTGCTGATCAGAGCCCAACTGTAGACCAATTTCCCTCTCTTAGGGCTCATTAATATCAGCATATACATGGAAATTGCGTGGAAACAGACTACAATGCTAAAATAGCATCATAGTATTATATACTACTGACTGTACAGTATAGCACAGATACAATATAATCATATAGAGCATATACAGCAGGGTATATAGGGATATGCAACACAGTACAATGAAATTACAACATTATCCAATACTAATAGTGAACACTATTAGACTAATGGGATAGAATAATGCTACATCCATGCATTAAAATACCCCTAGGGATGCCCTAGCTGCAGCCCTCCGACTGTCGTTAATCTTTAAGTCTCAGTGATACTGGGAGTTGCAATTCAGCAATAACGGAAGGGCCATAGCCTGGGCATTCCTCTGCCTTTCTGTGCCTACAGGTTACAGTTGTGGCTCCACTCACAGTGACTGAGATCCCTCTGCGCTTTAAAGATCCACCACCTGAGTGCGAAATGCATGGGGCAGAAATCTGCAGGTCCCTGGAGATTAAAGGGAGGCTGTCATGTGAGTAACAGCTGTGTAATGTGGGTCAGATGGGAGCATCCCTACTATGGGAAGACAATAAGGAGGCGTCCCTAGGGAGGAGGAAAGCTCACTTCTATTTATAAGAGATTGACAGCTTTCTAAAGCGGGGAGAAGATCTGCCCAATACTGAGGGTACAGTTAAGACCCAATCTAACTGGCAGGGTGGGTGGCAAGGGGAGTCGGGCAAACACAGCTTGGGAATTATGCTAAAATCACAGTTATAACCTACCCAAGTGCTATCAGCACAGAGGATCTAATAAGCAGTCACGTGGTGTCTAATATAGAGTGACATACCCAGCATTCCTTCCCTGCTGTCAGCTAGCTTTGCTATGTTTAAACAGACAGTGCTTGAATTCCAGAGACTGTCACCATGAGGGAGTGGCAGTGGCTATGGGAATAGAACAGGAGGGGCTCAGTGGTTTGTTATTGCTAATGGGAAATCAGGTGCTGCAACCCCCATTAACTAATACAGAAGGTTTGATCTTCATCATCAATGAATCTGGAATAAATTAAAGGGGCAGTTGCAGGGGCCAGAGGGGGGTGGCAGCTGGGGCAGGAATGGGCTTTGTGGCTGAGGCAAGGGGTCCAGGGGGGTGTGGGGGCCCCTGAGGCAACAGTCGTGGTGGGCCCCAGGCTCCCCAGTCTGATGCTTGCTTGACACATGTGCCTAGTGAGAAAGCTATACTCAGGTGAAAAAAAGAGGCTGCTCTGATGTTGTTCTGCTTAGAAAAGGTTTGAGAAAGGTTTCTAATTTTTTTCATAAGCAGAAGAACATCAGAGCAGCCTCTTTATTTCTCCTGACGACTTCCTTGGCGGTGCTGTTGTAACAAAATTCATTCATATTAACAGTACTTGTATCCTTTATTATCTTGGAATTAAATAAAAATAAATAATGAATGTAAAAGACAAAAGTGCTTTGAATAGCACCCTCATCAATTCTGCACTCATTTATTTTAAAGGTTTGCTTATCCTTTAAAATGGTGTCTATGGGAGACGGTCATTATGTAATACGGCCCTTTCTGGATAATGGGTTTCTGGATAATGGATCCCATACCTGTATATAAAAGACAGCAAGATAGAGCAGTGCACCAGGGCCCATAAGAATCAGGCTGCACCACTGTTTGTGACATGGGAACAAACAACGAACGTTACAACCACTGACGGAAAAAAAAGGAACCACGGCAAGTTTTTAAGCGCATGGTACAGACAGCCTATCAGCAGATTTCTCCACCCACGTGACCCCTCTGTGTTACAGTAGTGCTAAATTCTTGCACGCTGCCTCTAGTCGTGAAAGAGGAAACATCTGTAGCAAGAGCGGAAAGTAAAGAAACGATCAAACAAGCAAAAAAAAACCTTCATAGTTGTCGTCACCCAAAACAGCAGAAATGCTCTTAAAATAGACTCCCATGCCACAGGGGACATTGAGCGGATCTAGCAGGTGTGTCCTGAAAAAATGGCAGCCTTCACCAACATTAAACATAATGTTAGATCTATATCCCTGCTGCAAAAGTGAAGGCAATGTACACTAAGGGGGTTATTTATCAAAGGCTCCAATTTCAAATTTATGTGAATTTTTTTTTTACTCTAATAAATTCGAATGTACTCACGACTCGAATGGGAGGTTATTTATGAAAATACTCAAACGTTTGAATAGGAACGACCTGAAAATTCTAATCGAATTTGAATCAAATTCAAATCGAGTTCTCCTCCGAAAAAAAAACTTGAATGTCATGAAGGCAATTAACATATTCTCTGCCATTGACTTCTACATGAACTCGGCAGGTTTTAGGTGGGGAATATTTGAATTAGAACTGTTTCCATGGTCGAGGTCTGATAAATCTCACATTCAAATTTAAATTTTCTGGTGGTTTTAAATTCGAATTTGTGAGTTCTGACACACAAAAAAAATTGAATTTGAATTTGCCATTCGAAGATTAATAAATCTGCCCCTGAGAATCAGATGTTACTGGGCCCCACTGCAAATTAATTTTAGGGCCCCAACATATCCAGATATTGTCCTGTTTTACCAATATATGTTGAAATCGCTGATTATTTGGGCCTCCTGGGCCCCCCTGCAGTCACAGGGTCTGCTTCCTCTGTAGTTACACCCCTACTTAGAATTCAGGTCTACAGTAGAATCTTAAGGGAACCTGGTTCTTTTCTGGTGCACTGATTCCACTGCAGAATTGGCATTGAGCTTCTCAGTGTCCCATTGACATGTAATTTATTGTGGCCCCACCTGCAGCAGCAACCAAGTCACTTTGCCTCCATCAGGTTCGGAGAATGTGTCGTATATCTAACAAAGCTGTCAGGAGAGCTGGAGAAATCACGGACTAAAATAACACATAGCCGCTTGGGTTCCAGAGACTGCATGGCGGCAGCAGCCAGTTTACAGAAACAGTACAGATACAGTATCTGATAAATACAGCCATAGACCCACCAATATTTTCACAAGAAAGATCCTTTGTGTGATAATCGTTGCATGTGTGGTGGGAGACAAGGCGACACAGCAGCATGTTTATATAAACTATAGTAGTACTTATCTGTTATCTACTGTGTATCATGTGCTTGAATGGCTGCCCCCATGGCTACACAGCAGCTTGTTTATATAAACTATAGTAGTACTTATCTGTTATCTACTGTGTATCCTGTGCTTGAATGGCTGCCCCCATGGCTACACAGCAGCTTGTTTATATAAACTATAGTAGTACTTATCTGTTATCTACTGTGTATCATGTGCTTGAATGACTGCCCCCATGGCTACACAGCAGCTTGTTTATATAAACTATAGTAGTACTTATCTGTTATCTACTGTGTATCCTGTGCTTGAATGGCTGCCCCCATGGCTACACAGCAGCTTGGTTATATAAACTATAGTAGTACTTCTCTGTTATCTACTGTGTATCCTGTGCTTGAATGGCTGCCCCCATGGCTACACAGCAGCTTGTTTATATAAACTATAGTGGAGTTTCTGAAGCAAACACACCAGTTTTACCAGTGCAGGGCAACACAGAAAGCTACATGCTGCATGACTGTTTGCAATTCTGAATCCGGATGCAAAAATGAATCATCCAGCTTTATAGGCTTGGTCTCCCTGAAAAGAAACCAGCTGCCATAAATATCATGTCCCCCTACTCTCCTCTGCTACGTCGAGACCATTGCAGTCTAATCAGGGATGAAGCATGGGGGTTTTATATGCCTGGCTTTAGAGGGTAAAAGTGTATGAAGCTCCTGCCTACACCCAGTGACCAGGGAAAGCCTGATGTATCCCTTGTGTTTCACATTTCGGAAACGCATAGTCGCGCAAGATGGTGTGTTGTGATGAATTGTAAGCAAGAGCGTGTGCCGGATACTAGCAGCATCTGCCGCTTGGCATAAACACTTTGTAAATCAAGGCATGCACAGGGCGGGGGCAGCATCTGTATGAAATACATCTGGAGCTGTCCTAGCCTGCAGTCGTCCAATTCATGGGGTACTACCAGTGACACCATTAAAAATAATGTGGCCCTATATATTTTATTTAGCAGGGCCCTCCCCTCAGGGGGTCGAGGCACCTTAGAACAATGTGAAAATATAATTATATATGGAGTTGGCACCTTTGCCAGTGTATAATAACAGTCAGTAATTGAGGGGGACTGTAGAATGACATCACAGGACAGAGCATGGGCAGGTCCAATGGAGGTTTTGGGGGCAGAGAATTATAGTAAATTACAAGTAAAGCTTGTAGTGCCGGCCCGGCTGATTTACTGCTGAAATACAGGCTGAGTGGCATCCCTACCCATAGAGCAGCCAGTTACAACCAGCACACACACTTGATCCTCCCAATCTCCCCACACGCAGCAAGCTCCGTTGCTGTCCATGGTTTAGGCCATAGGACTATTAAGGCCTGTACTGCCCCAATGCTAGAGGCTAGGTTACCTTGCTGACTACAACCCTCAGCATCCACCCATTGCTAGACTACAGCTCCCAGCAGGCCCTGCTTATTCCCTGCTCAGGCTTAATAGGGAAAATTTAGCAATGGATGCCACAGTTAGCCAGGGGGAAATTCCTCTATATACTTTCTATATGATTCTTTATAGGGGTGACAGTGGTTTGGGGTCTGAATACTTGGTATAGGAAAAATCCACCACCCCCAGGTTTCTGCTTTATTAAAAAATATATATATTTTAATGGGGGCGATCTTGTCAGCTGAGCGGGGGAGAAGGTTGCATTTTAGCAAACTTCCCTTTAAACAGTCCTGGCATGCTTGGGATTTTATTTTACATGTCTCCTGCTCCTTCCCATTGTGTTTAAAGGGAGTCTGTTACAAACACAGCTGTTCCTCCTGAACCTCAGGCATCAACTTAGCATTTTTGGTAAAGTTGCACTTTCAGAACTATCATTAAGGCTGATGGCGCTGGGGTGTTAAAGCAGCAACGATCAAAACGCCCCTGGGCCATAGACTTAAAGACACGTACCCTGGTGACATCGATAACTGATAGTGCCTGCTTCCAAATGTCCAACACTGGGATTCCTGGAATTCCCTGGTTAAATATGACCGGGGTGTGGATAAGAAATGCTGGGAGTTGCAGCCCACAGCATTTTAGCTGTAGATGAATCACAATATTCAGCAGTCTGTGGTGGCTAACCTGTCTCCTGGCCACCTGCACCTCTTGGGGAGGGGGACTTGCCCTTAATGTCAAGCGAGCTGCTGGATTCTCGTTCACAGGGACTATATAACCCCATTTTCAACAGGACTTGTGCGGATCATACATTTAAAATTGAAAATACTTTCCCTTTCTAACTTCCTGTTGTAATTCCTGGTTCTGACGAGTCACTATTTGTGGAGAGGTAGGAAGTAAAATAAATATCCAATTCGCACACAAGCTCTTTACTTCATGAATTGCTCATTATCTCAAAACCTGACAAATGCTGCAGCATAGGGAAAGGGGTTGTTTATACGGAACTCATTATCTCTATTCAAACAGATTATCCTGTTTACAGGGAGTTCACAGAACAACAAAACCATTTCAATAAATATTTATTTTTTATACTGCCCCTTGAGGTCTCAGGTTCTTGGAACCCTAGACAAGAGCCTTGAGGGGTAGATAGGTACAACTGAGTAACCTTTGGCAGCCAAAGAAGGAAGAACTAGAGGAATTCAGGTGGTGTGGGCTAAAAGGAACTAAAAAGTGCATAACTGTAAATGTATTTAATCAAAAGTGTTATTTGGCATTCACAAATCTCACTGTAACCACAATGCATTGCTCGCCCTCACTTTATGAACTATGAACAAATATGCCAATTACTTCTTAATTCCCTGAGCCCAACGTTGCATTTGACTTAATAGTGTAGATACCGCCTTAAAATTTAGAGGCATAAACCCAAATTTGCAGGCAGTTGAGGTTTTTGTTTATCAGCAGTTAACATTTACTAGCCTGGTACAGTTAAAGGAGAACTCCACCCTAAAACAGTTTCTGTAACATGAAAGAAATGAAGAGAATGGAAAAGTTGCAATTTGTCCTAAAATGCTGAAGACTACTAATGAATTGTAAGGTTGACTACCCCTTATTATATACATTATCCTGAGATGCAAATCCTGCATCCGTGTGACCCTAGTTACGCCACTGGATGCGGCAACCTGCTGCTACTGCCACCTTCACAGTTCCAGAGCAGCAACTGGCACTTGATTCAGAACAAAAGGCAGAAGCAAGTGCCACTATACAGAAGTGAAAGGTGCAGCTTTGGACACAATTTGAGCAACTGCTGCTTCAATTTTTAAGCATTTGTGGCCTTAAATTGAGCCCTTATGAGTGTAAATGTGGTTGGCACAAGCCCCGAACTAGCGATCCAAGCCCCCTTTCTCTGCACTTATCGCCACTCTGAAGGACCCCATGGGAGCTCAGGCCTGGGTGAGATCACACCCCGCGCACCCCGATAGTTACGGTACTGGCTGGATCTCTCAGGTGCAGTGAAATTCACTGGCTGATTTAGAACTATGTTGCTTTACTGACCCAGAAGTGACCAGTGGTTGCAGGCGATTCCCATAGGAATTAAGTAGACTGTGCTAAAAAAATTCAGGGTTACTAAATGCGTGCAATTGCCTAGTGTGTCATATGCCTAGTAGTCATATCCCTAGTAGTGGCAATCACAACTAGGAGTTGCTGGTTTATTTCTAAAATGACCCTTCAGTAAGGAGTCAACTCTTTTTTAACAAATGTCCCCAGAATTCCTATCTCTGTTCTATTAAGTACCTGTTAATAGACTTGGCTCCAATCAGGGGTTCACTGACCTGGGGGCAGACCAGCCCTCCAAATGCTGTGGATTTTGTTTCGGCACCAAAATGCGCACTTTTCAACAGCTATTTGTAGTAACTTTAAGGATAAAAAAATTAAGCCATGCCCTGATTTGCCCCAGCTATGCCCAAACTTGCCCCCATTCTACAAAATACCCTGTACATGTTCCAATCTGGGACTTGGATGCATTCACATTACCTATCATTTACCTCCAAGGCACTGGCAGAGAGCCCCGACACAGACAGCAAGAGAAGAAAAGTGCTCACACACCCAGAACTTTTTTTATTTGTGAGTCTATATTGACAATCTAGTCAATATACATACAGAACCACTGTAATATGTGTGTGGCCAAAACATAGGACCCCTGGTACAAAAGGGCACATTCATTGCTTACACATTCTGGTACTCTTGTGACTGCATCTGCTTCCTTTCTGGTAAGAACAGCAGTGCTATCTTGCTTTTTGGCAGAGATTCCACATTTCCTAAGCAGACATCTCAAAAGACCTAAAGCAGGATAACTTGGCCTTTATCTGAAAGGCGTGTTTACATTGCAACACTGCTTGCATGAGAAGCCTTTAACTGATTAAACTATAGTATGAGGGGGAAAGATAAAACACATTCTGTCTGCAGTAGAGAACAAACCACTGTTAGCTTATGTATGAAATAAAATGAGAGGAAGGGGGTTGTGTGTTTATAACTTGTCCTTTAAAAACTTTGGTGAGTACTTGTAAAATTTGACATTCATGGAACTCTGCTCTTTGTCACACATTTCCCTCTCTGGAAGGATCAGAGTTTCCGGTGCATCATTCTGGTGTGTAGCAATGTTACTGCAACTGTGCTTTGGCAATGGAATGCACTCTATTGGGCATCAGTTACAGAGGAACTCTTACATTTTCCTCTTTTTTTGGCTCTGCCCTACTTTATTATACTTTTACATTAATTGTAAAATACAGTAATTACAAATGTATCAAGTAAAGTTGGGAGAGATGGTGCCTATAGTAACAGTGGATAATAGTCTCTGGGAAGGGAGTGTGACTGTGGGATAGCAGGTATAGTAGGGAGAGATGGTGCCTATAGTAACAGTGGATAATAGTCTCTGGGAAGGGAGTGTGGCTGTGGGATAGCAGGTATAGTAGGGAGAGATGGTGTCTATAGTAACAGTGGGATAATAGTCTCTGGGAAGGGAGTGTGACTGTGGGATAGCAGGTATAGTAGGGAGAGATAGTGCCTATAGTAACAGTGGGATAATAGTCTCTGGGAAGGGAGTGTGACTGTGGGATAGCAGGTATAGTAGGGAGAGATGGTGCCTATAGTAACAGTGGGATAATAGTCTCTGGGAAGGGAGTGTGACTGTGGGATAGCAGGTATAGTAGGGAGAGATGGTGTCTATAGTAACAGTGGATAATAGTCTCTGGGAAGGGAGTGTGACTGTGGGATAGCAGGTATAGTAGGGAGAGATGGTGCCTATAGTAACAGTGGGATAATAGTCTCTGGGAAGGGAGTGTGACTGTGGGATAGCAGGTATAGTAGGGAGAGATGGTGCCTATAGTAACAGTGGATAATAGTCTCTGGGAAGGGAGTGTGACTGTGGGATAGCAGGTATAGTAGGGAGAGATGGTGCCTATAGTAACAGTGGATAATAGTCTCTGGGAAGGGAGTGTGACTGTGGGATAGCAGGTATAGTAGGGAGAGATGGTGCCTATAGTAACAGTGGGATAATAGTCTCTGGGAAGGGAGTGTGGCTGTGGGATAGCAGGTATAGTAGGGAGAGATGGTGCCTATAGTAGTAGTAGGCAGAGCATAAATCTTACCCCTGTCTTTATTGAAAATGTGGCCGCATCATTATGAAAAATCCTAAGCAATTAGCTAGTGACCAGTTTATTGGGTGAGGTTCATGTTACATTCTTTAATGATATTTGTGCTCAAGGGACAAGATGAAGTTACTTCAGTGCAGCCCATCGTTTTCCCTGGGATGAAGTATATGCACAATGCACCAAGCTGGGGTGCAGGGAATCCTGGCAGGACAAACTGGAGCAGCCTTGAAGGTAACTGGGGCTGACAATTAGATTAGAGAGCCCTGGGCCATGCACATTGTGGCTGTTGGAAGCGTAGGTACAGGGCAAGATGCAACAGTAACTTTACTTGTCAGCACAAGAAGAAATTACACAAATGGTGAGTGATGATCTATAACTCTCAGCCAAGAAGGATGATGGAAGTTGTAGTTCTAGATTATTACCCACTAGACTGCCTGCAATGACTTCCTACACATAAAGCACATGCACACCTATTTAATAAGGTCAAATATGCCAACCCTCTCCTTGACAGCGGCCATACCCCACGCATTTCACCCGAAACCACCTACCTCCTGACAGGACGCAGTGTGAAAGTAAGTGACTGCTGATTTCAGCTCTTACCTCCATTTCCTTCCTGGCTTCAGGGCCCACCAAGTATCCTCTACCCTGTGGGACCCTCTCGATTCTTCGGTGCAAGTTCAGTTCGGCCACGAGTGCTGGCGCTTGGGTTGCACTTGAGAATTTAGCAACTATGTCCCATAGCTTCCAGATAGCAGAGCAACCCTCCCCACCAGTAAAGCCCTAGAGAGAGAGAGAGAGAGGAGGACAGAGGGGAGGGGAGGCAATGAATGTTTAAATATAGACACCAATCTAAACAGATAGTGCACTTCCCAGGGTGCAGAGTAGCAGAGAGGGGGCAAGAGCAATAGGGACGGCTCACTGCTCAGCTTCCCATACATGGGACACAATGTGTCTATTTCCTCTCTGTTTCTTTTAGTCTCTCCGCCCCTACGCGTGGGTCTGTTTGGTGGTTTTTTTAGCTAAACTGGGCATTTCCAAC
The DNA here is from genome assembly GCF_017654675.1 of Xenopus laevis. Taxonomy (NCBI): domain Eukaryota; kingdom Metazoa; phylum Chordata; class Amphibia; order Anura; family Pipidae; genus Xenopus; species Xenopus laevis. The sequence goes on along the minus strand of NC_054374.1, from coordinate 25,124,675 downwards.
CTGCGGCTGCTCCTGGGGTACCATTCCCAGGCTCTCCCAGTTCAAAGGCTTTTCATGTTGCTCCACTATTTTTAGTCATATACTGTGAGGGTTAGTTCAAACGAGGAGATTCTGGGAGATTTTGTCGCCTGTCGACTAATCGACTTTTCTTCTGGGCAACAATCTCCCCGAACTGCCTCTGCTTGTCTTCTCATCCGCTATAATGAAAAGTCGTCTGCGCTAAAGCACACGTGTTTCCTCGTGAGGCAACTGCGGGCGACTTCTGAAAACGCAGTGCCGCGTGTGCTTTAGCGCAGGCGACTTTTCATTATTTCGGATGGGAAGACATGCAGAGGCAGTTCGGGGAGATTGTCGCCCAGAAGAAGAGGCGATTACTCGCCAGGCGACAAAATCTCTCCGAATCTCCACGTGTGAACTAACCCTAAGAGGCTTAGATTTCCTATATTTATATATTTTAAAGGTTTAGTGATTTGCTTGTTTTGCCTCATCTGAGCTTCCTCGGTCTAATAGGTAAATCAGCCCCAGGCAGCAGTGCTGTAAATGTTAATGAGGCCATTCCTCTGGCTCTAGTTACAGATACCTATGCAGATTGGCTCCCTGGGACTGAGCATTGAACATATTCTAGCCCCTAGATTAGATAAGGGGGGGGCACATAGATGCAAGATAATTGCTCTGGGTTGTATCGGGGCAGCTGAAGGCATCAAAAAAGATGTCCTCTACTAAGTAAATGAAGATAGGGCATGCTTACATTTGCCTTGCAAGACCACCACAGACCACCAAGTGCAGATCTTTGCCCCTATAAATGCTCCTATCTCCTTTTCTGCTGATTCCCAGCACATGCTCTGAGCTGCTGCCACTTATCTAAGCTTAGGGACCCACTCACTATATACAGTTTATATACTGTATACAACACACTGTGCAAGGCTGATTAGTGATCACTAATAGTAATTAATTTAATCATATTACATGGCAGCATGGAAATCAGTGCAGTCTGCAGTCTAGTAGCCCTGTAGAATACGCTAGCCTTGTAGAATCAGCTTCTATGGCAGTTGTGACCTCAGTTTCTACTAACGGTTTGATGATTTCCATACCCCCTCATCTTAGATTCCCAAACAGAAGCCCAGAGCACACTGAGCATGTGCAGTGCCACTGACACACAAAAAAATGACCTAACAAGATCCAAGATGGGGAAACTGCTGGGGCAGCTTTGAAGGCCTGGATCATTACTGTTATAGGGCTGCTGTATCTGGGGGCTGGTAAAGTAAGTACAATAAAAATACAGAATTTCTAGCCACGTTCTTTTATAGGTTTTAGTTCTGTAAGTGTTAACATATAGAAAAAAATATATAATTATACAATGCAGCATGTATACATATACTGTGTTTTTCGAATGATAATTTTTTTGCCTTAGATTAAATAAATCAACCCCCTTTATTAAGCACAAATAAGAGAAGTTACAGAGTGGAAGGAAATGTGTGATAGAATCAAGTAACGGTCTTCCGCCTACAGAGGTAAAACCATCAGCCTCATACAGTACCAGGAAACATGAGAGCTTCACTGCAGGTGTCTGCTCCCCCCCCCCCCCAATCTGTAAATACAATCAGCAACTGCAGGAACAAGGAAATATTCACTAAAACTAATGAAAAACAGAAAATTGTATTATAAGTTGTGCTGTCCTATACCGTTGTAAGCAGCAGTCGTGCCCTGCTTTATGGCAGCTGAGATTCTAGCTATCTGTATAACAGAGCATTCTGTCCCAGTGGCTGCACAGATCATAGCTGATCCCTATTGTAAGTAGCAGTCCTGCCCTGCTTTATGGCAGCTGAGATTATATATATATAATACACAAAAGACATGAATATCCTGTAAATTATATCCTTATAAATGGTGAGTTCTGATGTCATCAGTTATAAATGGTGAGTAGTGATGTCATTTCTGTCACATGACTCACTGAAACTTGTGTATTATAATAAATAAAGTACCCCCAGTTGTAAAATATGAGGATATTAGAAGTTACCTCGGAGTTCCATGACCTGTATAAAAACACTCGGCCTTCGGCCTCGTGTTTTTATATGGTCATGAAACTCCTCGGTAACTTATAATATCCTTATATTTTACAAGAGGGTGTACTTTATTCACTATATATAAAAGGGCAGCCAAGTTTGGGAGTTTTACTTTGAAAGCAGCTAGTAAGTTGCAGGTAAAACTTATTCTTCCCTTTTATAAAATGTATAATAAAACTATAGAATTCTTAATGAATCAGATGAAAATTGAGCATAGGACTGGCCAGATATGGGATGACTTTGACGTAGTTGGCCAGCTTAAATATATTGCAATATATGGACAAACAATCCCTGTTTTGTTTAAAGGGTAAGGCATTTTTCAGTAGCAGTATGCACAAAATGTCTCTGTCTTAAATATATTGATAATGGGTTGAGTGCTGAGGACTCTTGTAATTGTCTATATGTATTTTGTGGTCACAGCCTCATTGCACCCCCCGCCTAATGATTTTCAAAACTAGTGGTGAGCACAACTTTCCCTTGTTTGTTATAGTTCTACAGGAGCAGTGACCAGCTCCATGTTGTAGCTCCCACCTTCTCCAACTATAGTCAGGCGATCCCACTGGTGTCTAATAAAAAGGCAGCCAAGTTTGGGAGTTTTACTTTGAAAGCAGCTAGTAAGTTGCAGGTAAAACGTATTCGTCCCTTTTATAAAATGTATAATGAAGCAATAGAATTCTTAATGAATCAGATGAAAATTAAGCGTAGGACTGGCCAGATATGGGATGACTTTGACGTAGTTGGCCAGCTTAAATATATTGCAATATATGGACAAACAATCCCTGTTCTGTTTAAAGGGTAAGGCATTTTTCAGTAGCAGTATGCACAAATATATATATTAATACAAATATATATATATATATATATATATATATATACTGTATATATATATATATATATATATATATATATATATATATATATATATATATATATATATATATATATATATAGCTGCTATCTGTATAAAAGAGCATTCTTTCTAACACACATTGTAAGCAGCTTACAATAAAAAAAACGTGGAAGGATCCCAAGTAAAATAATGTTTCCTCTTTAAACAAAAGGAACAAACAATGAATAGCAAAGGCAAGACCAGGGTCCCCTATTCCATGGTCCTTTTGCAGTTTATTAGAGGGAGTTGCAGCAGTGCTGTGGCTTTACTTGCTCAATCTTTCAGTTCCTGTTTGCCCTGACACACAAGCACAGTGACATATTATTGTGGCTTTTCATTCTCCTGCCTGTTTCACCAGCCTGACAGCTTGCTTTGCCTCGCAGGCATCTCCTTTACATTGCATTCTCATGCTTCATGCAAATTCCATGACACAGAAATAGGTTACCTTAAGGTTACCAAAACCCTTTGTTTTGCCCCTAAATATGGAATTAGGCAGCCTATTACAGGTTTCATTTGCATGAAGTGAGGAAATGTTGCTTTAGAGATGAAACTAGCAGTGGCATTGCTGTATTTCACAACTTTCTGGATAAAGTGCTTTTAGATAATAAATCCCACACTTGTAATACGTGCATGTGATAAACCATTGAATAGAAAAGAAGCTCAGAAAAATATGAATTCATACATTGCATAGAGCTGGAATAGACCTCAGCTCATGCAGCATCACTGCAATAAGTAAATCAGAGAATTTATTAGAGAGTAGTTCCTTTACCACATCAGCAAATCACGAGCAATCTGAAGAAGTGTGGCTAAAAATGTTTAATGTTATGTGTCTACTGCATCCATCTCTCCTTACTTTCTCCATATAGTCCTATTGTCACCATCTTGTTCTGCTTACTCCATCTTGCCCCATTGACTCCATCTTTTTGTACTGACACCATCTTGCCCTACTGTCTCCATATTGTCCTGATGTCTCCATCTTGCCCTACTTTCTCCATATAGTCCTATTGTCACCATCTTGTTCTAGTGTCTCCATCTTGCCCCATTAACCCAATCTTCTTGTATTGTCACCATCTTGCCCTACTGTCTCCATATTGTCCTGTTATCTGCATCTTGTCCTGTTGTCTCCATCTTTCCCTACTTTCTCCATATAATCCTACTGTCACCATCTTGCCCCCCTGACCCAATTGTCTTGTACTGTCTCCATCTTGCCCAACTTTCTCTATATAGTCCTATTGTCACCATCTTACCATACTGTCTCCATTTTCTCCTGCTGTCTCATTCTTACCCTACTTTCTCCATATAGTCGCAATGGCAAGCCTTGTTTTAGTGTCTCCATATTGCCCCACTGGCCCAATCTTCTTGTACTGTCTCCATCTTGTAGTATTATCTCCATTTTGCTCTACTGTCTCTATCTTCTCCTATGGTAATTTTCTCCTAGTGTTTCTTTCTTGTTATCTTCTCCCTATCATGGTCATCTTATCCTGCTGTCTCTATTGTGTCCAACTGTCTCCATCTTGCCCTACTATCTCCATTTTGCCTACTGTTTCTATTTAACCCTACTGTCTCTATTTTATCCTACTGTCTCCATTTTGCCTTATCTCATCTTGCTCTACTGTAGCCATCATGCCAAGCTGTCTCCATGCCCTACTGTGACCATCTTTCCCTACTGTCTCCATTTTGCTTACTGTCTCATCTTGCTCTACTGTAGACATCTTGCCAAATTGTCTTCGTGCCCTACTGTCGCCATCTTTCCCTACTGTATCCATTTTGCTTACTGTCTCATCTTGTTCTACTGTAGCCATTGTGGCAAACTGTCTTCATGTCCTTACTGCCTCTATATTGCCCTAGTGTCTCCATTTTGCCCTACTATATTTTTTTCTTTACTGCCAAATCTATCTCAATCTATCTACTACATCTTTCTGTCTCCATCTATCTACTACATTTATTCCCTACCTCTGGGGCCAAGATCAATTTCCCCTATTTGGACTCACTTGTAGGACCTCAGTACAATTCATATGCTGTTTTATATCGTATTGTGACACTTCCTTCCCCAGATGTTTGCCCTTGGACATAGAAATGTTTTGGTAACAACAAGAGGGTTTTTTTTTTGTTCGTTGGTAACTTCCTGTTTTTGTGTAGTCTCATTTCAGAAAGCCTTGCTTCATAACCTCGCCCTGATACGTCCAGCTGTCAGGAAATAAAGCATTTATGTAGTGGGATGGTTTCCCCTTCACAGGGGAAAGTTCAGCTTAAAATCATCTTTTAGCTGATAAAAATTGATATTATTCTAAATCAATTGTAAATTAGTCTTCATTTGTTTTATTTACTCGCCCCAACAACCAGAAAGATTGATTTGCAGACCCAGACAAAACTGACTTCTGCTACATTATTTCAAAAGTCACAAGCAGAGAACAGAAACGAATAGAGAAATATTTATGTCCATGGCGTGAGTGGTGCAATACCTGTAATGTATATTTTCTCCTTTTCTATTGCTTTTTGGAACCAGCTTAACAATTCACACTTCAAATAAGTGTGAAACTAGAGCGTGAGTAACATTCTAAATGGGCTAATTGAACAGCCCAGTGTTCATAATATACTTTTATAGCAAGGCCAGCCCCTTACTCCAGATGCAGTCTGGATTGTCTGCTTACATCTGAATGAATAGACCACATGTACCCCAGCCATAGGGACTGATGATCTTTTGCGGTTGGATCAATTCCTTATAGATTTAATTATCTCAAGCTCACCTGTAGCCGCCCTTTCACACTGGGAATAACCATCCTGTTAGGATGCCAAAGTCACCAGTTGCCGTCAGCACATGTTCGAGCAAAGCCCAGAGAATTGGGTTGGAATATTAAGAATGTCTATAAAGAATTTCATTCATCCAGGTCATGATATACAGTATCTATTAAAAATAAGTCTAAATCAACTGGACTTTCCTGAGATGCCTTGAAAACATTTCACCACTCATCCAAGCAGCCTCTTCAGTTGGGAATTCCCTACCACCCAGTTGAACTGATGAAGCTGCTCGGATCAATGGTAAAAGGTTTTCAAGAAAGGTTTTCAAGAAAATATATAAGGGGTCTATTCATTTGACTAATGGTGGACTAATGGCTGCTTACGGTCATTGTTTTGTGATCTACTCACACTTTCCAAGGGTTACATGTAAAGATAATGACGGGTCAACCCTTTTGAAATAAAAAAATAACAAAAGTGGTATAAAGGTGATATACCTTTATATATGTATATGTATATATGTATTATATATGTAAAGATAAAAAATGTCATCATGTTGCAGGTGGTTTATTACAGTGGTTTATTACTCCAGGAATCTCTCTATCCCTAAGCCTGACTGTTTGGGTCCTTATACTGGTTAAATTGGCACCATAGAACTAGACTCCTCGTAGGAGCCTTGGACTTTTTTTACTAACTACCCTGATCTTATCTTTCACTCCTAGAGTGAACTATTACAAAACTACCCTTGCATTTACTTTTCCTACTGAAACCTACCTTCGCTCCAGGCGCTTCAGCATACAATCACCTCTTCCAGCAAGTGGATCGGCCAAAAGTGAGTGAGCACTTGTGCTTCCCTTCATATAAACTAGGGGAATCCTGACACCCAATAGCCAAAATTCTGAACCACAAAGGGACCTGCTCCCCCTTCCAACTGTAATATAGGCCCAAATCTAGCTGGATTATAAATCCCATATATGTATAATATTACTGACTTGGTATGCATGGGCAAAGTTGGCATCTTATATCAGTGCATGTACAGGGCCGCTATCAGAAGTCATGGGTCCCCTGTATGACAACATTTTCGAGGCCCCCTGTGCTTCACCTACCACCACAGGCCCCACCCCAGACCCCACATACCCCCAAACCACAATAAAAAAAGCCACACAAACATGGGCACTAAAACATGAATGCTAAAAACCCGTTGGTGGCCAGGGTCCCCCCTAGAAGTTAAAAAATAACAATTGGTGATCAGGAGCCCCCCATAAAAGTAATAAAATCTTCACAAATTTAAAAAAAAACAACGGTGGCCAGGGATCCATAGAGGATTAAAATAAAACATTGGTGGCTAGGGATTTAATAAAAACAAAATAAAAAATTGGTGTTCATTGGAACTTACCTTAGGTTCTTCTTCCTTTTCCTTGGCAATGGCAGCTTCTTTGAATTTCTTTGGTCTGTTTGTGGCTTTGGGTCTGTTCCTCGCTTCAGGTATTTTTGCGGCTTTGGATCTTCAGTGATGTCCTGCACCCTCTTGAGGCTAATCCAGAAAGTGCAGCAAAGCCGGGTTCCCCTTTAAACTTAAATTCTGCCAGACCCAGGATGACTGTCCCCCATTGTGCCCCCCTGATGGCGGCCCAGCACGTGTATGAACAGCTTTACTTTGGCTGTTTGTACACACAATAGGATACACCTGCTGTCTCACAACTCATGTTTGGTTATAACATTATTCATTTGTAATAGGGATGCACCGAATCCACTTTTTTGGATTCGGCCGAACCCCCGAATCCTTGGTGAAAGATTCGGCCGAATACCGAACCGAATCCGAACCCTAATTTGCATATGCAAATTAGGGACGGAAGGGGAAAACATTTTTTACTTCCTTGTTTTCTGACAAAAAGTCACGCAATTTCCCTCCCGCCCCTAATTTGCATATGCAAATTAGGATTCGGATTCGGTTCGGCCGGGTAGAAGGATTCGGCCGAATCCGAATCCTGCTGAAAAAGGCCGAATCCTGGCCGAATCCCGAACCGAATCCTGGATTCGGTGCATCCCTAATTTGTAATAAAAATCAGTTTTAGAAGTTTGCACTTGTCTTGCCTTGTCAAAGTTCCATACATAAGACTAATAGGATCTGGTTGTTCAGTATCCATTGTACAGTTAGTAACTGGCTGTTGACATCTTGGCATTGGAAGGGCAAGAGCTCAGAGAAAACAAGAAGAACATTTAAAGGATAAGTAAACCTATAAATGATGAGGGTTCTATTCTAAACATTTTTGTAATTTACATTCATTATTTATTTTTCTTTAATTAAAAGATATTAAGGGATACCTTGGGATATTAACATGTAGTTAATATGAACGAATTTTGTTACAACAGCGCCACCTGCTGCAGAACTATAGGTTCCACGTAGGATGCTGCCACTTTGCAGAGTGATTTGTCTAAGTTGGGAAACTGGGCAGCAAACTGGAAAATGAGGGTCAATGTGGATAAATGCAAGGTTATGCACTTTGGCAAAAATAATATAAATGCAATTTATACACTAAATGGCAGTGTGTTGGGATTTCCTTAAAGGAGAAGGAAAGCAGGAGGCATTTTTTTGCCAATAGATTAGCTGCAATAGTGCAAGTTAGAATGCTATATTTATTCTGTAGAATGTTTTACCATACCTGAGAAAAAAGCTCTAGAAACTCTCTGTTTGTTTAGAATAGCAAACTGAGCATGCTCATGCCCGGGGCAAGGAGGTTTGAACTGAAGGCAGGAAGTCTGATACACACACATAGGAAGTGCGTGTGCATGCGCTCTGACCGCACGCATAGGAGGCGCGCACATGCGCACTAACTGGTTGACCTCTCCAGGTACGCTCTCCCCCTCCCCTCATGTACGCACGAATGCGCACAAACAGACGCATGTACTGGAGAAGAGCGGCACTCAATCAGCTGGACTAGGGGTAGGTCGTGAAAGGTACGTGCCTGGCGCCCTCAAGCTTTGCGCCCTAGGCACTTGCCTACTCTGCCTACCCCTAGTTCCGGCCTTGGATACAGAAGCCCATGTGTACACAATAGAAGGAAAGAAATGCTGCTGTGTTTCTTTTGACAGAGGACTCAAATTACTTTGAGGGTTTACTGGTATATTTAGGTGGACCTTTCTGATAAGGCTCACTTAGTTTTAACCTTTCCTTCTCCTTTAAATGAGAAGGATCTAGGGTTTTTTGTAGATAGTAAGTTGTCTAATTCTGGGCAGTGTCATTCTGTGGCTACTAAAGCAAATAAAGTTCTGTCTTGCATAAAAAAGGGATTAACTCAAGAGATGAAAACATAATTATGCCTCTTTATAGGTCCCTGGTGAGGCCTCATCTGGAGTATGCAGTGCAGTTTTGGACTCCAGTCCTTAAGAGGGATATAAATGAGCTGGAGAGACAGAGACTAAGTGCAACTAAGTTGGTTAGGGGGATGGAAGACTTAAATTATGAGGGTAGACTGGCAAGGTTGGGGTTGTTTTCTCTGGAAAAAGGCAGAGGGGACATGATTACACTTTACAAGTACATTAGAGGACATTTTTACCCATAAAGGGGTGTGTGTATGGATGCTGGGTTTTCATTTGGAGGGGTTGAACTTGATGGATTTTGTCTTTTTTCAACCCGATTTAACTATGTAACCTGCTGGTCAGTTTCCCACCAGTCTGACCACCAAGTAGTCAAGGAAGTTGTCAGGAGAAAGAAAAAGGCTGATGTTCTTCTGCTTAGGAAATGTTTGAGAAAGGTTTTTAATTTTTTTCCTAAGCAGAAGAATATCAGAGCAGCCGCTTTCTTTCAACTGGCAATGTCCTTGACTACTTAGTTTACTTATCCTTAAAGGGATACTGTCATGGGAAAAAATTTTTTTTTCAAAATGAATCAGTTAATAGTGCTGCTCCAGCAGAATTCTGCACTGAAATCCATTTCTCAAAAGAGCAAACAGATTTTTTTATATTGAATTTTGAAATCTGACATGGGGCTAGACATATTGTCAATTTCCCAGCTGCCCCAAGTCATGTGACTTGTGCTCTGATAAACTTCAATCACTCTTTACTGCTGTACTGCAAGTTAGAGTGATATCATCCCCTCCCTTTTTCCCCCCAGCAGCCAAACAAAAGAACAATAGGAAGGTAACCAGATAACAACTCCCTAACACAAGATAACAGCTGCCTGGTAGTTCTAAGAACAACACTCAATAGTAAAAACCCATGTCCCACTGAGACACATTCAGTTACATTGAGAAGGAAAAACAGCAGCCTGCCAGAAAGCATTTCTCTCCTGAAGTGCAGGCACAAGTCACATGACCAGGGGCAGCTGGGAAATTGACAAAATGGCTAGCCCCATGTCAGATTTCAAAATTGAATATAAAAAAATCTGTTTGCTCTTTTGAGAAATGGATTTCACTGCATAATTCTGCTGGACCAGCACTATTCACTGATTCATTTTGAAAAAAAATTTTTTTTCCCATGACAGGATCCCTTTAATATTAACTTTTTTTTTTTTTTTAAGTCTTGACTGCCACCCGATGGCCTGTATTGAATAGGCAACAGGAAAGCCAGGAATCAAGCATACAGTCCATTAAATACACTGGCTCATTGAGTATCATTGCTATAGGCAGACAATGCAGGAAGCACATTAGGCCTGGCATTAGAGTTATGTTTTTATTCAATTCAGGTGTCAGCCTCAAAAATAACGGTGGCTACCAGACACAGGAATGTATCCTGAAAAGTCCTCCTGAAAATGTTTTTATTCCCCATTAATCACTTAATATATCACAGTGAGATCAAGTGTAGCACATCCTTAGGGAATCTCAAAGAGGGAAACATAACCTGCAAGTGAAATGGGCTGTTCCTCCCGCTGAACATTCGGCAAGTCATACAGAATCCAACAGTGGGGGATCAGCCTGAATCCTGCATGTTTACACACCAGTGATATGCGAGTTGACCACCAGTTAGTTGGGTTCTGGTTAAAATTTGGGTGGCCATTAAAAGCTTAGGTTTAGATTGGATTGGGAAAGTACACTCTTACACTGCCCCCGAGGATTCCCTGTGTCGAAACGAGGGGTGCAAACAGAAGTAGAGTAATGAGCAAGATGCCTCAGGTAAGAGTTGGGTGTGGGTCCTACAATAGCAACATTTTGCAGGTTGAGTTTTTCCTCATCGCTGCACCTCAACTACTTCCAGGTGCAGCTTTGGGGGAGCCCCTCCTCACTGATGACATCACATTCTACTTTTGGTCCCACCCTAGGCACCGGACCTCTTCGTGCCCAAGCAGCACATGTGCCTGAAGGTGCAAGTGACATCACAACATACCAAGCATGCTTGTAAAGTTACTTCAGCTGCAACCCACATCAGATACCCCCTATCCCCCACGTCTGCCATTTAAGTAGGTTTTCAGAGGTTTCCCCATAGGCACAGCCCTCCCGAATGATGTAATGACCCATCTCTGTCATCATCAGAAACAGCTGGGTTGGCCATGGATGAGGCTCAGGGGCTGAGCTGCTGACAATCCCAAACTTGTCTCAATGACCTGCATTGCAAGGAAATGTCTCCTGGCTAGGGTTGCCACCTGTTAGGTTTTGACCAGTTCTACTAAAATATATTGAAATTGTTCATTAATTAGTGCCTTACTGGACCCGCTACATTTCTGGCCCCCCTGCAGGGTTTCTTCATCTGTAGTTATGCCCCTGCCTTATACCAAACTTGTATATACCCTCATGCTGATGGCACGATCTCCTTGGAGTTACAGTGCTTTGCTGTCTTTTTCAGAGAAAAGCTGGTCTGTTTTCAGTACAGGTATGGGATCCGTTATCCGGAAACCCATTATCCAGAAAGCTCTGACTTTAGGGAACCAGCCTATTGGGTTTATTTAATGTTTATATGATTTTCTAGTAGACTTAAAGAAACAATAACACCAAAAGAATTTAAGTGTATTAAAATATAATGTAGGGTTGCCCTGCACTGGTAAAACTGGTGTATTTGCTTCAGAAACTCTACTATAGTTTATATAAACAAGCTGCTGTGTAGCCATGGGGGCAACCATTCAAGCACAGGATACACAGTAGATAACAGATAATTACTACTATAGTTTATACAAACAAGCTGCTGTGTAGCCATGGGGGCAGCCATTCAAGCACAGGATACACAGTAGATAACAGATAAGTACTACTATAGTTTATATAAACAAGCTGCTGTGTAGCCATGGGGGCAGCCATTCAAGCACAGGATACACAGTAGATACCAGATATGTACTACTATAGTTTATACAAACAAGCTGCTGTGTAGCCATGGTGGCAGCCATTCAAGCACAGGATTCACAGTAGATAACAGATAAGTACTACTATAGTTTATATAAACAAGCTGTTGTGTAGCCATGGGGGCTGAAAAAGGAGAAAAGGCACAGGATACCCAGCAGATAACAGATAAGTTATGTAGTATGCAATAGGATTCTTCAGAACTTATCTATCTACTGTGTATCCTGTGCTTGAATGGCTGTCCCCATGGCTACACAGCAGCTTGTTTATATAAAATATAGTAGTACTTATCTGTTATCTACTGTGTATCCTGTGCTTGAATGGCTGCCCCCATGGCTACACAGCAGCTTGTTTATATAAAATATAGTAGTACTTATCTGTTATCTACTGTTTGTCCTGTGCTTGAATGTCTGCCCCCATGGCTTCAGAGCAGCTTCTTTATATAAACTATAGTAGCGTTTCTGAAGCAAATACATCAGTTTTACCAGTGCAGAGCAGCAATACATTATAATGTCATCCCTTTAAAACACTTTTTTGTTGTTCCTATTTCTTTATGGTATAAACATCCAAATTATGGAAAGAGCCATTATCCAGAAAGCCCCAGGTCCTAAGCACTCTGTATAACAGGTTCCATACCTGTATAAGTGAAACAGCCTTGTTGGGTGCTACTGCCCTATTACAATATGTGTATAGCAGCTCCCACCCTAATGTATCTAAGCAGAAATATAGTGGAGCAGTGCTTTGCACACTGTAGAAGGGATTCGCTCCATGATATCGTTTCAAAGTACTGTAAATGTAAGAGAACTTTAAAAATGGTCTCGTTTTCCTTTTATGTCCAAGAAATCACTTTATGCAGCCTACAGACTATCGTTGGGCCCCAGAGGGACACATCCTAGTACTTTGTAACTGGCATTAAGAATATATTTGTTATCAGGGTTAGTTTTCCAGCGCTCACACTTCCCACTAGTGACTCTCTGCTCAAAGACTCTCGGCTCAGACAGGCAAGTGTATATATTTTATTTGTAGCGCTGGGCTGGGCCAGCAGGAATCTCAGGGCTGAAGTGCGAGTGCATCTCAGGTCCTTTCATGCTGAACCTGCCTCGTTAGAACATTCACCAAGGAATCTCCATTGCCCTGTTTTGTACTTGCTCTAAACAACAGCGAAAGATTCCTACAGGGCCGGCTGCTCATTGCTCTCCTGGTGAATATTTCACTAGCCCCGCTCCACCAAACGGCTTCTTGTCTCTGCAGTTATGTAGCGGCCTTTATAGCGAGCATTTACTATATAGCGAGCATTTACCAGCCTATTCCTGCCTGGATAACAATGCAACCTTAATGGAATCTGTTCTTCCGACAGGATCTGGCTGTTCCTGCAGTGATGGAGCTAATGAAGCCCAAGTTTCTCTTTTCCTGACCTACTTCTACTTTTGTTTCTTCTTCACCCCCTATATATTTGCTATGTGTGCAGCAAACTACCAGTAATTTGAAGAATACAGAGGAATAACAGCTGGTACAAGATAGGATTATATAAATTTAATGAAATGTATTAGGCCAGGGGCCAGCGCCAATTCCCAGCTCTCAGCCGATGCGGCTGTTTGACTATGACTGAAAGATGGTGGAAATAAATAGACTCCAATCAAAGACTTTATAAAAGGCAGTACAACGCAAATTGAACCTGCCCATCAGAAAACACTGCAGATTAAAGGGAAATCAAGCCGCTTCCAGAGTTTGCAGTATCCACCTTCTCTTGCTTGTGGGCTAAACCCAACAGTGTGTGCATGTTTTTATTGTCATTATTATCAAGTTAAGTTCAATCACTAAAGGATAAGTAAACCTTTAAAGGGGTCGTTCACCTTCAAACAACCAGCTGTTTTCCGACAGATCACCAGAAATAACAACTTTTTCCAAATACTTTCTGTTTTCTACATGTTTTTCTAATATTGGAGTGTAAAGTGTCTTTTTTCACCTTCTAAAGCAGCTCTGGGAGGGGGAGGTCGCCGACCCTGTAAACTGTTCTAAAATTGATACATTTAGTTGATACATTCTTATATATGTCCCTGCTGAGCAGAATCTCTGGGTTTCATTACAAGCAGCTGTTAGAATTGATACAATAGTTGCTAATACTCCAGAGATGCTGCTGAGAAATGTATCAAAACTCAATGTTGCAAAATTGTAACAGTCCAGAATCTGCACCTGAATTACTGAGCTGAAAATTCAACTTTACACTTAGATTTTGAAAAAACAGTAAAAAATAAATAATGGAAAGTAATTGAAAAAAGTCTTTAATTCTGGAGAAAAATCTGAAAACAACGGAACTGAAAAAAGTGTTTGGAAGGTGAACAACCCCTTTAAAATGAATGTAGAAATGACAAGAGAAAGAAAGAGGCTGCATTGATGTTCTTCTGCTTAGGAAAGGTTTGAGAAAGGGTTTTTTTTTTTTTCCTAAGCAGAAGAACATCAGAGCAGCCTCTTTCTTCTGACAACTTCCTTGACTACTTGGTGGTCAGACTGGTGGGAAACTGACCAGCAGGTGGCGCTGTTGTAACAAAAAATTCATTCATATTAACAGTACATGTATCCCTTTAAATCTTGGGAAAAACTAAATAAAATGTAAAATGAATGTACATTGCAAAAGTTCTTAGAATAGTCAGTTTTACATTTAAGGTTTACTTATCCTTTAAGCTTAGTATCATTTTCTATCCATTGTGCTCTTTTTCAGCACTTAAGCAGAAATAAATGGCAGAATATATTTTTACAGAATGTTCTATGTATATGTGATATCTTTTTGATACTGCCAGCGACGTCTGATTGTATAGAAGCTTGTGCTTGGGTACAGCCTTTGCTCAATATCCTTACTGGATATGATTGGTACAGATTTGTTACAGAATTCTAAATTGAGCTCTTTCAAATAATTGAAAGCAGAAATAAAAAAAAGTTATATTTGTGTGGTTTACAAGATCCATGATTTATTTAATAAGTGAGGGGGAGTCCGAGAAACCCCAACCACCTGCTTACCGGGGGTCTGGCCACAAGAGAGATCATCCTGGGTGTAATAAGTTGAAAAGGAAAAGCAAAATCAATTAACCGTTGTCGTGCCATTTGGAGTGAGTGATTCCAGATTAATAGCATGTGGTTTGTGCTTCATATCCCTCTCACCTTGAACAGAAATCAACAGACAAATAGAAACGGACACAGTTATTTCCTCGGCAGAACAATCCATCATTGGCACGGGCAACTTGGATGGTTCCGCTGCCATCACCTGACCATTGCCAAGGACAAGGAAATTTAAACTAAAGAAGTAGCTAGAAATGTTGTACATTATGTTTGGGGCTTCTGTACCAGCCCAAGGCAACCACAGCCCTTTAGCAGCAAAGATCTTTGTCTCCAAAGATGCCCCAGTAGCTCCCCATCTTCTTTTCTACTGATTCACTGCACATGCTCTGTGCTGCTGTCACTTACTGAGCTTAGGGACCCACTCACAATATACAGTACACATAGAATAGAAATGTCACAATATAAGGCTGATTAGTAATTAATACAGATAATTACTACACAGAAACCAGTGCAATTAGCATTAGAATTTAATAATCAGCCCTGTAGCACCAGCTTATATTACAGACAGTCCTCATTTTCTCCTTGATAATTAGTGACGACCCCTAAGCTTAGCTTCTCAACAGCTGCTCAGAGCCCACTGAGCATGTGAGTGTCACAGACACTTTCCAAGATGGTGACCCCCTGTGACAAGTTTGAAGTCCTGGATCATTGCTGCTATTGACAAGCTGAAACTTCGGGAGACAGCCAGCAGCCTTACCCCTGATCTTTTCACATTAGAGTTGGTTTATATAGACTTATAGACCCAAAAGAGACATAATCTACAGTCACACCTTCTGTTTCCTTAGAAACCTGCTTTACCCCATCTCCTTAATGAGCTTACTGGTAAGAAACATGAATATTACTCATGTAGCTAAAAAAAGAAGAAGAAAAGGGAGAAAAATCTTCTTTCCTAATTGCATGAGTCTGTCTGCTAAATCTATCCAGCCACATAATAATCATACAACTTGATGGTAGGCAATCACAGATAATAACATTTATTTACATAATGTATGCCGAAATCATTTTTTTGGACTACTATAATACAATAATACATGTGTGATACTCTTGAGTTCCCCTGTATAACTCAGCCTTGTGCCTTGTGCCCTTTATATGGTCACAGAACCCCTCAGTGGCTTCTAATATCCTTATCATTTACAGTCGGGGGTACATTATCCCTTATAATACATAAGTGATACTCAGAGTTCCCTGTATAACTCAGCCTGCAGCCTTGTGCCTTTATATGGTCACAGAACCCCTCAGTGACTTCTAATATCCTTATCATTTACACAGCGCCGATTCTAATGAAGACGCCGCCTGAGGCGGCTCCTTAAATGCCGCCCCTCCCCTCGCAGAAACACTAGTGCGGAGAGCGCAACTGCGCTCTTTTGCACTAGTAAAGCCGAATTTCCGGTTTCAAAACCGGAAATTCGGCTCTTTAAAGTGACAGGAGCGGCTTTTTGCCGCCCCTGGAAACTTATCTGGCGCTGCCGCCTGAGGCGAGCGCTCAGCTCGCCTCATTGGCAGAGCGCACCTGCATTTACAGTAGGGGGTACATTATCCCTTATAATACATGAGTGATACTCAGAGTTCCCTGTATAACTCAGCCTGCAGCCTTGTGCCTTTATATGGTCACAGAACCCCTCAGTGACTTCTAATATCCTTATCATTTACAGTAGGGGGTACATTATCCCTTATAATACATGAGTGATACTCAGAGTTCCCTGTATAACTCAGCCTGCAGCCTTGTGCCTTTATATGGTCACAGAACCCCTCAGTGACTTCTAATATCCTTATCATTTACAGTAGGGGGTACATTATCCCTTATAATACATGAGTGATACTCAGAGTTCCCTGTATAACTCAGCCTGCAGCCTTGTGCCTTTATATGGTCACAGAACCCCTCAGTGACTTCTAATATCCTTATCATTTACAGTAGGGGGTACATCATCCCTTATAATACATGAGTGATACTCAGAGTTCCCTCAGTGACTTTTAATCTCCTTATAATAAGTAACACAGCACACACTAGGGTGCACTTTATTCCCTGTATATTTATTATTCTCCAATTAAACCAATAATACATACAGATTAGTACAATTGTATTATGACACATATAGATAATGATTATCAATAAATAGGATTTTTAGAAGTGTTCTTGCTAAAAGTTCTCTCCATTTCCGTTTGCTCCTCTCTGTACTTACCCTTGTGAATCAAAGGCAGTTATTTATTCTGGGCTGTAAAATGTCAGTAAATCTCTTGGGGCTGCGCATTTTTATTGCCCTGAGCAGTCTCCCTGGACTCGTTATAGGATCAGAGATTTGGACATGTCCTACTGTAAAACTGCGCTCATCAAAAAGATTGGTTGGCAGCAATTTAACAGTTTTATTTACCTCCAGGAAAGGTGACTGTGGCCTCAAATCTTATACTGGCGATTGCAGGAATCTTCCACGACTGGATGTGCTGAGAGGAAATAAATCATAGGTCATGTGGGAGACAAAGGTAAATGATGGAAAAACCAGATTTAAAGGTGACCCTATTGGCCTGATGGCCTGTTATTAGGGGGAAATATGGCAAACATGAGGACATTATATTAAACAATAACTGCAGTTTTTACATTACAAATCTCCAATCCACAGCCCATCATCTGTTGTTAAACTACGACTCCCAGCATCCCCCCAACAATGTTTTGCTTCAGCAATGGGATCCACGGTCAAACATTTCCCTAAACACAAACAAAGCTGCAGTACTGCAAGGCATCACTAGATGGCAGAAGAGCGTGAGGTTTGGTTGGACTCCACTCCGGACAGTGAATGTTAAGGACCAACCTTAAGTGGTGCCAACTTGTCACAAGAGTCAATGCGATGCTTTCCTCTGCATTTCTTCCCCCTTTCTTTTTCTTTTTCCTGCATTCAGTGTGAGCTGAAGAAATTCTGTAATTTTTTTCAATTTACTTAATATTTAGAAAAAAAGTAGAAAATAAAATATAATTATGCATCATTCCTTGATCATTTCCTACAATGTATTTGTGGTCAAGTGAATATATAATAATAATCCACATTTCTGTCTGTCTCCCAGTGGAAAGTGGAGTCAGAGTGTGGGTACCATTCGTATTATATATATATATATATATAATACCAGCACTCCAAATCTTCAATCAGAAAAAGGTTTATTTCAACATCACTCACGTGGAGTGCTGGTCCATTTTGAACATTATATACTCCAACTGACCAAGCACCCACCTTTTTTAGGTCTATTTATTTATTTATATAGAGTAAGAAGCAAAGGGTAAGAACTGCACAGGTATGGGATCTGTTATCCAGGAACCTATTATCCAGAAAGCCCTGAATTATAGGAAGGCCGTCTCCCATAGACTCCATCTTATCCAAATAACCCACATTTCTAAAACTGCTTTCCTTTTTCTCTGTAATAATAAAACAGTAGCTTGTACTTGATCCCAACTAAGATATAATTAATCCTTATTGGAAGCAAAACCAGCCTATTGGGTTTATTTAATGTTTACATGATTTTCCAGTGAACTTAAGGTATGAAGATCCAAATTACAGAAAGATCCAATATCCGATAAGCCCCAGGTCCCGAGCATTCTGGATAACAGGTCCCATACCTGTATATATATTTGTCACCACTCGTATAGCAGAGAAGCCTAAACTCATATACAATATTGATTTCCGGCTGATCCCCCCTCTGCAAGAGTTAAATCTCCCTTTCATATGGCAGGCTCTTTTCTTTGAATAATATGGGCACATTCTCTGACCCAGTTTCTGAAACACAGGAAGTAACACTGCGTTTCACAGCTTTGCTTTTTATTGTTGTTTTCGTTTGGTGGGATTTTGTTATAACGATACCAGTGAGGGATGATGCAGTCATTAATCCCATAGATACGGACTGCCCAGGCCCGGACTAGCAATCTTTGGGTTCTGGCAAATACCAGAGGGGCTGCTGTAAAATGCTATAGACACTATTTAGTGGGCTGCTGGGGGGCTGTTTGGGCCTCTGTGTGGCCTGTTGGGGCCTCTGGGTACCTGAAATGCCAGGGCCTATTTTGATTCTCAGTCCAGACCTGGGACCGCCTGACTGATATCAGCATTAATGAAATACAACATTTTATGGTTTGGTGTTAATGGCCCTTTAAGAGAAACAATATAGTGGCACCCATCTCTAATTACATGTATACACAGAAGGAGTGTTGGGCTTTCATAGTAAGCTTTACTGTGTAATTAAAGGAAGTGTAAACCATAGAAACACATTTATTTAAAACTGCCCTTCTGAGCACATTTTCAATTTACATATAAAAAAAAAATTTCCCTAGTTTTCAAGAGAGTAGCAGTTTTTAGTCAATATAATAAATTTGCTAAACAACACCACCTGCTGTTCATCTCAGCTGACTGTTCACACGGCCCATAAGGAGGAAAGCCTTGTGATGTTGCTTAGAACTGACCAAAAGACTCTTCTCATTAACTTTATTTTCACAAGACTTTCCTTTTCACGAATATAGTTTTCTACCAACTATGTCCAGTCAGCTGTGCAACAACTGCTAATACCTGAAAAACCAGAAAAACAAAATAACTTGCAAAAGCGCTCAGCAGAAAACTCGTATCGTATGGGGGTTTACATTTTTCAAAAATCAATGGGAAATAATTAGGGCTGTGTTGAAATGAGCACAATCACATAACTCTTGCAAAGGGAAGGAAAATTAAAGGATGTCAGAAGAAAGAAAGAGACTGTTCTGATGTTCTTCTGCTTAGGAAAGGTTTGAGAAAGGGTTTTAATTTTTTTCCTAAGCAGAAGAACATCAGAGCAGCCTCTTTCTTTCTCCTGACAACTTCCTTGACTACTTGGTGGTCAGACTGGTGGGAAACTGACCAGCAGGTGGCGCTGTTGTAACAAAATTCATTCATATTAACAGTACATGTATCCCTTAATATCTTGGAATTAAAAATAAATTAATAATGAATGTAAAATACGAAAGTGCTTAAAATAGCTCCCTCATCATTTTACATTCACTTATCCTTTAGAAGAACATTTATACAAAGAAAACTCTGTTGGCAGAAGTAACCCTAAACTCATTCCTTATAATAATACTAATATTAATAATAAAGTTGTTATGTGAGTAGGGAGAGAGTGGGCACATATTGGCACTAAAGGCTCAATATACTCAGTGGAGTCAGCACAAAGCATATGTGCATTTCTGAGAACACAATCCCCGGCGTGAGCTGCGTGTGGCTTAATTCTTAGCCCGTCATGTATGAAACCTCAGAGAAGCCGCATGTCAGCATTAAACAGGGGCATTACATTGTGCAACAGGACGTCTCCCTTTAACCTCTGAATTAAAGATCAAAGTGCAATCTAATTCATTTTATCACAGCACCGCCTGCCACAAGTGAATGCAACCTGAGAGGGATGAATTGATATTTTTATGTTTTGTAAAATATAGGTCAACACAAAATATATATATATATATATATATATATATATATATATATATATATATATATATATATATATATATATATATATATTAAAGCAGCACCAACGTTATGCATAATATCATTATACAGATATGGGACCTGTTATCCAGAATGCTCAGGACCTGGGGTTTTCATTTCTGTGTGGAAGTTGGAAGAGAATGAAAGAATACAAGGGAAGTGGGAAGAGAATGAAAGAACACAAGGGAAATGGGAAAATAATGAAATAACACAAGGGAAGTGGGAAGGGAATGAAAGAACACAAGGGAAATGGGAAAAGAATGAAAGAACACAAGGGAAGTGGGAAGGGAATGAAAGTACACAAGGGAAATGGGAAAAGAATGAAAGAACACAAGGGAAGTGGGAAGAGAATGAAAGAACACAAGGAACGTTGGAAGGGAATGAAAGAATACATTGGAATTGGGAAAAGAATGATAGAACACGGAAGCTGGAGGGGAATGAAAGAGCATAGGAAAAAAGTGAAGAGAATTAAATAATTCAATGGAAGCGGGAAATAAATGAAAGAAGACGGGGAAGCGGGAAGGGATTGAAAGAACACAAGGGAAGTTTGAAGAGAATAAAGTAGTAAAGTTATTCATTGGAAGTGGGAAAATAATGATAGAACACAGAGGAAGTGGGAAGGGAATGAAAGAACACGGGGGAACTGGGAAGGGAATGAAAGAACACAATGGAAGTTTGAAGAGAATAAAATAATTCTTTGGAAGTTGGACATGAATGAAAGACAACAGGGGAAGTGGAAAGGGATTGAAAGAACACAAGGAAAGTTGGAAGGGAATGAAACGACACACGGGAAGTGGAAGAGATGTTAAGATCATAAGTGAGGAAGGGAAACGAGGCAAGAACATAAGGAAAGTAGGAACAGGAAGTAGGAGTAAGAGGGAATCACTGGCTGAATCTTATTCTCGAGGTTTAGGAAGCCCATAAATAATATTGCTACAGGGGGGCAGGATCTTTTAGATCTGCCTCTGGTGGTGGGAAGTCTGGTGTCAGCAACTATTTTAGAGGCAAAAATCTGCCACCAGGTATTATTAATCTTCACTTGCGCCCATCCCGCACACTCCGATACTTCAATTCAAAGGATGCTGGGAGTTGCAGATTAATAATGAAACAGTCTTTCTGAGCGTTTGGATGAGACGCAAAAGACTCATCGCCTGGGGAACTGGCCGACACACTCATTAAATATATTCTTTTATGGATTTAAAAAAGATATCTCTGAGCCCGTTATATTTGTCACCGGGCATTATTCCTGCATGAGAATGGGACTTATCTGACATCTAATTAAGCACTCTGGATGAAATGTGCATGTGTAACGCCTGGGAACAGCCAATGGTGGGCTCAGAACCTTGAATTGCAAGTCTTCATTTCATTTGGAATGCACCACATCAAGGAATTCTTTCTTTGGAATGACACACATTACTGATCGGCACAATAGGGTTCTGTCCTCTTCCATTCTGATCCCATAAAAAACATTTAGAGAGGAGAAAAGCTGCTGAAATTAAATGGAATAACACTGCTCAGGCCCAGGAACTCATTTATGTGACAGACAGAATATAGCAGCACGTGCAACCTAGGATTAGAGGATTGTGTGATTGGTTTCTGTTTATAATAAAAATATATGATTTCTGCTCTATATAGTCACAGCCATGCATATAGTGAATCAGGGGGGCACCTTTATAATAAACTATCCGAAGAGAAACAGGAACAATGATTGGTCACAGTGAGATCAAACTAATCCCAAATAGGCAAGAAGAAACAATTAGCCACATTGACATCAATATAACGCTGAAAGAAGCAAGGAATGCCAGGTTGCACTGGTACTGAAATAACCTCAGTGAGATTAGAAAATGATCAAGTATTTTGATATTGAATCAACTTCCAATAAAGCAACAAAAATCAACTGGTACAAAGTAATTAGAGATAATGAGCAGAGTAAGATCTTCTGCACTGTATGATGGATTGGGGTCACCAACAATTCTCTGCTATTACCTGAACTACCTGGAGGGTTGCCAGTAATGCTCAGGGTACTGTACTCTACTGTACCTACTGTATGCTGGTACCATATTCTGTACTATATGTTGAGTGCCATTCCATGTAATATATTCTGTGGGACTCTTTATAATTACTGAGAGCTAAGAGTCATATGAAAAAGTTTGGGAACCCCTTTCAGCCTGCATAATAATTTACTCCACTTTAAACAAAAAAGATAATAAGTGGTATGTCTTTCATTTCCCAGGAATTTTGGCACCCTTGTATTTTTGCTAATTTGTATGCATGTAACTGCTCAATACTGATTACTGGCAACGCCAAATTGGTTGAATTAGCTCATTGAGCCTTGAACTTCAATGGCAGGTGTGTCCAATCATGAGAAAGGGTATTTAAGGTGGCCAATTGCAAGTTGTGCTTCTGTTTGACTCTCCTCTGAAGAGTGACAACATGGGACCCTCAAAACTCTCAAAATATCTAAAAACAAAGATTGTTCGGTATCATGGTTTAGAGAAAGGCTGCAAAAAACTATCTCAGAGGTTTAAACTGTCAGTTTCAACTGTAAGTAATGTTATCAGGAAATGGAAGGCCACAGACACAGTTGCTGTAAAACCCATGTCTGGCAGGCCAAGAAAAATACAAGAGTGGCCTATGAGGAGGATTTTGAGACTGGTTACAGACAACCCAAAGATCACCTCCAATGACCTGCAAGAACATCTTGCTGCAGATGGTGTATCTGTACATCGACCTACAATTCAGCGCAATTTGCACAAAGAACATCTGTATAGCATTCACCAACAAACAGTTGCTTGTTGTATGCAAAAGCTCATTTAGACAAGCCACAGTCATTTTGGAACAAAGTTCTTTGTACTGATGAGACAAAAGAGCACTTTGCATGGCGGAAGAAGAACACCGCATTCCAATAAAAACACCTGCTACCTACTGTCACATTTGGTGGAGGTTCCATCATGCTGTGGGGCTGTGTGGCTAGTTCAGGGACTGGGGCTCTTGTTGCGACCGGTCACCGCTGCAGCCGGAGGGGGAATCAGCTCTGCTAAAAGCTGATCCACCCAGCCTGACCCTTGCTGCCTAAGTCTTCCCCTCACCTGGGCCTCTAGCGAGTCAGACATTGTGGAGAACCGGACACACTGATGGCAGCAGCTCCACCAGCGCTCCAGGATCCTGAGGGAAGAGGAAGCAGGTAAGGGATTCCTTGTTTATATAACTGCCCTCCCCCTCTGCTCCCACCAATGCTCTCTAACCTACAACCCTAAGATCCAATCCCCTGGCCTGCCATCCCTCCTCCCAGTCATTGGCACCCTCGCTACACCCTTTGGTGCCTTCCAGTCTAGTTACTCAGGGGTTGGATATTCCAACAAGACAATGGGGTCTGTTTGACTTTAAGTTTCCGCATGTTATGCTGCGAATGTTTTTCCGCCAGAATATTCGCAGCGACTAAGTTTACTAAACAGCGATGCGCTCAGAAGTCATTGCGATCACTCGCGGTAATTACGTTAATGAACCATCTTACGTTAGTGGTAATTTTAGGAAGTTGTGAATTTTCTGGCGACAATTTAAGTTTTACGAATATTTATGCTATGAAATAGTCTTGTTTTATGGCGTTTATTATGGCATGATTCATGGGCAGATATGTAAAAACTGCTAAACTTTATGGAAATGATCAAGAACACAGTAAACAGATTTCACCCAATCAAACATGTATGCAACATATAAATCCACATTTCAATACATCCAGTCAGAAGACTTACCCCCTGCCAATAGAATCATATAACTAAAATTCATAAACAAGTTTTACCAATAAATCTGTGTGCATCATATAAATGTAGTTCTAGGCTGACGAAGCCTTTGGTCCCTCCTAGCCATAATAAATCGTCTTTCAGTTGAAAAAGCTGCTGTAGCGTCAGACAAAAGAATAATCCAAAACATCTTTGATTATCCTGTCACTTCACTCTTCTCCTGTCAGAAATGGCAACAGGAACAGAATGATGACATTTTGCGAATATTCTGGCGTTAATTTTGTTTTTCGTACATTCCGCTGTTTAGTAAACCAGGCATTAATGTTTATATAGCGTTATTTTCAGCAAATGTGATAACTGGCGAAAACATATTCTTGCTCCAAAAAAAATTGCAAATTTATATATATATATATATATTTTTTTTTATTTATTTTATTTTTCAACAGTTAAATTACATACATTCCTGTACAGCAAGTTTAAAAATAGAAATCTTAAAAAGGACCATCCCATCATACATAATTAAAACCCCCCATCAGTTACGGTTAGTAAACTGGCAAAATAAAATTTGTCGACAAATTTTTCTATGTTTTGTGCGCATATTTTTACCGCGCTTTAGTAAACAGACCCCTATGACCCTAAACACAGTTCAATATCTATAAAGGCATTTATGCCGAGGGAGAAGTACAATGTTCTGGAATGGATGTCATAGTCCCCCGACTTGAATATTGTAGAAAATCTATGGGATGATTTGAAGCAGACTGTCCATGCTCGGCAGCCATCAAATTAACTGAACTGGAGAGATTTTGTATGGACGAATGATCAAAATACCCCCATCCAGAATCCAGATGCTCATCAAAGGCTATAGGAGGCATCTAGAGGCTGTTACATTTGCAAAAGGAGCTCAACTAAGTATTGATGTAATATCTCTGTTGGGGTGCCCAAATTTATGCACCTATCTAAATTTTATGTCACTGTTGAAATACTACTGTTTCTATAAGACATGTTATATAGTATATTTAAAGGAAGTTGCTCGGCCAATGATAAACAAAACTCCAAAGAATTAAGAGGGGTTCCCAAACGTTTTCATATATATATATATATATATATATATATATATATATATATATATATATATATATATATATATATATATATATATATATATATATATATATATATATACACACACACACACACACAGAAACATGCGCTGTGGCTTTTACAGGCTCCGAATGAGCACTGTAGCTCTTATCAAAAACAAGCAGATGAGAAAGGAAAAAGATGAAACAGAAGAGGCAGAGAATAGATTCAGAGTGTGGTCTCTATTCAGTGTGTGTGTGTGTGTGTGTGTGTGTGTATGTGTGTCGCACCAAACACAAGCTTCTCTAGATGTGCCGTTTCCTGTACACTGAAGTAGTAGAGCTCAGAGGGAAGAAAAGTGAGAGGTTTCTTAGTAGAAAAGGAACATTGGGACAGAGCACAGGGTCTAGGCCCACCATGAAGTCCAGATGGATTGCCTTATCCATATTCCTGCAGGCCCAAGTCATATCAACAGGTAAGGTAACTGAGAATCCATTGGAAAATGCCTCTGTGTTTTGTCTATTATAGTTAACGTCCTGTTAGGACTTATTTTGGAGTCAACATTGTTATCTATGACCATGGAGTCTATTCCTACCTAACTTTGTGTAAGGCTGGACCACTGCTAGAAGGCACCTTGTTTGCTAAACCGTCTTTTTACCAAACCTGCATTTTTGTTGGTAAAAGAGTCAGTCAACAGGATGTCGGAACCCTATTCTGGGGTTAAAGTCATTTAAAGGCCTTGATAACTCTTTCAGGACAACCCATCGTCATCAGTAGGAATTTATTATTTTTAGGGATGGCAAATATTAAATATTGTTCTTATTAGATAATCCATTTATGTTGTAATTAAATTATTGATGTCCATACAGGTAGTGGTATTGAAAAGGTTGGAGTTGTCCCCCTAAATTAAGATGGTGCACATACGTAACATGAACCTAAATACTTTGTTTAATGATTGATATTTATAGTATTCCCATGAGACATGCCATGGGAACGGAGCACTGGTATGAATTCATGGGTATCACAGTTACATTTGTTGAGAACCCCTCAACCCTCCCAAACATTGGTCAACGTAACTTATTTTCCCACCGCTGGGCTGGGCACACTGCTGGGGTGTGTTCTTGGGTAACTGTGATATAGTTGACTTGTGAAAAATAGTGTTTCATTAGATGCACAGTATCAGGGCAGTCATTGACGAGGCGCAGAAGTTAAATACATAATGGGACCTGAAATAATAATATGTTCGGCTTATGAACTCATAGAGACCCTTTACCTCCAAAATATTTTTTCATGGCTTCTTTGAGCGTAGGAGAATGATGGAAATCTTAGTCTCTGACCCTTATCATGTTTAGTTGCAAAAAGGTAGTGGGATTTGTATCAACTTGTTTTGACCTGGGGAAAACCTCAAAAATCAGCGACCTTGCCATTCTGCCTGCCGAACCTCATTGCTACTCTACTTGGTTCTAGACTGGACTAGACTTCCATCACTTAAAATGTCTGTTACATGGATTGTTCATACATTTTCTAACTGTCTATCTGTCTGTTGAAGTACAGAGTTGTTCACATTTACATTTCACACATTTACATTTAATAGTAGGTGCTAAGAATAGACAGTTCATGTGACAGTTTTTAACCAGTTTGGAAATTAAGATGATCCAAAGGTCTGCAGGGCTCCATGTGCATTAATGTGCACCAAATGTACTGGTTAAGTTGGGTTATCTGGTTCCATCTCCACTAGGGTTGCCACCTGGCTGGTATTTTACCAGCCAGGTGTAAAAATGATGGTTGAGCCCAATGTTATCAATAGGGAAAAAAGATAAATATATAGGAAGGCCCGGGATTTTTTTAAAGAAAAGGTGGCAACCCTAATCTCCACTGGGAGAGGGACCAAGAGGCCAAGAGCCGGAGGGCTTCCCAACATGTAGCTTTCCAGCTAAAGAAAGGTACTAGCACTACAAAATAAAGATCAGACTTTACTCAGGATTGGAACAAGGAGTTGCCGTCTCCAAGGATTACCGAGTACCAGGCGTAGCTACAGGAGAGGCCGGGGTGTGCATGGGAAGTTTTTTTCTTGAATTTTTTCCCAGCTATCAGATGATTGTAGGGTGAAAAAGTTGCAAAATTCAGCCAGAAATTTTAGCATAGAAAGAAACACCTAAAAATTAAATATCTAGCAGGGCTTAGTGCTATGGATAACTTCTGAAAGTATCAAGTAGCAAATAATAAGGCAAACAAGTAAAACATAGACACAAAAACACAAAACCCAACACTGTTTTGACCCCTTCCGGGCGACAGAGATTAAAAAGACAGGCCTGTATATTTCTTTTTAACCTTTTGGTCTCAACAAAAAACCCCCGTGAGGGTATCAAACCAGGTTGGGGTTGGTTTTATTGTAGCTACACTTATTTGTATGAAAGATTTTCTGCAACTGAGGTGCGGTGGTATCTTTAGTCCAAAATTCATCTGCGTCTTAATCTTCAATGAGTTATTGACTTCTGCTGAGGCCCAAACATATAATCTGGCACCGGCTTTAACTGTTAAAAAAACACCTTTTGGCTCTGCTGGAGTTTATTGCTATAGAGATATGTATCTACTTAATATCTAGTGGTGTTTGGGTGGTGCATCATAACATATTGGTTACCATGGTGGTAAGTGTGTGTTGGAACATTGCCAAATAAATAGTGTTGTAATTAAAGACAGATAAGGAGTCAACCCACCCCACCATCCGAGGCTATAATATATAATACTATATAATTAAAAGTCTGTCCAATCTTTATTATGAGATTCCAAAAAGCTGGGCCTACAGAGCAGGTAAATATTCTCCTATGTGTCTCTATCAGTTGGTGAGTGGATCTCGGCTCTACTCTCATTTGAATGTATATACATCTGTTGCCACAAGCTGCTAAACTGGGGAATCCAGTCACCAATTTAGGGGTCCCAGAGCTTGTTTGTATACACAGTATCCTGCAATCATCCAAATAAATATACAGTATATCACTAAATCCATAGGGCAAGAACTTTCCCAGCGACCTATACATCATACATGTAGAACTGTCGGTGCCTCCGGTGTGCTCAGTTCTCCCAGCCATTTCTGCAAACGCAGCAATAATACAAGGAATGTACAAAAACAGGGATATTAGATTTATAAGCAATTTTCACAAAGGGATTCCCACTTGACTTATATATTGTTACCATAAACAGTTCCACTTGACCTGTGCTCGGCTCGTATGTTTGGGAATAGACAGCATGATAAATATTTCAGGTCTGACCCAGAATAAAGTGAAAGTATATTAAGTGTTTATTGCATCAAAACAGCAATCCGGCATAACCATAAATCACACTGGGGAGTCTGAATATTAATCTGACGCTTTTGTAGATGCACCAAAGGGGCAATAAGAGCGACGTATGAATTCAATTTAGAGAGTGGGCCTTTGTACCCATGTGCCAGGGTTGCCCACCGTCCATCAAAGTAATTTGGACAGAATTGAAGTGTGAAAATGGAGAAAGTATTTTGCAGGTTTTTTTCTCATTGGTGTTAAAAGAAACCGCCCAAATTCATTATGTAGATTAGGCCAAAACTAGGAATTTAAATATTAGAATGAGATATATTAGCCTTTACTACGCACGCCATTAGTCTAAATCCATACAGCCATTACCCTTTGGCCAACATAGACTCTACCGTATTAATGAATCAAATACGAAAGTTTCAAGAACATACTGATGTCTTTCAGATGAATTGTGATTTCCATTCTAGAGTCAGAAGTGCATTGTCCCTTCAGACAGGATTTTGGTACAAATTTATATGGGGGTCTGTTTCAGTCAGATTCTAGACTGGAATTATACTAACTAAGGGTATATGTAACGGTAGAGGTGACCACTATCCCCACAACTAATCACAAGCATATTGCAAATTAGCAAATCATCCTATATATAAAATATAGAAAATCAGCTTGAGAAGCTTCGGAGGAAATTATATCGTTTTACAGATATATAAAAAAAATCGCCTGCGAAACTGTAAACTTGTTTTGTTTGTCAAATCTTTTCCTTCACACTTGCATCTTGTCATGTATAATGTCACATTGTGTTCGGATACATTCTCATGTAATTCTTTTTCTACACATTACAGAAAAAAAACACATTTACGCACTAATATGTAGTCCAACAATGTCTCACATTACTGAATTCCCTTAGAGTTTAGCTCATAAATAATGTTTATGCCAACATAAATGTTCACTCCAGAGTCTAACCATCATCATCATTTATTTATTTATATATATATATATATATATATATATATATATATATATATATATATATATATATATATATAGCACCCGCTAATTACATAGCGCTTTCATTTACAATGAATTTAAATGTTTGCTTATTTATTAAAAAATCCAAATATAAAAAAATTTGATTGAATTAAATTGTGAAAAAAAACCGGAAAACCTTGAATTTTTTACTTGAGTTATCGTTTTTCAGGTTGAAAAAAAAATGGGTAAAAAAAATTAATTTGCCACCGGCAGCTGCCATTGACTTTTGCACAAACTCGGCATCTTTTAGACGATACTTTTCGCATTTTTTGCCGCTTAATAAATATTGTGCATTCTAATTTTTGAACACATAATCCACATTTAGGAGTTTAGCTGGATTCTGAAAGACCCCCTCCTCTCTCATCTTTAAGTTAATTTTTTAGCAAGGCCAAATCGAAGCAATTTTTAATTTGGTCTTCTTTTTTATTATTTTTCCTTTTGAATTATTTGCCTTCTTCTGACTCTTTGATCAAATGATCTGTAAGGCTACAAATGTATTGTAATTGCTACTTTTTATTACTCATCTTTCTATTCAGACCCTCTACTATTCGTCTTCCAGCAGCGTTGGATTGTGGGGCCCAGAGCCCACTGTGCCTGCAACCTCAGGGGCCCCCACACCATCCCTCGGGCCCCCCAGCCACAGAGCCCCCTCTGCCACCGCCACACACCCCCCGCTTGTGCACGCATGCATACCTTTTTCTTACGCGTCAGGTCAGGGAGGGAGGTGCAGGGAACAGGTCTGGGTCGGCTGGGCCCACCGGGTGTTTTGCCGGTGTCCCGCTGGCCCAGTCTGACCCTGTCTTCCAGTCTCTTATTCAAATTAATGCATGTTTGCTAGGGGAATTTGGACCCTATCAACCAGATTGCTGAAATTGCAAACTGTAGAGCTGCTGAATAAAAAGCCAAATAACTCAAAAACCACAAATAATTAAAATTGAAAACAATTGCAAATATCTCTCTCTACATCAAACTAAAAGTTAATTCAACAACCTCTTTAAAGGAGACCCGTCACCAAAAATAATTATTCAAAATCCTATTTTATCACATAAGTCAAAGAAAATGAATTTTAACTACACAATATACATTATTTGAATCTTGTTTCCTTCAGTCCAGGAACTCATAATTATAACAAGCAGGCAGGAGCCATTTTGTGGACACTGTTAATAAGACAAGCCTTGCATAATCTAAAATCTTGTTTGTGCAACAGAATGGGGGACCCGGTGTCCATCCCCATGCCCTGGCTACACAATTAAACAGTGAAGAGAATGGGGGAATGTGGGGAGAGCAGTGACATCTAGGAAGTGCTGAATGGAAAGTGAAAGTAATTTGCCTGCCCCGCCTCTATGCCTAAGGCATAGAGGAGGGGCAGGAAATATTTGATTGACAGTTGATATTTTTAAATGAACTTACAACAGCTATGAATGCTTTAATAAAAAATGGAAATTGGATTTCATGTTTAATTTTAAAAGGACTTTTGTTATACAGCTTTTTGTGTCTGGGTGACAGGTCCACTTTAAATTGTAAGCTCACTGGGGCACGGACTGATGGGAATGTGATAGGGACCTTAGATTATAAACTCTTTGGGGCAGGGACTGAATGTAATGTAATAGGAATCTTAGATGGTATGCTCACTGGGGCAGAGACTGATGGGAATGATGTATAATCTCTGTAGGGACTGTAGGGAATATCGCGCATATAAAGTATATGATAATTACAATAGTATAAAAATGTCTACAAAATTGTTGTTCTACACAGAAATTGCTCCTGCATTAGCCGCTAAAGGGATATCTGGAAAGTATCTTGCTCCTGCCCACATACCGACAACTCACACACAGTTATTTATTCTGGGCTATAAACTGCCAGTAAATCCTCGGGAAGCACAATGTTCATTGCCGTGAGCCATCTCCTCGGAATTGTCGTAGGGACAGAAGTTTGGACCCCGCAGTGACTTCCAATATCCTTATCATTTACAGTAGGGGTACATTATCCCTTATAATACATGAGTGATACTCTGAGTTCCCTGTATAACTCAGCCTGCAGCCTTGTGTCTTTATATGGTCACAGAACCCCTCAGTGACTTCTAATATCCTTATCATTTACAGTAGGGGTACATTATCCTGTATAATACATGAGTAATACTCAGAGTTCCCTGTATAACTCAGCCTGCAGCCTTGTGTCTTTATATGGTCACAGAACCCCTCAGTGACTTCTAATATCCTTATCATTTACAGTAGGGGGTACATTATCCTTTATAATACATGAGTGATACTCAGAGTTCCCTGTATAAATCATCCTGCAGCCTTGTTCCTTTATATAGTCATAGAACCCTTCAGTGACATCTAATATCCTTATCAGTTAAAGTAGGGAGTAAATTATCCATTACTTACACATACACCTACACTATAAATAAAACTGTTATGTATATATGGATATATTCTATATCTGGGTATTACAATAATATTATACACTAGGTGGGCATTTTTCAAGGCTTGATTTGCCTGTGAGCAGAGACAATAAACTGACAGAAATGCCATTAAAAAGAGAGTAGACTGTGTCTGTGTCCCTGTTCCTTATATGAATGTATTTTCTGAAACAGATGTAATGTGTGTCGCAGGGAGTGGGTCTGGGCTGTTGGGAGCCGCAAGAGCCGGGGGCCACTGGATGTTCTCAAAGATTATAGTTGTACAACATTCATTCCATTTAAGACTAAGCACCAATCAGACATCAGGTGGGAAGCGGGCATTGGCAGATCTATGAACATGAGCCATAAAGCAAGGCTGGGCTGCAACTTTCCATTATACTTTTTTTTAAAAGATTGCCATTGCTTTTAGAATCATTTGTAGAAACGGTTGCTCTTGAAAGCGGCATTTGCCAAACTCCCGGTTGTTCCTTTTTAAACAATGTTGCAAAAGTCTTCGTTCTCCAGCAGCAAAGACAGGTCTGTTAATCAGCTGCCTGGTCCTACATTGTATCAACAGTCTGAACCACCAGTGCAGAGAATAGGAAGGGTCAGGAACTGCTTTCAGTAGTAATACAAATACAAATAACTTAAGAACTATAGAAAATGTGTAATGAATGTCAATTGCAAAGTTGCTTAGAATTATGTTTTCTTTTATTATTATTATTATTATTATTTTATATTTTGTGTTTACTTGTCTTTTAAGCATCGCCAAAGCAGGTATTGGAGTGTAATGGGTAATGGGTGGGGCAAGGGTGACAGTTAGGGGAATGTCCTCTCTCTCTCTCTCTCTCTCTCTCTCTTTCTCTCTCTATCTCTCTCTTGCCCACAGTATCTTTGGGTGCTTCTATGGGATCACTTCTTGCACCTTCTCTTTATCTCTGCCTGTCTCTATCATTGGGTGCTCCTGAGGGATTGCACCTGTCTCTCTGTGAGCGCTTCAGTGGGGTTTCAACTTGGAATGGTACAGAGGGGAATCTCCCTATGCTGGTACCCCCGTCTCTTTGTTGTTTTGTTGCATATTTCTATTGATTTGTGAATACATATATCATTTACGACAAAGTAGGAAGAAGTGGGGATTCATTTCTGATTATCCAGTACGGCTGGTGAGGGGAAAATAAAAGCAGAGTTACAGGAGTGAAACGTAGTGATGCTGATGTTGCACAGGAAGGTTGGGGGCTGCTACACAGCTGCTTGTGGTTTCATAATATAACACGTCTTATAGAGAACAAGGAATCTTGTGTTTTTATTGCCAAAATTGTTACAATATCATAGTACAAAGGTATCCCTTGTACTAAGCACAATTCAGCAGGAACAGCCCCTAAATTTGCTCATACTCTGTACAGAGAGATCCCATAAAACTATGGCAGCATAGGAATTCCCCTGTACTAAGTACAATTCAGTAGGAACAGCCCCCTAAGTTTGCTCATAGTCTGTACAGAGAGATCCCATAAAACTATGGCAGCATAGGTATTCCCCTGTACTAAGCACAATTCAGCAGGAACAGCCCCCTAACTTTGCTCATAGTCTGTACAGAGAGATCCCATATAACTATGGCAGCATAGGTATTCCCTGTACTAAGCACAATTCTGCAGGAACAGCCCCTAAGTTTGCTCATAGTCTGTATAGAAAGATCCCATAAATCTATGGCAGCATAGGTATTCCCAGGGGTGCTTCGCCAATGAGGCGAGTTGAGGCTGGCGCCTCAGGCAGCAGCACCCCACTAGGTACCAGGGGCAGCAAAAATGGTTCTCCTGGTACTTTAAGAACGAATTTCCGGGGGGGGGCAGCAGCAACTGCTGTTGCCTCAGGCGGCGGAGGGACCAGGATCGCCCCTGGGTATTCCCCTGTACTAAGCACAATTCAGCAGAAACAGCCCCTAAGTTTGCTCATAGCCTGTATAGAAAGATCCCATAAAACTATGGCAGCATAGGTATTCTTCTGTACTCAGCACAATTCAGCAGGAGCAGCCCCCTAAATTTGCACATAGTCTGTACAGAGAGATACCATAAAACTATGGCAGCATATGTATTCCCATGTACTAAGCACAATTCAGAATAGCAGAATAAAAGACTGGCAAGTGTGCCAGAAATCACCATGGACCATACAGAGAGCAACTCACTAACCCCACTCTGTATAACTCTGTAGCTTTAGAAGGTAGAACTTTTGCCTGTGCAACCTTCTGTCCTCCAGTTCTCTCTTTCCTTTTCTCAGTTACGCCCATTGGTGCGGGTGAAATTAATTTACTTTGATGAATAGGCCGTGGTTTTGAACCCCCCGTCTCCTGTTTATGTGACATGCTGGGCTGATGGATGAATCTTGATTTCCCCGTCAGTAAAGTGTCATTGATTGATCCACTATTGTGCCCTCAAGTAAAACACCAGCAAATATTCCTTCTTCCCTTAACTCTGATCAGGACTTAAAGGCATCAATCATTTCTTTTCACAGCACTTTCATTGAATTAATTTTAAAAAGTTTCTTCGTCTCCCCTTTGGCCATAGGGAAGGTTTATTATTTAAAGGAGAGACATAGTATATATGGAGTATAGTATATAGTGGAGTTTAGCCTTTAGCAACCCAATCATGTGATTCTAGTTCAGTCTCACCTGAGAAGAGTTCATGGAGCAGATTTATTAAAGAGTGAAGTGGCCGTCGCTGGTTAAAATTCGCTTGGCGAACCAGACGAACTGAAAAGATGAAGCCACATCCTCCTCAATCTTATGTCAGTGACATCATATCCGGTATTCCAGAAAGTCATAAAAAAAGTGAAAACTCTGTTTTGTGGGATTATGTTTAAAAGCTGTAACTGTTAATTTTTTTTTTAACCATTTGGGGGGCATGCCACATTTGTTTTAGGATGGGCTTGTGTCTAGGGCATTAGAGGATCTCTTTTGTCTTTATTTTGCTTGCTTGGACATGTGTAATAATCAGTGGCCACTTCAAGCATTTGCACCATCACTGATAAAGACGTTTATATGTGACCTATATGTACCTATTCAACGCCTTATTCAAATTGACCTAAGAGTAAGAATACTAACGAAGCTTCGCTAGGCAGAAATGAATGGTAGTGAAACTTCGCTATGAAATGCTCCCAGACAGGCCCGGATTTGTGGAAAGGCCACCTAGGCCCGGGCCTAGGGTGCCAGGATTTTAGGGGGGCGGCATGCTGCCCAACCACACCCACATTGGTTCAAAAACACTGGGTACAATAATTTTTGTAATTTCCAGTGCGAGAATCCCCATTGTTCCAGTCCAGATTATGAAAATTTGCACAAATAAAGGGGAGGGGACAGGGGCGACGAACAGCAGTGGGCCTAGGGGCGCCCACTATGTAAATCCGGCCCTGCTCCCAGAGCTGCTTCAGAAATACATAAGAAGGGGAAAAAGGAAACTTTATACTTCAATATTAGAAAAACCGTCACAAATAGAAAATCAAAAGTAATCAGATTGGGGGTCCCGGGCCCACCGGGGCTACTAACTCAGGGCCCCCCACTACAAAGACCCCTCTGGCGTCCTTCCCAAACCGCAACTGCCTTCCAGGCAGGTCCGGACTGAGAATTAAAATAGGCCCTGGCATTTCAGGTACACAGAGGCCCAATCAGCCCACACAGAGACCCAAACAGCCCCCACCAGCCCACTAAATACTGACTTTCTATGGGACCTTATAGCAGCCCCTCTGGCATTTGCCAGGACCCACAGATTGCCAGTCCGGGCCTGCTTCCAGGCCCCACCCGTCTACCTTTTTCTTCTTGTGACCAGTTAGGGAGGTCATAAGCAGCGGCAGGTTTAAGTGCAGGGATTGGGTCACAAAGGCTGGGGCTCAACGGTTTTACCTGGTATCCTGCCGGCCAAGTCCGACCCTGACCCTAAGGGGTTTAAGGTGGAAGCCGGTGCAAAGTGAATAAAATTGGCCCAATAAGCACATTTTATGCACTTTGCACATTCATATTTATGCCAGTGAGACATCAAACTACCACACCCTGGACATGACAATAATTCCAGGGTTTCCCTAGTAACATACCTCTCAACTGTCTTGTTTTTAGAGGGACAGTCACTCTTTTGACAGCTCAACCCGCAGTCCCTAGTTTGCACTGGAAAGTCCCATTTTTCTTAGCACTGAACAGCCAGAAAAAGAAACAAAGTTTCTAACTTAATTGGCTTTTGGCAAAGAGCCCAGAACAGCCACAGCTGCAGATAAGATACTTTTGTAACAATTTTGAGATACGCTAATAAGTAATTGTAACAATATAAGATAACAGGTCCCTTGGCAAAAATTAGACTCACAGCTTAAGGGTAAGGCCAGACGAGGAGATTCGGGGAGATATTGTCGCCTGGCGACTTATCGCCATGTCTTTTGCGCGACTATCTCCCCGAACTGCCTCAGCGTTTTTTCGCCATAGGCTACAGCACAAAATCGCCTGCGCTAATGCACACGCGGCAATGCGTTTTCAATAGTCGCCAGAAAGGCAACTTTGGGCGACTATTGAAAACGCATCGCCGCAAAAGACGTGGCTATAAGTCGCCAGACGACAATATCTCCCCGAATCTCCTCGTCTGGCCTTACCCTAAAGGTCAATTCACCTTCATTAGCAAACCTATAATAACTGGAAAAAAAACACAGAAATATGTTCAAACTTTCATAACCTGGCAAATTTTGTAAAATGAACATGGTAATTAGGGGGTGTGGCCATAAAAATGGGGGGTCAAAAAAGGTTTTGCCGCGCTACGGGCGCCAGCTTTTATGTCCCTCTTTTTATTTCCAAAATTTTGGAAGGTATGTTGTAATACAAATGTCATTATTAATGGTGCATGCATTGGCGACTCCATCACCTCTTTTAACTGCATTTAGCAAAAGATTCACAAAAGTGACTGCTTATTTGCACTTATGTCGGTGCGTCACTCACACTTGCTGTAGATACGCCTGTAATTATACTGGAATTCTGGGGGGAAATGACTGCATTATGGCTGAAAAAAACATCATGATTTGGGTCCAAATAAATTGCACTTGCACTTTAAATTGTTTCAAAGTGTAAATAATTTGCCCAAGTGATAATCAGCCTTTGGGTTCCAGTAATAAGCAGGGTGGGCCGGTACTGTCAGTGCAGGGAAACTCACACCCACTGAAATCAGCGCCGGGTGGGCGTCATGCCTGGAATCTGAATTAAGAGGCTTCAGTTCTCTTATTCGCCGTCGCTGGATTTTTGTTTTGAAAACTCCCAATTACCCATTTCTGCAACACAGCGGAAAGTGTGACATGTGTGGAGCCCCCGAGGGTTGTTGACACAGCAAAAGTTCCCCCTTGTTTTTAATCACACTCCTTGCGTTTCATTCAGGGGAGAATGGGTGCTGGGGGAGCGCAGTACGAAAGCCAATTCTGAGTAATATTCCCCCTGCTTTTATACTGGGGTATTACTCACTCTTTGTTTATGAGACGTCCCCGGCACTAGCGAATCATAATTCTGTTTTCTTCCTGAAACTAAGGTTTTCCATTGGCATAAAGATGTTTTGTTTCAGGGTTGTTGTTCAGTGAACCTCAGCGAATGTTCTGCCATACGACATTTTTATTATCCTTTATTTATATAGTGCCAACATATTCGACAGTGCTGTACAGATGTTATACATCTGTCCTGCCCCAGGGGAGCTTACACTCTAAAGGTGGCCATAGACGCAACGATCCTATCGTACGAATCCTCGATTCGTACGATTTTCGGACCGTGTGTGGAGAGTCCAGACATTTTTCGTCCAGCGGAGATCGGTCATTGGTCGATCGAACAGGAGCCAAATGCGTTCTTATCGTAATCCGATCGTTCGGCCATAGGGGAGAACGTTCAAATTACCCCCGATATAGCCATGCCAGTTAGTGGCATATCGGGGAAAGATCGGCTCGTTTGGCAATGTCACCAAACGAGCGGATCTTTGCGTCTATGGCCAGCTTAAGTCCCTATTCCATTTACATGCACTAGGATTCGTTTTATCAGGAGCCAATTATATTGAGAACATTTCCAAATGCCACCCGCAGAGGTTGAGCTGCTGCCCTTGCTGAAACTGCTCCAGAAATCAGCCACTGAAAGGGTTAAGACGCGGAGGCTTTTTTAAGCTGGAAGGACAAACCAGAAGGCTGTTTTAGGGGGTGACCTCCCTGCCTCCCCTTGTGGCGTAAGGTTACCCTCTCCCAATGAATATCAATGAATGCAGATGGCGCTGGGAGATTCTGCAGAATGAAGCATCTTGCATAGAGAGAGCAGCTGGTGCTGCCGTGTGCTCCTGCATATAAAAGAGCTTTTTAGGGGTGAGAGGTGACCCCTGTAACAATGCATCGGTTCCTCCATTCAGCAGCAGGGCTGACCCCGTCTTGCATAACATAAACGAACACACCATTCCGGATTATTTTATCTCCCCCTATTAATTAAACCAAGTGTCCATCAGGTCAGATGGGTAAATGGAGTTCCCGGCGTGACTGAGTGCCTTGTCATACGGACGCGCTGGCCAGCTGAATGCTTAGTTAGGGGGGGCTCCGCTCTTGTACCATTTTATTATTAGTATCAGCTAAAAGAACTAAAATAGGATTTTTTTTTTTTAAAAATATCTTTTTACAGGTCAAACAGAGTGTCTCCGGAAAATTATAATTCAATCCTTGCAGAAAAGCTTACTATTTGGATATCCGCCCCCCAAATGTTTTATTGATGGATTCTCGCTGTGGATGGAACAGACAATATTACAAAAATAAGGGGGGGGGGGTTATTTGCCAAAACTTAAGTAAAATTAGCTACAGTTTCAGTAAATCCCAAGAGAAAACCCAACAAAGGTAATCAGATCATTTTGGGCACGAGCAGCCGACCTTCATTTACTTAGTTAGAAGATACTGGGGGCTTCAGGATAGGGTTGACCTCCTGCCCCTTTAAAAAACGATGCATTTTTTTTAAATTTACATCCTCAATTAATTGTAGTGCACTCTGCATGGCTGCACTGAAACCAGTATGGTCAGCAGCACACCTGTCATTGAACTGCCAATATGTGCCTAGATCTAAATGGGGTAAGGTGGCAAATCCTTATCTGTTTTGCACTCATATACTGAAATGGCTCATTCGTTAATACCCCAATACTCTACAGACTGATCTTGAGTGCTATTGCTTGGCGGAGGCTCACAAATCTGCTGCTGCTGTCATGAGAAGCACCGCATCCTACCAGGGAAATATCGCAGCAGTAACAGGAGGCCACCATAAAAGAGCACAGGAAATTCAGTGTTTTATACTAGTCATTCTCTTTGCCGCTCCAGTTTAATGCTTCCTCAGTGCTTTTATACTCAAAAATTGCCAAAAACGATTTTGTTTCTGCTTTAACCCAAAACCCTGTGTGCCCTGAGAAGACAGAATTCTCTGTTATACAGACTTATACAGATACAGAATTCTAGCCATAAAGCAGGGCAGGGCTGCTGCTTCCAATGGTCCAATGTAAAGGCAGACTAATTGACCCGTCGTAATTGTGAATGTGATAGGGACCTTAGATTGTAAGCTCCGCTGGGGCAGGGACTGATGAGCATGATGTATAATCACTGTACAGCTTATATATAAATATAAATACAGGATCATATAATAAGGGAAATGCTATATAAAGGAGAATACAAACTAGATCAAATAATGTTGAAGTCAATGTAATTTCCCCATGTAACACAGGGACAGGGTTTGTGTATTCAGCAGATGTTGTTGTCATAGGAAAGTGCTGACACACTGCCCAGAAGGCGTCGGGGAGAGTCAGCAGTGCGGTTTAGTATAAGGGAACAATAGGCCTGTAGCTGTGGGGCAGAATGGAACATGTAACGGACGGTGCAGAGAGAGGCAGTGAGTTCTAGGAACGTGTGTGTCGCTCAGCAGAGGGGCTTTATTGTGAGCGGTGCTTCTGTTGTTTCCACCACTGACATTTCCACTGAGCCCAGGGCTTGGGCAACCTCTTGTCCCAGGTCTTTGTTTTAAAGGTCAAGGCTCATGGAAATGAAAAGCTTTCGCATCAGCGCGGTAATTTTTTCGGCCACGCGCTGGGGGGACATTAGGCTAATGACACTCAGCACCTCGATTTTACACAAAGAGGTGTTGCTGAAAACAAATTCACCACGGGATGTACATTCGCCTATGTGGGGCCCAATCGATTAGGGGTGACGGGGTTGACTCTTTATCGACCAACTGCAAAGGCTGCATGGAAATCACAGAGTTCCCTTTAATAAACCAACAGGGCCAAGCTTCTACTTTTATTATTGTTAGAAGTAGAGTTTATGCTCCTTTTATTGTTCTCTGAAACAGGAAAGTATAAGATCCCATTGGTTTTTGTAAGGAAATAATGTGGCAGCTCCCACCCATGGTCCTGCCCCCTCCTATATTCCGATATGGAATATTTATTATTTTAATTAGGGATGCATCGAATCTAGGATTCGGTTCGGGATTCGGCCAGGATTCGGCCTTTTTCGTCAGGATTCGAATTCTGCCGAATCCTTCTGCCCATCTGAACCAAATCCTAATTTACATATGCAAATTAGGGGCGTGGAGGGAAATTGCGTGACTTTTTGTCACAAAACAAGGAAGTAAAAAATGTTTTGCCCTTCCCACACCTAATTTGAATATGCAAATTTGTATTCAGTTCGGTATTCGGCCAAATCTTTCGTGAAGGATTCGGCTGAATCCAAAATAGTGGATTCGGTGCATCCCTAATTTTAATATTGCCTTAAGGCTGCATGCCCTGCTGTGGCTGCAACATGGACACGCTCTCCATTAACACTGACTCTCGATTGTCCAACAACTGTGCTGGGAGATGGTCTAAGGGTTTGATAGGCTGAACGACAGATATAAGCAGTACCTCCAGCCTATGGGATCCTTGCTTCACCCCAGGAGTAGGTGGTCTCAAGTCCACTCCCGGAGGCCTGAGTGCAGGACAATAAATGAGATTTATTTAAAATAATATGCATGGGGAGGTTTTTAAAGGGAAACTGACACCTAAAAAATGTTAATGGGAAGATAAATGAAAGATGAACACTAATTGTAAACAGTGAAGAGTTTCACTTTAAATATTCACATTTGGCTGTATGGCAGCCACAGAAGAACCTGCCCTTAGAACAGAGATAGACACTGATGCCTTGGTGCCCAGGGTGAAGTCTCCAGCCTATTTCTCTGAGCCGTCAATAATGTGAATTTAATTTGCTGCTTCTCTTTTCATAAGCACCTGACTCTTCTCCCCTGACATTTGGATGAGCTCCTGATAGCCTGCCCGTCATTAGAGGGAAAAGTGAGTGCAATCGCCTGACTGACAGATCATAAAATAGGAATTACTCGTTAAGTTGATTGTTAGATACGTCGAGGCAGGACCACATGAATATCTCGTCCCGTCAGAGGCTGTCACTTGCCACATAAATCTCATAAATCAGGATTAATCGAGGCTCATGCTGAATCAGTCAGAAACACTCTTCTATAGGATGTGCTTTGTCTGCCTGCGACGTCAATCCCAACATTCTTCTTGGCTGTTGGACTCCCATTAATTGCACCCAAGCAATGACTGCCCAGTCTATTGCTCTTTAACTACACAACAACTCCCAGCCTTCACAAGCTTGCAACTCCGATATAAAGACTACTGTCATCTTGACTTACTGTGGCAATCATGTCTTGCATCTTACCCTGCTGTCTTGGACCCAAACCTAGGGAAACCATGGTCACGTATTGTTTCTTGGCAACATGAGTCTATATCCCAATATAGTTCTGATTTTTGACTCTTTGAAATACCTTTGTAGTGCAGCTTTAGGTAGAGAACCACAGCTTGGGATGGTGGTCACTGACAGTTGGAGGTTATGGGTGACATTACACAATTATTTGGAGCCAATGGTTGTTAAGAATTTGTGGAGATTTGAGTTACCTTGAAATTGAGTTATGGTATGGTAAATAAAAAATTGATTTAATTGACCTACAAGTTGCATGACAGTGTATAGCATAGAGGGAAGGTCAAATGCTTTCCAAGCTGGAAGTGTAAGTTCTCAGGACAATGAATGAGGAGGTGAGAAGAGAAACAGGTGAAAGAGACCAACTCTTTAGCAACCATCATTGGGTGGTGCTGGTGGATATACAAGGTTATTTGGACCTGATGCAAGGTTTCTCCTTGAGCAATGGCTTTGAATGGTGGGACTTGGCAGAGGTAAGTTTTCAGAACAATGAATGTGGAGATGGGAAGAGAAGCAGGAGAAAGAGACCAACTCTTTCGCATTGGGTGGTGGTGGTGGAGATACAAGATTATTTGGACCTGCTGCAAGGTTTCTCCTTGAGCATTGACTTTTGAATGGTGGGATTTGGCAGAGATCATTGAAAGGGTCTTGTATTTTATGGTTTTGTATAAGGGGCTTCCATTGGAATAGGCCAGCCTATGTACGGTTGGACGTTTATTTGGTGAGTAGGAACTAGAATGTGAACACAAGAACACTGGAAATCACAAGTGACATATGACATCACTATACACCATTAATAACTGATGATATCACTGAGCACCATTTCTAAGAATATAATTATCACATAAAACAATACATGGTTTCTGAGCACAATAAAATCTCCCTGAAAGTGGTCAAGTTAGACAGGATTGAACCCTTATCCAGAAAGTTCTGAAGCAGCTCTTCCCAAAGTTGCCATTGACTGGGAGTTGAGTTCTACAGTTCCTGGTTCTTGATTGGACAAGGGAACACTGTACATTTGATATACATTTTTTTTCCATAAAATGTTCTGCCAATGGGTGAAGAAGCTTGACTGTGTGATACAATATTTAAAGACACTTATTAAAAGAGGTGGGAGAGTGCCCCACTATTAATTTGTCTGCTTCCCCAGTGTAGTATTGTTACAGGTCTGTTTCCTTACCCCATAACACCTGTTTTACTGGTGGCCCCATAAACGGGGAGAGGAGGAAATTAAAAGCAGCCTCGTTACCATCCATTTCCTCTGCATAATTTGCTGTGGCTTTGCTGAAACATCCTGCCACGGGGTCTCCACCTCACCTACAGCTGGGAAATGGGGCTTCTTACTTACTGAGCAATGTTACTTGTTTGGATGTGCTGGGACTTCTCAGACAAGAGTGTCCATTTCCAGGGAGGGTAAGAATAGGGTGTTAAACGGGCAGGGGGAGAATTATTTCTGTAAAACAGTGTATACGAGGGACTGGAGCTTTATTGGCATATACAGTATCACAGTTTCCGTAACATGGAAACAAAAAGATGGCGGCTGCTTGGGGGCAAATGGAGCCACAAATGCAAAGTTTTCTAAAGGTCTAGTAACCCACAGCAACCAATCAGATGCTTCCTTTTACTCGTATAACTTAAGTACAGCAATAAATGTTAACTGCTCATCTGTCGCTATGGGTTACAAGACTTCACTAGGTGCAAAGGGGGAATGAACAGGCCCTCCGACTGCAAATAACACACAGACAGTAAATGAGAGCTCCTCTCTCTTTCCTTCAGAATTTCATGTATGGAAATAAGCCCTTTAAATGTGTGCTCAGGCTCCCCGGTTATTCACACGTCTGTATATATTATTTACTCAAACCTCTGATCTCCGGAGGCTTCCCAGGATGAAGAGAAGTGGAGACTTTATTTATGAGGCCCTCAAACATCTAAAAACCAGAAAGGAAAGACATCAGACGTGGCCCCGGAGATCAGACGGTGTGAGAGAGTGGCCCTGTTTCCTGCTTCAACTGTAGAAAAGGGTTTCGGCTTCAGACAAAGAGACAGACACGACCTGAATATAAATGTGTGTATATAATATATATATATATATATATATATATGTATCTATATATATATATATATATATATATATATATATATATATATATATATATATACAGGGCTGTCATCAGAATTTGTGGGGC
The DNA here is from genome assembly GCF_017654675.1 of Xenopus laevis. Taxonomy (NCBI): domain Eukaryota; kingdom Metazoa; phylum Chordata; class Amphibia; order Anura; family Pipidae; genus Xenopus; species Xenopus laevis. The sequence goes on along the minus strand of NC_054374.1, from coordinate 25,080,657 downwards.
CCGTACAACAACATTTTCTGGGCCCCCCTGCAAAAAAGTAAAAAAAAACATTTATGGCCAGGGACCAGTACAAGTAAAAAAAAATCCTTGGTGATCAGCCACCCCCCCCCAGTTAAAAAAAAACATCAGCGGCCAGGGCCCCTGCAAGTTAAAAAAAAAATCAGCTACCAGGTCCCCCCAGTTAAAAAAAAACATCAGTGTCCAGGGCCTCCCCAAGTTAAAAAAAAATCAGCGGCCAGACCCCCCCAAGTTAAAAAACATCAGCAACCGGACTGTCAAGTTAAAAAAAAACATCAGCTGCCACGGCCCCCCCAAGTTAACAGAAAACATCAGCGGCCAGGGCCTCCCCAAATTAAAAAAAATGTGTGCCCAATCGTTCCAAAAAAAATAATTTGTGTTTGGTACGGCTCAGTTGCTTCTTCGGCACAACTCAGCTCCTAGTTTGGCAGTTCAAGGGGGGCCCGGTTAATCCACTAAATGCAGCATGGCCGACCCCCTTAACATATAGGAGCCATTAGGCCCGGGCCAATTGTACACCCAGTGCCCCCCTAACGGCGGCCCTGAATATATAGTATATTTACTAGAGCCATAAACAAGGTGCAGAATATATCATTATAAAAGCCATGAATATCTTGTAAATTATATCCTTATAAACGTTCTGATGTCATCAGTTATAAACGGTGAGTTCTGATGTCATTTCTGTTACATGACTCACGGAAACTTGTGTATTATAATAAATAAAGTACCCCCAGTTGTAAAATATGAGGATATTAGCAGTTACCTCGGAGTTTCATGACCTGTATAAAAACACTCGGCCTTTGGCCTCGTATTTTTATATGGTCATGAAACTCCTCTGTAACTTATAATATCCTTATATTTTACAAGAGAGGGCACTCACTATATAATCAGTGCTTATGTCATCTGTTATAATCAATGCATAGTGATGTCACTGGTATCACATGACTTATTAATTGTGTAATATAACACTATTCCCTCCCTATAAGATGCAGATGCTTAAGCTTTGCAGTTCCGGGGTGTGGGTATGAGCACGTGAGCAAATATTCCTAATCACTGATTGGCAGATTGTGTTACTGTCGGCAAGCAGCCAATCCCTGACATTCTTTATTATGGGAGGGGGAGTGACATCATCTAAAGCATCATGTCACATGGCTAGTAATGAGCAGCTGTGAATAGTAAGGATCTATTTTTCCATTAAAATACATTATATATTAAATATATTTAATTAAAGTCAGCAGGAAGGGTTAATTCGCTGTGTTTGTGTCGTCAGAGCCTGATGGAGTGCCCTATCACAAGCATTCGTGTTTCTCTGGGAATTACATCCCTTATTGCACAGGATGCCTTTCCACCGTCCGTCTTGTTAATGACGCTGGCCCACGGCGTGGCTTTGGTTCTGTGACACATGTCAAGTGGCTAATAGCCCGAATCCCAGCGGCCACATACAGAGATATTAGAAAGCGTGACTTTTTACAGCTTCAGCTTTCAGCAGTGAGTTAAGCCCTTAATATGGCGGCTGCATCCACGCCCGAGATGGGAAAATGACAGCGAGACATCCCGGGTCACATTAGAGCGCACTCATACGCACCAAGAGAGGATAAAACCTTTCTGGAGATGAATTAAAGGCAAACGATAAACATTTGCAGTTTAGTTCAATTCAGTATTATTATTAGTACAGCTAAGGGATCCATTATACAGAAAGCTCCAAATTAAAGGATGGTTGTCTCCCATAGACTCTATTTTAATTAAATAATTCAGATTTTTAAAAATGATTTCCTTTTTCTCTGTAATAATAAAACAGTAGCTTGTACTTGATCCAAACTAAGAAAAAATAATCCTTATTGGAAGAAAAAACAGCCTATTGGGTTTATTTCATGTTTAAATTAATTTTAAGCACACACAGATGAATGGAAATTCAAATTATGGAAAGATCTCATATTTGAAAAACCCCAGATCCCAAGCATTCTGGATAACAGGTCCCATACTTGTAGTAATATTAAAGAAAGCCTACTTATTGCTGTAATAATACTTATTATTTATCAGAGTCAGAGGCCCATGACGGTTGGGGCCCATTTTTTCCGGTGTCCCTCAGTCCAAGTCCTACTCATAAAGGGGCGAATTTACTAAAAATTCGGATATCTATTTTTTTCAAGAATAGTATTTTTTCTCTAAAAATCACTATTCTAAAAGTCGAGGGTTATGTGTTATGCTGCATTGATTCATTTAGTTTGCTGCTTTAAAGGAGAACTAAAACTTAAGTAAAGAAGTAGCTAGAAATGTTGTACATTGTGTTAGGCTTCTGTACCAGCCCAAGGCAACCACAGCCCTTTCGCAGTAAAGATCTGTGTCTCCAAAGATGCCCCAGTAGCTCCCCATCTTCTTTTCTGCTGATTCACTGCACATGCTCTGTGCTGCTGTCACTTACTGAGCTTAGGGACCCACTCACAATATACAGTACACATAGAATATAAATATCACAATATAAGGCTGATTAGTAATTAATACAGATAATTACTATATGGCAGCACAGAAACCAGTGCAATTAGCATCAGAATTTAATAATCAGCCCTGTAGCATCAGCTTATATTACAGACAAACCTCATTTTCTGCTGGATAATTAGTGACGACCCCTAAGCTTAGCTTCTCAACAGCTGCTCAGAGCCCACTGAGCATGTGAGTGTCACAGACACTTTCCAAGATGGTGACCCCCTGTGACAAGTTTGAAGTCCTGGATCATTTGTAAGAGGTATAAAGTTAAGCACCCCCCTAATAAAATTTGTGCAATAAAACAAGTTCAGCACTTACTTATGTTTGTTTCCTGTAAGACTGCATTTTCCAGGAACACTTCCTGCCCTGCTACTGCAGAGGGAACTAATGTGCACAGCCAAGGTAGGAACTTTTACTTGATGCACCAGTTCCCATGTGCAGGACTAAGAGAATGTTCCTATTGTCTTTCAGGTCCCTGCAATAAATGGAATTACTTCTCTCTTACCCTACCCTCGCACTCTGAATTCATTTTCATATGTGCAACAAAAATGGCGCCCGAACAGGGACTGGGTGAAAAATAAGATCATAGAGAGAAATTCACTCAGTCTAGAAGTAAAATTCCACAGTCAAGAGAGTGTGTGTATTGCAAGGGAAACTGAGCAACCAGAGAGACATCAGCTGCTTTCAGCAATTAAATCCAAAATGGAGTTAGAAAGAGTGCAGAATGAAATCAGTCAATTGCTATTTGAGATGGCAGTGGAGGACTTAATTAAGACATGCCAGTTTGTTAAAGTAACAGAAGAGAGCATGGCAAAGGGCAAGTCTTGCCACCATTTCATGGGACTGATTAACAAGGTACTAGATGCTGTGGTTGATACAGAGGAAGAGGATAGAGCAATGTCCTTCCTAAAGCAAACCAAGCAATTCATTATGGATTTCGAGAAAGAGTTGCCAGCTGAAGCTCACAGTGACAGAAATATTGATATTCAAGCAGAACAGCAGCATCTTGAAAATTTAAAGGGCCAGTACCATACTTTGCAAAATGATTTTCAGGAAGCAACCAGGTTAATTGAACAGGAGATAAAGGTACTAAGCAAAAAGGTAAAGTGTACAGGTAGCAACCAGGAGCGAAGAGAACTGGATACAGCTCCCAGAATATCCCTTTACAGTAAGTTACCAGAAGTCGCTATACGGAAAGACTTTAAGATTTGTGGCCAGATAGGTGAAAGAGGGCAAAGGGAGAAACTTTCCTATACTAACCTCATACATCAGATTGACATTGGACTTCAAAGAGGCTATACTGAATCTGAAATTGTAGAGGCTGTAGTTAAGGCCATAAGTCCAGGCCTAAGTCTGAGAGGCATGCTTGAAATGAAAAGTGAATTAACCCTTGGACAACTGAAAATCATCTTAAAGAGTCACTACAAGGAGGAGAGTGCTTCTGATTTGTATCATCAGTTGGTGAATATTGCACAGGACTGCAAAGAATCTCCTCAAGACTTTCTGTTCAGAGCTATTGAGTTAAAAGATAGGCTACTGTTTGCATCCCAAGGTGTTGGAGCAGAGGAGCATTTTAGTACTGAGCTCATACAGAAAAAGTTTCTATGGTCTGTAAGTACTGGACTGATCAGTGACAATATTAAATTTCACTTAAAGCCATACTTGGACAACCTGTCTGCTTCTGATGAGCTACTGATAGAGAAAATGAACGAAGCAGCAAATATTGAGTTGGAGAGGGAACAAAAGCAGAAGAAAGCACCTCCAAGCAAATCAGCAAAAACAAGTGAGTGCCAAGTGACTACCCAATCCAGTTCTATGGAGTTAAGTTCAGCTCCCAGTGTTGCTCCAACAATGCCAAACAGAAAGCAAAATGTTAGTGCTCATATGCAGTTGCATCAGGATACCAAGTCTGACATGCATAATACAATCATACAGCTACAGAAAGAGATGGCAGAGATAAAGTCACTCCTTAGAAATTCTGTTGGCAACAGGACAAACACATCTAAATGCCTAGAACCCAGGCAAAGAACTTTCAAACAGAGCTGTGAAGCCTGCAAAGCGGTCAATCAGGAGCAAAATTGTAACCATTGCTTTAAATGTGGCCAGTATGGACATCTAGCCAGAGGATGCAGAGTAACAAAGCAACATTCGGGAAACGGGTGGTGGTTGCTGCAGAGGGACATGCAGTAGCCTGCCAAACATCCAAGTCCCAGAACAAAATTCAAACAGCAAACAGCAGTACTTCAGGGGTGAGCGAGAAAGCCAAGAGTACAGATCTGCAACACTGCAGTGCTCACAATCCCTCAAAAAGAGAAATGTTTGCAAGAATAGTAGGTCAAGTAAATTGTATTGTTCCTAAGTACCGATCCAAGCTTCTGCAACTCACTGGAAAAAGATGCCTTGTGAACTGCCAAATGGATGGAATTCCTGTTCAGGCTTTGTGGGACACAGGCTCCCAAGTTACGATAATCAATGATGCCTGGAGGAAAATAGTCCTTCCACACACCAAAGTGAGAGCAATAGAGGAACTACTAGGACCTGTAACCCTGTGTGCAAGAGCAGCAAACAAAACAGAAATTCCTTTCACAGGATGGATTGAAGTCCAGTTCCAGCTTACTTCAAAGGTCAACTGCACCAAACAATTGTTAGTGCCTGTATTAGTTTCTGAAGACCCAAACGTTGCTGAACAGCCAATCATTGGATACAATGTGATTGAAGAAATCATAAAGGACTCCAGAGAGATAGCTGAATCAGTTCCAAGTATAGTGGAAACTATAGGAACATCCTTTTCTCTGCCCAAAGTAAAGGCAGATAGTTTCCTAAAACTAGTAACAGCAAACTGTACAGAACCCGTGGGTTCAGTGGTAAAGACTGGCACCAAAGACCAAAAGATACCTGCAAAGTCTGCCATCAGAATAAAATGTACTGTCCGCACAGGACCATCCCAGCAGAACCAGACTATGCTGTTCACACCCCATGATTTATTTCAGTTACCAGAGGGGCTCTGCATAAGTGAAACTTTAATTTCTCTCCACAGAGGTACCCTTTCCAGACTAACTATACCAGTGTGGAACTCAAGCAAACATGACATCATCCTAAAAGGCAAAACTAGCCTTGGAAGTGTTGAACACATTGACAGCTTACCCTGTAGAAGTGGAACCAAAAGGATTTTCAGCGGCACAAGTCACTTCAGTAAATCATGAGATTGAGCATTCGACAGTACTCTTAAAAGAGCCTACTGACAGAAAACTACATTTTAGGCTACCAAGCCCTACTGAGGAGTTGTGGGACCCACCAGTGTCCTTAGAGCACTTAACAAAAGACCAACAAGACACTGTGAGGCAGATGTTAAGAGAGGAGTGTCATGCCTTTGCAAAAGATGACTCAGACGTTGGATGTATCCCTTCTTTACAGCTAAGTATCCGGCTCAAGGATAACACTCCTGTGAAGCGAACTTATATGTCAGTCCCAAAGCCACTGCACAAGGAGGTGAAGGAGTATCTGCAGGACTTACTAAACCGTGGGTGGATCACAACATCCAAATCCTCATACTCTTCACCCATTGTATGTGTAAGAAAGAAGGATGGCAGTTTAAGACTTTGCTGTGACTACAGAGAATTGAACCAAAAGTCAATCCCTGATCGTCACCCAATACCAAGAATCCAAGACATGCTTGATAGTTTGGGAGGACGCTCGTGGTTCTCGGTGCTTGACCAAGGGAAGGCCTATCATCAAGGCTTTGTAGAAGAATCCAGCCGACCTTTAACAGCTTTCATAACACCATGGGGGTTGTATGAATGGATTCGTATCCCCTTTGGCCTCAGCTCAGCACCAGCAGAATTCCAAAGGAGCATGGAAGAATGTCTCATAGGACTAAGAGATGAGATTTGTCAACCCTATCTAGATGACAACTTGGTTCATAGCAAATCTTTTTATGACCATGTGGAAGATGTACGAGCAGTATTAAAGCGTTATCAGCAACATGGAGTCAAACTCACTGCCAAAAAGTGTGAACTTTTTAAGGACCATGTCAGATTTCTTGGAAAAATTGTGTCAAAGGATGGTCACTCTATGGATCCAGCTGACATTGCACCGGTTTTAGCACTAAAAGAGAAAAAGCCAAAGGATATTGGAGAACTTAGAAGAATCCTGGGCTTTATTTTATATTATCGCCCCTATATTAAAGATTTCTCCAGAATTGCAAGACCATTATATGACTTGTTATCAGCAGACTCAGTACCTACATCCAGTCCTAGGTCTGTGAACAAATCACGGAAAGCATCTCGACCTAAACCAAAACAGAATGGTCAGTTACCGTCCCATTACCCCATCATATGGACAGACCAGCACCAGGAAGTGTTAAACCAGCTGATTCAAGTATTGACTCATCCACCAGTAATGAGTTACCCAGACTTTGCAAAACCATTTGTACTTCATTGTGATGCATCACAAGAGGGACTAGGTGCTGTTCTTTATCAAGAACAAGATGGGAAACTAAGAGTCATTGCTTATGGCTCAAGAACACTAACACCAGCTGAGAAAAACTACCATATGCACTCAGGAAAGCTTGAATTCCTAGCATTGAAATGGTCAATATGTGAAAGATTCAGAGACTATCTGTACTACTGTCCATCATTCCTGGTATACACAGATAACAATCCGCTAACCTACATCCTGACCACAGCAAAACTCAATGCAACAGGCCATAGGTGGGTAGCAGAACTTGCTGATTTCAATTTCACCATCAAATACCGACCAGGTAAAATAAATACTGATGCAGATGTACTTTCCCGCATGCCACTAACTCCTGAAAAGTATATGGAACAATGCTGTAAGGAAATTGACCCCAAAGTAATCCATAGTACAGCACAAGGTATTCAAGTGCAGCAAGAAGACAGAATGCCATATTTGTGTCCACTGACAATATGTAACACAACAGCCAATGTGGATTTGTGGTCTGTTCCAGCAATGGCACAGTTTTCCAAGGAAACCATAAGAAATGCACAAAAGGAAGATCCAGTAATAGGGAAAGTATGGCAATGTAAAAAGGAGAACAGATTTCCAACAAGAAATCAGAGAAAAGAAGAGTCTCAGGAACTTTCTGCACTTATGCGACAATGGAATAAACTGTGTCTAGACTCTGAAGAGATTTTGAGAAGAAAAACATCCTCAGGTTCTCAACTAGTATTGCCTGCAGTATACCACAACTTAGTGTACAAAGAGCTACATGAAGAAATGGGACACCTAGGAGTGGAAAGAACTGTTGATTTGGCAAGAGACAGATTTTATTGGCCACATATGCAGCGTGATATAGAACACTATATTACCCATCAGTGTCGTTGTTTGAAAGATAAGCGTCCAAACAAGCCTACCAGAGCACCACTGAACAATATAGTCACAACATATCCATTTGAGATGATCTCAATCGACTTTCTACACCTGGAAACATGTAAAGGAGGCTATGAATATATTTTGGTTGTTATAGACCATTTTACAAGATTTGCTCAGGCTTATGCAACCAAGAACAAGTCAGCAAGGACGGCTGCAGACAAAATATTCAATGACTTTGTACTGAAATTTGGATTTCCAACTAAGATTCACCATGACATGGGCAGAGAATTTGAGAACCAACTCTTTGCCGCTTTAGGAGAATATTGCCACATCCAAAATTCTCATACTACTCCATACCATCCAGAAGGAAATGGACAAGCTGAAAGGTTCAATCGAACACTTCTGTCAATGCTCCGTACTCTTTCAACAGAATCAAAGAAGGATTGGAAAAGCTCACTAGCAAAAGTAGTTCATGCCTATAACTGCACAAGAAGTGAAGCTACCGGATATTCACCCTTCTTTCTTCTTTTTGGGAGATCACCCAGACTACCAGTTGACCATATGTTCGACACCCCAGCAACCGAAAAGTATGACAACTATCCAGAGTATGTAAAAACTTGGACAAATAGATTGAATGAGGCCTACGAACTTGCTTCAAGAACTGCAAGTAAAGGAGCTAGTAAAGGTAAAGACTATTATGACAGAAAAATTCATGGAGCTGAATTAACACACGGTAGTAGAGTGTTAGTAAGAAATCTCAATGAAAAAGGAGGTCCTGGAAAGCTAAGATCATACTGGGAAGAAACAATCTATGTTGTTACCAAAAGAAAACATGATGACAGCCCAGTTTATGAAGTCAAACCAGAAACTGGAAAAGGCAGAACAAGAATTTTACACAGGAATTTGTTACTACCATGTGACTTTCTACCAACAGAGCCAAATAAGGAAGTAACACCAAAGAAATACCCCAGCAAAACAAGAAAGCATAAAGTCCAGAATAAGAAGCAGTTTGCTCATAGATCAAACACAGATTCAGACGAATCAGATGAATCAGATGAAGAACAAGACCAATGGAGATCACTGATTCCTCTAACTCAGGATGACCAACCACCTGAAGTTACAGTAGAGTTAAACCCAGAGGCAGAGGAATTCTACCCCTGTGATATGGAAAGAACAGAAGATCCAGCAGAGACTGCTATAGAAGAAAACTCTCAGCACGAAGAGATAAATCATGAAGAGGTACCAGATGAAGATGATGACTTTTGTGATCCAACACCTCTAAGAAGGATACAACCCAATAGAACCAAGAGACAGCCAAAGACTCTAACTTATGATACATTAGATCAACCAAGTACTGTATACAGAGATACCAAAATACAGAGCATGGACTGTGAAAAGTTGACAACGGTCACTCCACTGTGGTATCTATCACCCTGTTATTTTTCAGAGGACTCTAGACAGTGGTAATAGAATTGAAAATTTTATGTGAACACATAAGAATGTTTATATTGCATTGCTTGAAATGCATTTGAAATGATTACATTCTTTGATATGACATGGTATTTTGAATGTTGATGATGCTAGGTAAGATTAAGTAGGCCGAAATTAATATGGTGTAGGTGGAGATAATATTTTTCGATGTTATTCATAAGTATTCCTCCATACACAAAAGAAACACAGAGATAACACATATGTGCTCCCTAGTTTCCATCATCATTGGGTCTAAGTATTATAGTCTGCACAAAACTTGTGTTAAAGGGTTACCCCTTGCATTAAACTGCAAGTATACTTCACTGGGTACCAGAGCGCGCAATGGGCCTAGTGTAAACTTGTGACAAAATATATAATGGAGCAAATGTCACAAGGAGGATGTTTCCTCAAGTGTCAATATAAGTTGATACTAACCCAAGACTCCACAGACATATGGTAAGACCCTAACAGAACCATAAAAATGGTTGAGAATACCTATTTTGTGTATGTCGGGACGACATAAATTTAGTGGGGGAGAGTGTAAGAGGTATAAAGTTAAGCACCCCCCTAATAAAATTTGTGCAATAAAACAAGTTCAGCACTTACTTATATTTGTTTCCTGTAAGACTGCATTTTCCAGGAACACTTCCTGCCCTGCTACTGCAGAGGGAACTAATGTGCACAGCCAAGGTAGGAACTTTTACTTGATGCACCAGTTCCCATGTGCAGGACTAAGAGAATGTTCCTATTGTCTTTCAGCTCCCTGCAATAAATGGAATTACTTCTCTCTTACCCTACCCTCGCACTCTGAATTCATTTTCATATGTGCAACACATTGCTGATATTTAGAAGCTGAAACTTTAAGCTGGTGCAATAAGTTCAGTATATAAAATATAGCATTTTTAGCCATAATAATTTTAAGGGTTTAGTTCTCCTTTAAAGGATGAGTAAACCTTTAAAATAAGTAAATATAAAATTGATGAGGGGGCTATTCTAATTACTTCTCCAATGTACATTCATTATTTATTTAATTCCAAGATATGAAGGGATACATGTACTGTTAATATGAATGAATTTTGTTACAACAGCACCACCTGCTGGTCAGTTTCCCACCAGTCTGACCACCAAGTAGTCAAGGAAGTTGTCAGGAGAAAGAAAGAGGCTGCTCTGATGTTCTTCTGCTTAGGAAAAACATTAGAAACCTCAGATAACTTTTTTTACATCTTTCCTAAGCAGAAGAACATCAGAGCAGCCTCTTTCTTTCTCCTGACAACTTCCTTGACTACTTGGTGGTCAGACTGGTGGGAAACTGATCAGCAGGTGGAGCTGTTGTAACAAATTCATTCATATTAACAGTACATGTATCCCTTAATATGTTGGAATTAAAAATAAATAAATAATGAATGTACATTGCAGAAGTGCTTAGAATAGCCCCCTCATCAATTTTACATTCACTTATTTTTCAGGTTTACTTATCCTTTAACAGAAAAAAAAAAACCTTGCTGGGCGAAACAATGTTGCAGGTCCCGTTAATGAGAGGCTTTAATAAAACATTACAAGGTGTTTCTTCTGGACTCTGATTGTGAATAATTCACGCAGGTTTCCCCAGAGTGCAGCGCTGCCGATTATATTGTCAAGCCTCCCGGTGTCAGGCTGTGCTTATATACAAATATATACAAAGGGATAGAAGGAAACAAGGGAAAGGTCAGATGGAATAGATATAAATAGCAGAGCTGCCAGGCCCGGGAGAAACTCTGTGTTAAAATATGTATATGTGATACAATCAATGCGCGGAATGCTCACAGCCGATTGGTTATTGCTCTAGCCCTCGCATCCATCTTAAGGGGTGAATATATCCCTTTTATTATTGTGCCTTACATTACCTTTCCTCCTTAAATAGGCAGTGCAGCCTGAGGGTGCAGCTCACTGTGAGCGCAGAACATTCCAATACATATGAATGGGAGCTGCCATGTTGTTTCATTTAGAAAGCACAAAATGGTTATTGTTATCACACGTTTATAAAGTGCCAACTTATTCCCCATTGTGTATAACAGAGCATTCTGTCCCAATGGCTGCACAGATCTTATCTGATCCTCATTGTAAGCAGCAGTCCTGTCCTGCTTTATGTCCGCTGAAATTCTTCGTTTTACAAAGTCGCCCGAAGTTGCCTCACGAGGAAACTTCGGGCGACTTCAGAAAACGAAGCGCCGCGAGTGCCATGCTGCAGGCGATTTCTAATTCTAGCAGGCGGAAGACAGGGGGAAGCCATTCGGGGAGATTAGTCACCCCAAAGAAGAGGCGATTAGTTGCCAGGCGAGTAAATCTCCCCGAATTTCCAGGGGTGACTTTACCCTTACAGAGCATTCTGTCCCAGTGGCTGCACAGATCCTATCTGACCCCCATTGGAAGCAGCAGTCCTGTCCTGCTTTATGGCAGCTGAGATTCTAGCTATCTGTATAACAGATCATTCTGTCCCAGTGGCTGCACAAATCATAGCTTATCCCCATTGGAAGCAGCAGTCCTGCCCTGCTTTATGGCAGCTGAGATTCTAGCTATCTGTATAACAGAGCATTCTGTCCCAGTGGCTGCACAGATCCTATCTGATCCCCATTGGAAGCAGCAGTCCTGCCCTGCTTTATGGCAGCTGAGATTCTAGCTATCTGTATAACAAATCATTCTGTCCCAGTGGCTGCACAAATCATAGAAAAGACTTTCACTGGCACACAGGATCATGTGTGCCAGTGAAAGTCTTTTCTATGGAATTTTGAGGTGGCCGAAGCCTCTATTGTTGTGCACCAGGTGATAAATACTTGAAGGGTGGTGATGGTGTGCGGTTAACCGAAATTTCTTGACTACTGCACAAATCATAGCTTATCCCCATTGGAAGCAGCAGTCCTGCCCTGCTTTATGGCAGCTGAGTTTCTAGTTATCTGTATAACCAGTGTCGGACTGGGACACCAGGGGCCCACCCAAAAACCTTTGGCCCACCAATTAATCTTAGACCAGGGGCCCACTCTTAGTACTGTTATTCTTCACCTCCTCACTCAGTCTCTATTCTCCAAGTCTCTTTTCTTTACATACTATAATCCATTATTCCATCAATTTAGCCTTTGTTCTCATAGAAATAGGAATAGCCACTGACACCTGGGCCCACCGGGAGTTTTCCTGGTACCCGGTGGGCCAGTCCGACACTGTGTATAACAGAGCATTCTGTTCCAGTGGCTGCACAGATCCTGGTTACTACAGATCACAAAACACAATTTCAATTTCTTTAAAATTATGTAATTTTTATAAAAAACAGAATTATTTAAATATGACATTTAGACATTTTCTACCACTTCTGCTGTCAAACTAAGCAATGCATACAACAGTAATATTTCTATACGCTCCAGTTTAGCTGCGGGCTATGAAGGAGTTAAGCTATGGTTTGGGTAGCAGATAGCAGTTTTGCTCCTGTTAATCCTTATTCCCTTCTGCTGGAGGTGATGTGCAGGTGCCGCTGCTGCCGTCTATCTGCCTGGCCTTTCTGATAGTCCTGTCTGGCTCGCTCATGAAATATTTATTTGAATAAAAATAAAATGAAGTCTGCCCTCTGACACGGGATTGTCTATCATGTAATATGTATACGGCAGCCGCACAAAAGGCGAATTTTACCTTCTGTCTATGGCTGTTGTTATGAATTCACAACCCCAAGAGCTCCTTGCTCCGTAGCGGAAATCTTTGCTAGAAAACCACTAATGCATCTAATCGGTTTGTTGGTGGCACCGGCAGTCAATGTCTCTGCAATTTATGGAATTTATTTAAGGGTTACTGGGTTTTTTTTCCTGCTTAATGGCTACTTGTTGGATAGATATAAACTGACTAATGCAGGATTTATATGCCAAGCCACATGGCAGTTATGTCAGGAATATACACTATTTGAAGGCATGATTTTCCTTGTTTTATTGTCCTGTAGGCTACATCAATGTGTATCTATATATATATATAAATCTATATATATATATATATATATATATATATCCATGACATCACAATGGGCACAATTGCTTGTCATTGCTTTAAAATTAGTTTTTAAAAAAGGCAAGAGAGTATAAATAACAGAAATAACACAAATCTTCATTCTAAACATTAACTGCTCCATAGGATACCGCCGGCTCTTTCTGCTGTCGTGAGAATAGTATCTCACCATTGTGACGTCACTTATAGATTCTTTGTTACAAAACCTTACTGAAATACTGATCATTTTTTTAAAATAAGTAACGCGTGCACGTGTCAGAAAATCATACCTTATATATAAATGATAAAGAGACACTATCACTATATGTTGGCAGTTGGCAAGACTACATTTCCCAAGACAATTCCTTCCCAGCGAATGCATCAGTTCTGTATATTGATACATATGTTGATGCCAACGGAGAGCATAGAAAGTTGAGGGTATCCCCAGTAAAAGCTATAGCAGGTATCCTACTCATTTCACACAAGCGTAAGTAGAGGGGGGGCCTTGACTAGAAGGTCAGGGGCTGAAAGTGTTTGTGGGAGGAGAGGATATCGGGTTGGGCTGACAACTAGTAGATACATGAAAGTGGGACACAACAAATCTTTTACTGTTTTGACTAGAACTTAAACCCCCCCATCATTATTGCATTTATACTCAGAACTGCCAACTGAAATTGCTCTGTTTACATCATAAATGACAGGGAGCAGTTATGGGCTTTGGAACAGGGTGCTGGGTAGGGATATTCTTGCTAGGGGCACCTCTGTGAGAAGGTTATACTGTGGTTTGCTTGTATCAAACACAATGCAACTTACACCCAAGTGGTGCAAATTTGTATTCATATTCATTATATATGGACGCCCCCATGTCACCCAGGGATCCCCAAACAGTTCTGAAGCCTGACAAGTGGTGCTCTTGTTATACTGGCCTTCCTAGCAAGCAACCAGCAGATCCCAACCTTCCCTTCGGCTTCCCTTTTCACCATACGTGGCCCAATGTGCTGCCAGCTCTACCCCTCCAGAACTGGCAGCAGATTTGTGTCCTATGTATGGGGCAAAACCAATAGGTGTTCGTTCAATGATCATCCAAATGTCTGTGGCGCAAATTTAAAAGTCTCACCTGGTGAGGAGCACATGATCCCATTGATGTGGTTTTCTGTTGAAGGTTCTGTATAGGTCCATGGCCCACAAGCCAGATCAGCCCAGTTTGGCCCAGCATACAGATGGGCAAAGATCTATTTGTTTGGTGACGTGGCCAAACTAGGATGTTGAATTGATCAGGCACTGGTCTACTGGTTGTGCATCCCTATGGCAATGATCCCATTCAGACCTGTTGGGAGAGGCCCGATGCCAGTCTTCCCCTGAGATATTCAAAGCTCTCTAATCAATAGCCGACTGATGTGGGTGTTGTAGGAGGTACATTCCACCTCAGAATGAATAGCCACGTTATTGTGTCGTTCCTTACCAGTATAGAGAAAATGAACAACCCACCACCCTCCATAACCTGTGCCAGTACAGGTACATGGGAAAGCCAATATTGCAGAGTTCTTTCAGCTGGGTATGGAGGGTGCTTCATTTAAGATGTATTATAGATGAAAGGACTGATGGAGGGCCCCTTGTCCTGGTGGACCCTGGGAAAATGCGGCCCTGAAGAAAAAATTAAAAAAAAAAAAACATTTATTTTAATTCATTGTATAATTCTACATTTTGAGGTTTGGCTTGATAGACACATCTTGTTTAACCTCAGCTGTTTATAGTTTTACAAATATATTTTATTTGTATATATAGGTATGGGATCTTTTATCCAGAATGGATAATGGCCTGGCGCTTTCCGGATAATGGATCTTATTGTAATTTGGATTTTCATACCTTAAGTCTACTAGACAATCATGAAATAAACCCAATAGGCTGGTTTTGCTTCCAATAAGGATTAATTATATTTTAGTTGGGATCAAGTACAAGCGACTGTTTTATTATTACAGATAAAAAGGAAATTATTTATGTGCTGAGCATTTTGTGGTTTGTCGGTACTGAGCAAATTGAGGCAGATCTGAGCAGCCCTCGTAACTTGTGTCTCGCTGATGATAATAATAGCCGCAAGGCACCGTGCAGTCCTTACAGGGGTCTCAGCATCTTGTCTTCTGAGCAATAAATTTTTACATGTTCTGCAGCCCAGTATTTAAACCTGGTGTTGCCCTGTACACCAACTTCTGCCTGAGCCCATTGTATATTATATTATATGAATATATATATGTGTGCTGCGCTCTCTGCAAGATGAAAATGGCCAGTCTTATAGGTACATAAAGCCTGTCTGTTAGTTTGTATGAAATGAAAAACCGCCCTTGCAAGTGTCAATGAATTATAATAGTCGTCAGCTGTCACTGAGCTTTTCTGCTACTGAGGGGCCTTTGATTGGCAATCCAGAATCAGAATCCCATCCCTAAGGGCTATTCCACACGGGGAGATAGCGACGCGTTTGCGGTCGCGGCGACAAAGCGCCGCGACAGTCGCCGCGACCGGCGCAGGCGACAGTTTTGTATGGGCGCCTATGTAAAAACGCCTGTGCTAACCACACGAGGCGATGCGCTTTTCAACAGTCGCCTGAAAATGCCTCGCCAGGCTTTTTCAGGCGACTGTTGAAAAGCGCATCGCCTCGTGTGGTTAGCACAGGCGTTTTTACATAGGCGCCCATACAAAACTGTCGCCTGCGCCGGTCGCGGCGACTGTCGCGGCGCTTTGTCGCCGCGACCGCAAACGCGTCGCTATCTCCCCGTGTGGACTAGCCCTAAAGCTGCTACAATAGACACCTGCTATCCCACAGTCACACTCCCTTCCCAGAGACTATTATCCCACTGTTACTATAGGCACCATCTCTCCCTACTATACCTGCTATCCCACAGTCACACTCCCTTCCCAGAGACTATTATCTACTGTTACTATAGGCACCATCTCTCCCTACTATACCTGCTATCCCACAGTCACACTCCCTTCCCAGAGACTATTATCCCACTGTTACTATAGGCACCATCTCTCCCTACTATACCTGCTATCCCACAGTCACACTCCCTTCCCAGAGACTATTATCCCACTGTTACTATAGGCACCATCTCTCCCTACTATACCTGCTATCCCACAGTCACACTCCCTTCCCAGTGACTATTATCCCACTGTTACTATAGGCACCATCTCTCCCTACTATACCTGCTATCCAACAGTCACACTCCCTTCCCAGAGACTATTATCCCACTGTTACTATAGGCACCATCTCTCCCTACTATACCTGCTATCCCACAGTCACACTCCCTTCCCAGAGACTATTATCCCACTGTTACTATAGGCACCATCTCTCCCTACTATACCTGCTATCCCACAGTCACACTCCCTTCCCAGTGACTATTATCCCACTGTTACTATAGGCACCATCTCTCCCTACTATACCTGCTATCCCACAGCCACACTCCCTTCCCAGAGACTATTATCCCACTGTTACTATAGGCACCATCTCTCCCTACTATACCTGCTATCCCACAGTCACACTCCCTTCCCAGAGACTATTATCCCACTGTTACTATAGGCACCATCTCTCCCTACTATACCTGCTATCCCACAGCCACACTCCCTTCCCAGAGACTATTATCCCACTGTTACTATAGGCACCATCTCTCCCTACTATACCTGCTATCCCACAGTCACACTCCCTTCCCAGTGACTATTATCCCACTGTTACTATAGGCACCATCTCTCCCTACTATACCTGCTATCCCGCAGTCACACTCCCTTCCCAGAGACTATTATCCACTGTTACTATAGGCACCATCTCTCCCTACTATACCTGCTATCCCACAGTCACACTCCCTTCCCAGAGACTATTATCCACTGTTACTATAGGCACCATCTCTCCCTACTATACCTGCTATCCCACAGTCACACTCCCTTCCCAGAGACTATTATCCCACTGTTACTATAGGCACCATCTCTCCCTACTATACCTGCTATCCCACAGTCACACTCCCTTCCCAGAGACTATTATCCACTGTTACTATAGGCACCATCTCTCCCTACTATACCTGCTATCCCACAGTCACACTCCCTTCCCAGAGACTATTATCCACTGTTACTATAGGCACCATCTCTCCCTACTATACCTGCTATCCCACAGTCACACTCCCTTCCCAGAGACTATTATCCACTGTTACTATATGCACCATCTCTCCCTACTATACCTGCTATCCCACAGTCACACTCCCTTCCCAGAGACTATTATCCCACTGTTACTATAGGCACCATCTCTCCCTACTATACCTGCTATCGACAGTCACACTCCCTTCCCAGAGACTATTATCCACTGTTACTATGATCAGAGAGACTTAAACACAAAAGCTTACAATCAAAGTGATTGTTTGAAGCATCACTAACTGCTGGGATTTGATTGAGTACATATGAAACCTACAGGCACGTGCCTCCATGGAAGGTCACAATGGGGCATATTTTATTTTTGACGACTAAGAATATTTTGTGTGTTGAGGGGGGAAGGGGTCAGTACCATTTGGTTCCTAATTTACATTTAGGATGTTTCATTGTGCTTAACTATAATAAGGAAGACTTGTAAAAAAAAACCCATAGGTTTACCCTATATGCTCAAATCAAAATATCAAAAATATGTTTGTATAATGTTATTTCATAGCTCCATTTCATATCAACAAATAAGCAAAAACATTTATTTTAGAAATAAAATGAAGATTATTATTACTATTATTATTTAAATTTAAACTTTACATATTGTGTTTTTGTTATTTATATTTACTTTTATATTAAAACAAACAAAATGTAAATTAATATTATTTTTTAGCCAAATAAGAAATTCCAATAAATAAAGGTCATAACATATACCGTTATATAATAACACCCACCCCCCACACTCCATAAAAAATTCAAGTTTCCTTCTGTGTGGGGATGGGAATAGTAACATGTTTATACTGGTAAATATACAAAATTCATATTTAAAGCTTTGTTTTTTCAATATCATAAATGGGGGCAGGCATATTTATTATTTATTTTTATTATTAATATATTATTTATGTATGTAATACCCTGGAATAAGTGTAAAATCCTATGTGCATATAAGAAAGCTATATAATGATTTTATGCTAATTTGTAGCCAGGTGTTTGGAGAAGAACTGTTAGAAAAAACATTCAGCTAAAAACAGTATGAAATGTTGCCCATTTTTAGAAATATTTTTGACAAGCTAGAAACAGGTCCGAGGTGGTGTAAAATAATATTAAAAACTGTGCACATTCGTATGGTGTACAAAAATTCCAATAAATACCGGAATCTAAAGGATCCTTGTCGATGACGTTCAAGAACAGCCGGAGAATGGTGAATTGTTAATGTGATGGTGTCTTTCAAAAAGGGTTCCCGTTCTTAGCCTCAAAACTATAGGCTGGTTAGTCTGACGTCAGTGGTAGGGGACATGATTACAAGTACATTAGAGGACATTATAGACAAATAGCAGGAGACCTTTTTACCCATAAAGAAGAACACCGTACCAGAGGCCTCCCCTTTAGACTAGAAGAAAAGAATTTTCATTTGAAGCAACGTAAGTCGTTCTTTACAGTCAGGACAGTGAAGTTGAGGAATGCACTGCCGGGTGATGTTGTGATGCCGATTCAGTGATACTAAATTATATAGTTAGGGGCAGATTTACTAAGGGTCGAATATCGAGGGTTAATTAACCCTCGATATTCGACCAGGAACTAAAATCGTTCGACTTCGAATATCGAAGTCGAACGATTTAGAGCAAATCCTGCGATCGAACGATCGAAGGATTATTCGTTCGATCGAACGATTAAATCCTTCGAATCGAACGATTCGAAGGATTTTAATCCAACGATCGAAGGAATATCCTTCGATCAAAAAAACGCAGGCAAGCCTATGGGGACCTTCCCCATAGGCTAACATTGACTTCGGTAGCTTTTAGCTGCCGAACTAGGGGGTCGAAGTTTTTCTTAAAGAGACAGTACTTCGATTATCGAATGGTCGAATAGTCGAACGATTTTTAGTTCGAATCGTAGTCGAAGTCGTAGTCGAAGGTCGAAGTAGCCCATTCGATGGTCGAAGTAGCCAAAAAAACACTTCGAAATTCGAAGTTTTTTTAATTCGAATCCTTCACTCGAGCTTTGTAAATGTGCCCCTTAGTGTATGAGTATATAGTTTATATGAGTGTATGGAGGGGTCAGTGTGTGTATGTATGGATGCTGGGTTTTATTTTGAGGGGTTGAACTTGATGAACTTCGGTCTTTTTCAACCCAACTTAACTCTGTAATGATGGAGTTTTGCGCAAACAGTTTGGGCTATGCCAATTTTGACACCATATTTCTTGGCATAAAATATTTTACATATCTTTACAAATATGCCCCATGTACAGAATTGAGGAAGATAATTGGTTGTGTAATAATTACAATAAAATACTTTGGGGGGGGGAGCAATCAAATTTGCAAAGTTAATACAAATTTGCAAAAAAAAATAAGATAAAAAAATTTGCATTTTGCAATGTAATTATTCTTTAGTCTTTTATTTTATGAATATTTATGAATTTTAATTGTGCATTGTGCACTATTAAGATGTGCTTGGAGGTGGCAGAATCACTTGGCAAAAACACAACTTTTTCAGTAAGAAGTTTTATTACATACACTATTGCAAACAATAAAATTCACAATCTATCTTCCACTGCAGTCGCTGGACATTTTCTAGGTTCACAAAAACTAAATTCACTTAATGTCATTCATTTTCCCATTGCCATTATTACCATTAAGACTTTTCTTCCATTCCCCCATTCTACTGTAATTAACAGTTCATTTTTATCATTGATTTGTAAAGTGACAACTTCAGGTATTTTACCTAATGTGGCCAATCATTCTCATATTTCTGAATAGACACTAGTGAATAGGGTCTATTAGGCCTTTGTGCTCCTCGGGGTCAGGGTTCACATGCAGATTTATGGATCATTAGTAGATGGTTCCCTTGATTTGTCTCTCTCAAATGCTAATGGGTCCCATCTGTAGATTTTTAGAATCCGATAGAGCTAATTAGTGATCCGGCCCCCCAGTTAGAGGCCTTGGGTCACCAGATGCTGTTTAGCAAATCTCCCCAATGCAATTCCATAATAAGGTGATGACTGGAATCACTGGCAGATCTGATCTATTGTTACACGGCTATGACATTTTTGTGTATACAGGTAAATTGCTATTTCCCATTCCTGTGTATTTATTTGGCTAATGGTGGCTATAGAGCAATGGTTTGCAGATAAGGCCTGAGATCTAATCGCTGGTGAGATGTTGTGTTTACACAAAAGACCGAAATTTGATTTGTCCTATCCATAAAGATAAGGCCCCTTTATCCTAAGAATAAATAGTTCCACCACTAAGGGAAAGGAAATGCCTATTTATGATCATGATTAAGGGATAGAAAAATATCATAACGTAATATAAAAATACTTAAGAGGTAGCCTATAGAGCAGCAACTATAGAGAGGAAGAGCAAGTTAATAGCAGGTAGAGCAAGATAGGAATAAAGGACAAGGTGGCAACAGTGAGTCACAATTGAGACAATAGGGCAAGATGGTGAAGGTAGGAAAGGTGTCAACAGTGAGGCAAGATGGAGAAAGTAGTTCTATATAGCGACAGTAAGACAAAATGATGACAGTAGAACATGGTGACAACAGTGAGGCAAGATAGTGACAGTAGGCCAAAGATGGAGATAAAAGGACAAGACGGTGAAGGTAGAAAAAGGTGGTAATGGAAAGGCAAAATGGTGACAGTAGGGCAAGATAGAGATAATAGAACCAGAAGATGAAAGTAGAGCATGGTGACAACAGTGAGGCAAGATAGTGACAGTAGGCCAGTAAGGAGATAATAGGACAAGATGGTGAAGGTAGGACAGTGAGGCAAGATAGAGACAGTAGATCAATATAGTGACAGCAAGACAAAATTACAACAGTAGGGCATTATGGAAATAATGGAATCAGATGGTGACAACAGCTAGACAAGATTGTAAGTAAGCCAAGATGGTGAAGGTAGGACAAGGTGTCAACAATGAGGCAAGATGTATACAGGAGGTCAGTATAGGGACAGTAAGGCAAAATTGCAACATTAGGGAAAGATGGAGATAAGAGATCCAGATGGTGACAACAGTGAGGCAAGATGGTGACAATAGGCCAAGATAGAGATAATGGGACAAGATGGTGAGGGTAGAACAAGGTGGCAACAGTTAGGCATGATGGAGAAATTAGGTCAATATAGTGACAGTAAGACAAAATGATGGCAATAGGGCAATATGAAATAATGGAAACAGATGGTGACAACAGCGAGGCAAGATGGAGACAGTAAAAAGAGATGGCAAATGTGAAGCAGTGATGGCAACAGTGATTCTTTATTTGTTGCTGGCATAGAATCCCTATCATCCACCAGCAACTCACGGCTAAAGGGCTATCAGCTATATATAGTCTTACTTTATAAAAAAATAATTGCCTCCTCACCAGACAACTTTGCTCTGTGCCATGCCACTACAGCCTGAGGTCAATAGGGAGGCTGATATTATGTGTATCACAGTCAGATAAATATCTTGCAATATGTACCCGTCTCATGGCCTGGGGATCGTTTTAGCTTTGTCTTCATAAATCACAGCCCAGTTTTATTGGAACAATTTTATTTGTGAAAAGTTATTACTTTTATAGCACGAGGAGCCTGTGTATCTGCATGTGTGTGAGTATATATATGTCATTTTCAGTTGGAATTGCTCACTTTACTAACACTTATCTCCAACACTACACCAAGATGTAATCTTGACCTGAATATAAATGCAGCAGAGAGTGAAATAGAAACGAGAGCAGCTCCGTGCCTTCCAATGCTTTGCTATAACAGTAATGAGATGTTCCCCAACTGGGTCACACATGGAATTACTGAGAGGTCACACAGTCGTCAGAAATAGCAGCACAGATTCAATTTACATACAGGAGCGACTCTTGTACAACAGCTGTCATGCAGCGTCTCTCTGTCACATAGAATAAATGAATTCACTTGTGGCATCATGTACATAGGAAAAGCTTAGATGTATTGCAGCGCGTCTTCAATTTATTTAAGGGACATTATCATCAAAATATTAAGTTTGTAACAGTGGATGGAACCAACTTAGTAGACTAGTTGTAGGGGGGAAAAAAGCGTGCAAAAATGTAATATAACTTCCACTGGTATATAAATAAGTTAAAATGTAACCACGGGGGCTGTTGATTCAGGCAGGTATTGTAACTGGAATCAAATGTCAGTCATGCACATATTCACACACCTATAGGGTGCCTATAGTAACAGTGGGATAATAGTCTCTGGGAAGGGAGTGTGACTGTGGGATAGCAGGTATAGTAGGGAGAGAGATGGTGCCTATAGTAACAGTGGGATAATAGTCTCTGGGAAGGGAGTGTGACTGTGGGATAGCAGGTATAGTAGGGAGAGATGGTGCCTATAGTAACAGTGGATAATAGTCTCTGGGAAGGGAGTGTGACTGTGAGATAGCAGGTATAGTAGGGAGAGATGGTGCCTATAGTAACAGTGGGATAATAGTCTCTGGGAAGGGACTGTGGCTGTGGGATAGCAGGTATAGTAGGGAGAGATGGTGCCTATAGTAACAGTGGGATAATAGTCTCTGGGAAGGGACAGTGGCTGTGGGATAGCAGGTATAGTAGGGAGAGATGGTGCCTATAGTAACAGTGGATAATAGTCTCTGGGAAGGGAGTGCGACTGTGGGATAGCAGGTATAGTAGGGAGAGATGGTGCCTATAGTAACAGTGTGCATGGTAGAGGACCTGCCACAACTAAAGACAGCCATGTCACTACCATGTGCTTATATGTGATTTACAAGTGGTGTTTTCTACTTTTTTTTTACAATTCTCAGTTAGGATTCACCTATAAAATGCATTGTTGCCCAGTGCAAGACATTTATTGTGCAGGGCCCAGACGCAGGCTATGGAGATGGTACCCCCACCCCCTCCGGAAGTGCATGTGTGAGAACCACTGGCGGGACCTGGCGTAGTCACACACCCCGTACCCCCAGTAGTTTCGCCACTGGCATTGTGTACAAAAAATCTGCCTTCCAACTTTTTTTCCCCCTAAAGGCCGTTATGCAAAAAAAAAACCCCTTTGAAGTGATTTATTTTTATGCTTAAAATATTAATATAGTAAATGTACAAACTGTTAAGTAGATCGTTCCATCAGTCATAATCACTGAATGCACATGTAAAATCCATCACCTACAGCAGCCGATGTCTAATTTCATCTCCATTCATGAACACTAGAGTTTTGTCCACCTTTAACTTTGGATAAAGCACATGATCTCCGGATAGAGGACCAGTTTAATTTGGAGAGCGGATCCCTTAATCTCTCATGGCTTTCAGAATACAAAAAACAATCTACATTTATTGATTTTTCTGTATTTGCTTTATGAGACAGTTAAGGTCACGGAGCTCACGGTTGTCTCCTGTTTACAGCTGAGCTCTCTAGATAAGAGAAAGGCAGCTCCCCGCTTTTATAAGTTTCAAGTCTCCCAGGCTGCCATCATATACATATAGATTTGTGCCATTATAGTAGATAAAACACATTTCCGTTATCAGGGTCTCACCAACATCTCGTGTTATTGAAAAACTCTAAATTTATAATTGTTGTGCTGATTGCCAACAAGATTTTGGAACCAATGCAAAAATAATACAAAATATTAGTGATAAAGAGAGATTTTTTTTATTTTTAAAATTATGGATAAAAATAATAAAAATACATTTTTTTTTATTTTTAAATAAATACCAAAAGAAAGAAAGATAGAAAGAAAAAAGAAAGAATTAAGTAAAGTATGAAAAAGACATATTAATAGAAAGAAAAAATAAAGAATTACGTAAAGAAAGAAAAATACATGAAAAATAAAGAATTACAGAAAGGAAGAAATAAAAAGACATGAAAAAGAAAGAATTATGGAAAGAATGAAAGAAAGAAAAATACATGCCAAAATTAAATAATTAAAGATAAAAATACATGAGAAAGAAAGAATTACGGAAACAAATACAGAAAAAGTCATGAAAAAAGAAAAGATTATGGAAAGAATAAAAGAAAGAAAAATACCAGACAAAGAAAAAGAATCAAAGAAACAAAATACATGAAAAAAGAAAGAATTAAGGAAAGAAATACAGAAAAAGAGATTAAATAGAAAGAATTAGAGAAAGAAAAAGACAAAAAAATGAGAAGTAAGCAAATAAAGAAACAAGGAAAAATATATACAAAAAGAAAGAATTAAGTAAAAGAAAGAAATAAATAACTAAGGAAAGAAAAATACATAAAAAAGAAAGAAAGAAAGAAACATACGTGCCACATCAAAGCAAATTTTGTAGAAATCATAAAAAGTATATACTTTTTTTTAAAAAAAAATTGCAAGTCTACTTGATTTGGGCGCTTTAGGAAAGATCACAAAGCAAATCATAAAATATACATTGCAAAAATATCTCAAAAAATCAATGTAAAGAAAACTGATTTCCTATCCTAAAAAAAAGAAAGTAAGGGAGACTCAATGGCACTTGTTCAATTTGTCTTTATAACTAAATCTTTTCTGAATATTTAACAGATCTTACCTTTGTTATGACATTGAATATAGTCATTTTAAAATTAAATCCCGTAAGAAAGAAATGATATCATTTTAAAAAGTTTTTTGAAAGAAACCCCATTCCTTAGTTTAAGGCATATTTGTATAACATTGTTTTTTCTTTTAATGTTAAAAAACAATGGAAATTTGATTACAACACTTGATAATTCTGCCTAATATTTATTGCTTTATATATTTAGCTTTAGTTTTAAAGAAGGTTTAGTGATGGAAGGGTTAAGTTGTTTGGAATAATCCTGCCCTATAACGTAGCGGTGCTCACCCCCAGCTTCACTACATTCTGTATTTCTGTTCTTTCCCCAGAGAGACAGATAAGAGAGGCTGATTCTTGCCCTGCAATGTATTTAATCCGGCTGATATCAAAGTAAAGGGAGCGGGTGCTGCTGACACTGTTATTATGGGCATTAAATTGTGCACAAGGCACAGGCTCCATATACAAATGGATAGAGTCGTCCTACATGAGAAATACGTGTGTGTGTATTCATGGCTGTACAGACTGATTGGTTCACATATTGCAGCTCTGCTTTTGTACAAGATTCTGTCGTGAATATTTATATCAATGTCATGACTGATGCTCTAGCTGCAGATTTATAGATTTACACTGGTGAGGGGTTAACAATTAAAGAAGCACAATTAAAAACAGCCAACATAGATGGAACCAAAAAAATTCCTGCCGGGATGGAATAAAAAAGAGGAGAAACGCCCCCCCTCCAAAAAATTCTGATTCTTGAAATAAAGCAGGAAAGCTGCTTCTCCTACATGGCGTCGTGAGTCAGAACCGCTAATTTAAAAAGAATATAAACAGATACTGCCTTCGATAGCAATTACAATTACAAGTACCAAAAAAAAATAAAACATTTTTGATTAATGCACATTGCAAACTTGCTTAGAATTACATTATCCTTTAGGGCAGAGACAGACGAGAAGATTCGGGGAGATGTAGTCGCCCGATGGGATGGCACTCGGAGCGCTTCGTTTTTCGAAGTCGCCTCACAAGGAAACTTCGGGCGACTTCGGAAAACGAAGTGCTCCGAGTGCCACCAGAGATTAGTCGCCCGAAGAAGAGGTGATTTGTTGGCAGGCGACTAATCACCCCGAATCTTCTTGTCTGTCTCTGCCCTTATTATGGAAAAAATGGTTTCTCATGACATTCTCCTTTAACGGTGACAATATCCCTTTTTTTACGGCCTGAAATCTCTTTGTCTGTCTCTCAATCTATCACATTTATGTATATAATAGCTATCATTTATCCCTCTTTCTCCTTTAATCTTACATGTGTAAAATTTAGTTTTATTTTATGCTATATAATATGCCACATAATGCAGGAGCTCCTTTAGCAGGGTTATCAGTGGATAATTCTACATCCATGCTGGGTGGGAGGAAGTTCCATCAGTAGTAACAGTGGGATAATAGTCTCTGGGAAGGGAGTGTGGCTGTGGGATAGCAGGTATAGTAGGGAGAGATGGTGCCTATAGTAACAGTGGGATAATAGTCTCTGGGAAGGGAGTGTGGCTGTGGGATAGCAGGTATAGTAGGGAGAGATGATGTCTATAGTAGGGTGAGATTAAGGGGCATATTTATCAAGGGTAGAATTTCGAATTGAAAAAACTTTGAAATTCAAATAGACCGTTTTCGTTCGATCAAATTTCCCACAAAAAACTTTGACTCCAAATAGGTTCCAGGAGGTCCCCCATAGGCTAAAACAGCAATTTAGCCGGTTTTAGATGGCAAATGTTCGAAGTCACATTTTTAAAGATACAGTACATGATAAATTTCAATAATCAAATTTATTTCAAATTCAAATCTAATTGGGACTATTCCCTAGTAGAAGTACACGAAAAATAGCTCGAAATTCGAATTTTTTTCATTCGAAAGTTCACTCCCAGCTTTGATAAATCTGCCCCTAAGAGTATAATTTTCCCCAAGGCCCCCTGTTTATATATATAGCTAGGTATATCATAGCTGCGCATTTTGTGCAAAGCAGGCAGTTATATATAACTCATCTGCCATCTGATTAAGCTTCAAATGGAAAAACAGAAACATGGCTCCCCCCTCCCAATTTGGCACACAGGTTATATATGGGGGACACAACCTCTTTTTAACTCTTTCTGGTCTTTCAACCATCCCCGATACATGTTAACAAGCTGTAGCAGAGGTAAATGTGCTCACAGGCTGAGTAGTGGTTAGTGGCTGCTCATTGTAGAGACGCATGAAGGATGGGCTTGTGCCGTGTGTACTGTGAGTAGTAGGTTGTTTCTTCCCAAACACCACCCATGGTGGAACACCTGCAGTTCTCTACATTTTACCCAAGAAAGAGTAAAAAGTAGGGATGCACTGAATCCTGGATTCGGAACTTGACCAATATTTGACTTTTTTCAGCAGGGATCTGATTTACACAAACAAGGAAGGATGTGCATTGTTCTCTTTCCCCCTCATTTCCCTAATTTACATATGCAAATTAGGGTTTGGGTTTGGTTCGGTATTCAAGGCCAGATTTCCGGTCCTAGTGCCCGTCCGCATTACCCGGAGCACTGGGGGACTGTGGGACCCCAGTGCTCCAAAGAAAGCAGCTGGGCAGCAAGCCACCCCTAATATTTTGCCACCCTAGGCCCGGGCCTTTGTGTCGTTGCGGAATCTTTCACTAAGGATTCGGTCAAGTCCTAAAATAGTGTAGATTTGGTGCATTCCTAGTTAAAAGTAAAAACATAAACAGGAGAAGGGTTAGGGTTACCACTTTTAACAGCCTGGTCAGTAAAAATGATACCAATGTTAGTAATAGAAAAAACAGCATTTTTTCCAGAAAAGGTGGCAACCCTAGTTAGGGTTAGGGTTAAGCACAATTCTGGGAAGTTCCCTCTCTTGTACAAATTAAAGAGGTGAGGCTGAAATAGGGAATTATGTTCCTGTGCTGACAGGAGTTACAGCGGTTAATTGGGGGCTGTGATTTCTCTGACCCCGGTGGAATGTTTCTCAGGTTGCAGATTTGCCGATCTTTTGAACGACACATTGGTGACATACATGATACGTGCCTCTGGCCTTACAGGAGCTGTGAAACACTTTCTTCATTCCTCTATCCAGAGATTCATTTCCTGCTGCGACCAACTGAAAAATGCTGTTTTGCACAAGTTCATTTCAAACTCGGTCCTTTCCTGCAGTCTGATTCCCGAAAGTGTTGCAGCCAGATAACAGACCTGGAGGAACTCTGACTCCTGTTACATTGTTGGAGCAAGAGGACAGAATGGGATAAACACACCCTGCTTTCAACTGCAATTATATTTAAATAAT
Organism: Xenopus laevis; assembly: GCF_017654675.1. Lineage (NCBI taxonomy): Eukaryota > Metazoa > Chordata > Amphibia > Anura > Pipidae > Xenopus > Xenopus laevis. Next base: position 25,052,388 of record NC_054374.1, on the reverse strand, counting down.
AACTTAAAACCACTTACATTTTCTGACTATGATATATTAGAAAAAGGAATTTTAAGCAGCCTTCGATCGTTATTCAAAAGATAATCAATTGCTCAATGAAGTTGCCCTTTCATTAAATATCTGCTGCATTTTAATCATTTTTTTTTCATCATGAAAATGGATAAAGAAAAAAAAATATGTTTACTAAAAAAACAAAAAAAAAAAACAGGGATATTCTCGGTTTTACTGTTTTTTTTTACAAATGTTTTAAGGTTCCAGCAACTCTTTTATTTATTTTCTTCTCCCCCTCTTATTTATGTTATTTCTACAGGTATAGAATGCTCGGGACCTGGGGTTTTCCGTTTAATGGATCTTTCTGTAATTTGGATCTTCATACTACTAGAAAATCATGTAAACATTAAATAAACCCAATAGGCTGTTTCTGCTTCCAATAAGGATTAATTATATCTTAGTTGGGATCAAGTACAAGCTACTGTTTTATTATTACACAGAAAAAGGAAATCATTTTTACAAATTTGGATTATTTGGATAAAATGAAATATATAGGAGACGGCCTGTCCATAATTCGGAGCTTTCTGGATAACAGGTTTCCAGATAATGGATCCCATACCTGTACTACTATTACTATGCCAAAAAAAGTCCAATCTCTTCAGATTTTTTAACGTTTATGACAATGACATTTTCTAAGCAATGTAAGGCAGTAAATGGGCTGCACACGCTGTATCTTTTGAATCAGCATTGCAAAGCTCGTTTCTGATTTTTTGTTCATGAAAGAGATTCAATTAATAAACTGCTGGATTTGGAAGGGTTTTCAAATCACTTTCAAAATTTGACATTTTCCTACTGATTTTTTTCCAGCTCCCTTCAAAATAAATAAATAAATGTAAGTATATAATAGTGAATAAAGTACCCCCTTTTGTCAATTATAAGGATAACATAAGTTACTGAGGAGTTTCATGACCATATAAAAACATGAGGCCGAAGGTCATGGAACTCCGAGGTTACTTCTAATATCCTCATATTTTGCAACTTGGGGTACTTTATTTATTATAATACACAAGTTTCAGTGAGTCATGTGACAGAAATGACATCAGAACTCACTGGTATGTCCCTGAGTAAAATATGGTAAAAGCTAAATTTTAATAGGTCTTTTGTTGTTTTTTTTAAAACTGAATATTGACAATTTTAAAGTGAGTAGTAACATTAGATTGCGTAATGTATGAGTTCCATAAATTGCCCATGTTACTATATTCTGTAATAGTAGCAATGCCAATTCGTTGTATAGGTATGGGATCCGTTATCCGGAAACCCATTATCCATAAAGTTCCGAATTACAGAAAGGTTGTCTCCCATAGACTCCATTATAATCAAATAATCCAAATTTTTAAAAATGATTTCCTTTTTAGTATCTTGTACTTGATCCCATCTAAGATACAATTAATCCTTGTTGGAAGCAAAACCAGCCTATTGGGTTTATTTAATTTTAATATGATTTTCTAGTAGACTTAAGGTATGAAGATCCAAATTACGGAAAGACCTATTATCTGTAAAGCCCCAGGTCCCGAGCATTCTGGATAACAGATCCCATACCTGTAGTAGTAAGAGGGCAAGGATCATAAAATGCATTTTGAATAAATCTAAATATTATTTATTACAATAATAAATAAATTAACTTTAAATCAAAAAGTCTAGAAAATTTAAATGAAATCATGCGGCAGCTAAAACCCCACAAGCTGTTTATTAAAAAAAAATGTAATAGAAAAAAAAACACTGCATAAAAACAAAAATTGCGGTCTCAAACATTTTTCAATTTGAAAACTTTTCTGCACATGAGTCTTTGAGATTTATTGAATCAAGAATATCTCAGAAATTGGAATCAAAAGAATGTGCATGTGTTGTTCACCTTCAAATTGACTTTTAGTATAATGGAGAGAGTGATTAGAGAGGGATGTTCTGAGACAATTTGCAATAGTGATTGTTTCAATGCATAGGTTGCATTTGTGTTGTGTGATAAATTTGGTTTATATTGTGTATAGTGTTATGTGTATGTGTGGCCTGGAGGTTGCCTTGTAACGTTGTCGGATCATATGGGATCCCCCTCACTTGTCTTTGCCTCTCAAAACTAGGGGGGTCCCTCAGTTACTACAACTGCTTCCATACTCCATAGAATCCAATGGGTAATGTTGGGAATGTCGTCGATAAAACTCCCTTTCACTGCACTGAATTGCCATGCTCTGTCCCTTTATGAGCCCAGAGCCCAGTGCAGAAATAACCAGATATGTGATTACTTAATGAGACACTTGCCAATGTGAAAAACTTTGGGCTTCACGTCACAAATACGGGAGCCACAAGTGCACAGTGTGAGCTGATGGCTTGTAGATAAGAGACAGAGCTGGTTTAGCTGCACAGGAAACCTCGACTCGACAAATACACATGTCAAACTGCTCTGTGTAACCGCACCACAGAACAGGCACCCAGCACCCTGCTTCCCTGACAACGTTCTGCTACGCCGACATCAAACAGCCTAGTCTACGAGCACCCTAGTCTCATATAACAGCTTCCAGTTGGTCTTCATTGTATGCATCTTGAATGATTTCCTCTATTTGTTTTGCAGCTTTCTATTGCTTTACCCTAGCAGTGACAGCTTGCCGTTGGTCTTCATTGTGTTGGCGTCTTGAATTGTTTCCTCTATTTGTTTTGCAGCTCTCTGTTGCTTTACCCTAGCACAGACAGCTTGCATTTGGTCTTCATTGTGTATGCGTCTTAAATTTTTTCCTCTGTTTTGCAGCTTTCTATTGCTTTACCCTAGCAGAGACAGATTGCAGTTGGTCTTCATTGTGTGTTCATCTTGAATTATTTCCTCTATTTATTTTGCAGCTCTCTGTTGCTTTACCCTAGCAGAGACAGCTTGCAGTTGGTCTTCATTGTGTGCGTCTTGAATTATTTCCTCTATTTGTTTTGCAGCTTTCTATTGCTTTACCCTACCAGAGACAGCTTGCAGTTGGTCTTCATTTTGTGCATCTTGAATTATTTCCTCTATTTGTTTTGCAGCTCTCTGTTGCTTTACTCTAGCAAGCCAGGTCGTTAAAAAGCTATTGCTTTACTGTAGCAGAGACAGCTTGCAGTTGGTCTTCATTGTGTATGCGTCTTAAATTTTTTCCTCTTTTTGTTTTGCAGCTCTCTATTGCGTTACCCTAGCAGTGACAGCTTTCAGTTGGTCTTCACTGTGTACGTCTTAAATTATTTCCTCTATTTGTTTTGCTGCTCTCTGTTGCTTTACCCTAGCACAGACAGCTTGCATTTGGTCTTCATTGTATGCATCTTGAATTATTTCCTCTGTTTTTCAGCTTTCTATTGCTTTACCCTAGCAGAGACAGATTGCAGTTGGTCTTCATTGTGTGCGTCTTGAATTATTTCCTCTATTTGTTTTGCAGCTCTCTGTTGCTTTACCCTAGCAGAGACAGCTTGCTGTTGGTCTTCATTGTGTGCGTCTTGAATTATTTCCTCTATTTGTTTTGCAGCTCTCTGTTGCTTTACCCTAGCAGAGACAGCTTGCTGTTGGTCTTCATTGTGTGCGTCTTGAATTATTTCCTCTATTTGTTTTGCAGCTTTCTATTGCTTTACCCTACCAGAGACAGCTTGCAGTTGGTCTTCATTGTGTGTTCATATTGAATTATTTCCTCTATTTATTTTGCAGCTCTCTGTTGCTTTACTCTAGCAAGCCAGGTCGTTATTTGGAAATCAGAATAGTAAAACAAGGATGGGATTGAAATAAATCAAGCATCAAATTAGATTTTCTTTTTGGTTGTCAGGGGCACCGCACCCCCCCCTTCCCCCAGCAACTTGATAACCTCTTAAATTGCCATCATCAGAGAAGCAGATTAGGAAAGAAGGGGGCCAAGTCGAATTGGGCCCTGTGCTCACCTTATGTTTCGTGACTTTATATTAACCAACATATAAAATGTTTCCTAATGAAAGGAAATAGAATCCCAAGCAATTTTGCAAGACACTGTGATTACACACTTCCCCCTGCCGTTCCTTTGGTTTTCAGACCGATGGAGGTTAGACAGTAATACTATAAAAGCAATTCGGGGGCCAAAGCGACCCACTCTCTCTGATTTTTGTGTTGATAGAGATTAAATTCACCAGCATATATTCCGGCCTTTCCCATAGCTTTATCTTTCTACCCGATTCATTTCCTTTCCCTTACGAGAAGTAAAACAGATAAATGAAGGGCACTCTATTGTAGTGAGAATATGCAATTGGAATAAATTACGAACAGCCTGAATATCACCAAATTTTATTATATGTTTGAAGGGGTTGTTCACCTTTAAATTAACTGTTAGTAGAGGGATATTCTGAGACAATTAAATTGGTTTTAATTTTTTTGTTATTTGTGGTTTTTGAGTTATTTAGCTTTTTATTCAGCAGCTCTCCAGTTTACAAGTTCAGCAATCTGGTTGCTAGGGTCTAGATTACCCTAGCAACCATGAATTTATTGGAATAAGAGACTGAAATATGAATAGGAGAGGCCTGCATCGAAAAATTAGTAATAAAAAGTAGCAATAACAATAGATTTGTAGCTTTCCAGAGCTTTTGTTCTAGTGACCCCCCAAGTGAAAGCTGGAAAGAGTCAGAAGAAGAAGGCAAATCATTAAAAAACTATTAAAAAAGAAAATAACGAAGACCAATTGGAAAATTGCTTGGAATCAGACATTCTATAACATATTAAAAGTTAACTTAAAGTTGACCCACCCCTTTAAACGTAATTATAGCAAAAGAACGGGCAGCTACAAATTGCCAGCAGTATGAAAATGAGCTCTGGGCCAGTATTAGGGTCGGCAATGGCTCTGGGACCCCCAGCATCAAGTGGCCCCTGAGACGGCAGAAAAATTGTACTGTATATAGACTGTGTATCCAGTGTGGGACTGGCCCACTGGGATACCAGGAAAACTCCCGGTGGGCCCAGGTGTCAGTGGGACCTCCTGCTTCTAAACATTTGCTTTATTTCATGGCCATTCCTGATTTCCTTAACAAAGAGACTAAATAGATGTAATAATAGATTATAGTATGAAAATAAAAGAAGAGAATAGAGGTTGGGTGAGGAAAGGCAGAAAATAGTACTGTGAGTAGACCCCTGATCTAATTTTTTTTGGTGGGCCCCTGGTGTCCCAGTCTGACACTGAGTGTATCCCAGATATAGTGTATCCCACAGGGATGTCCTGCTTGGTGGTTGGACTGTTATATATCTCGGATTAAAGCGATGCTCCTCCCCCAGGCGGAGGTCCTCCTGCACTGCCATCTCCCTCTCTTCTCTCCCTACAAAACTGTTAGGCTGACAGACATCACACGGCTGCACTAAAAACAAACGTGTTTTGACACGTAATCAGCAGGAATCCCATCTCTGCAGTTTCAGCTTTACTCATATTTTCCACACGTTACACAAAGAGTCAGAAAGAGAGAAGATGTGACATGAAGAGAGCGCAGAAGGGGGACCGCATTTGGCTCAGCCTCAGACACGAGACAGGAAGGTGCCCTCAATGTGACAGTGCAGCTGTGCTTACAAGAGACGGTCTCCTCTCCGCGTGTGAGTGTCCCACAATTGCATTCCAGGAGCAGCTTCCTGTCCAACAGAACAGGAAATGAGTTTTACCCCAGTGCTTTCACCCATTTCCTACCTTGTATCACATGTGTTTGGGATAATGGACTGAAATGACTATCTCAATCACCCCTCTCTGTCTGTCAGTCTTTCTTTCTCTGGGCCGAATTCACTTATATAGTCACACAAAGGGGGTTATTTATCATAGTCAGAATTTATCTCAATATTTTCTGCTACAAACTCCGATCAAATCCGCGCTGTTTTTTTTGCACTTATTTATTGTTACATTTTCCCAAAAATTTGCTTTGCAGGAAAAAATAAGATTTTCATGTTTTTTTCCGATTTTTCATACGATTTTGACGAAAACTCAGATTTTTGCCCGAAAACTCTAAAAACTTCGGGGTATTGCACGAAACCCAGCGCACATCAAAAAATCATTGGGACTTCTCCCATTGACTTATTTCTCACCCTGCTAAGGTTTTACTCCAGGGACGTATTTCTGTTGCTGCAACCACAAGGGCCTCCCCAATCCTATCTTGCACCCCACCCCCGCCACCACCATTCTGCATATGTTTTACCTCCTTCCTCAACTTGCGGATGTCCTAGGGTGAGAGGAAGTGACAGGGGAGCAGAACTGGATTGCCTGGGGGGCCCAAGAAGAATGGGGCTCTCCAGGTTTTTTTCCAGTGCCCCATCTGTCCAGTCCAACCAAACCATTGCCCCTGTTTGATACCAAACACGGGCAATGGTGACAGTGACACTGTATGGTGAGAAAGGCTATTCCAGATCCTTTGGACTTATTGGATCCTAGGGTAGAATATTCTGTATTATAGTTTATATAAACAAGCTGCTGTGTAGCCATGGGGGCAGCCATTCGAGCACAGGATACACAGTAGATAACAGATAAGTACTACTATAGTTTATATAAACAAGCTGCTGTGTAGCCATGGGGGCAGCCATTCAAGCACAGGATACACAGTAGATAACAGATAAGTACTACTATAGTTTATATAAACAAGCTGCTGTGTAGCCATGGGGGCAGCCATTCAAGCACAGGATACACAGTAGATAACAGATAAGTACTACTATAGTTTATATAAACAAGCTGCTGTGTAGTCATGGGGGCAGCCATTCAAGCACAGGATACACAGTAGATAACAGATACGTACTAGTATAGTTTATATAAACAAGCTGCTGTGTAGCCATGGGGGCAGCCATTCAAGCACAGGATACACAGTAGATAACAGATAAGTACTACTATAGTTTATATAAACAAGCTGCTGTGTAGCCATGGGGGCAGCCATTCAAGCACAGGATACACAGTAGATAACAGATAAGTACTACTATAGTTTATATAAACAAGGTGCAGAGCAGCCAAATATTCCCGATTCCCTTCTCTTAATTTCCCGTCACTTTACCCCCCCCCTGATTTTGGCAGATGAGATAAAATTCCCAGAATGACTATAAACATGTATCTGCCTTAAGAAGAACTGGGTCCGATTGTCAGTGCAGCCGATAACCTCCTAATGGACAGAGTTCTGCTGCTCTACAGATCTATTTGTGATCTTTGTCCCGGGAGCCGTCCTACAGATGATTGCTAATGTGGTTGCCATGGAGATCCAGGGGTTGACAGTTTCTGGTGACGGTTCCCTGAGTTCTGATACTGGTTTGTAAGTCACTTCTCTTCCCCCAAGGTCTGTTAATCAGCTGCTTCTATTACATTGTTTCATGCCAGAGGCCCAGGGTTCTTTCATGTTACATTATAGAGAATAATGGAGCTTTCTCTCCCCAGATGCCCAGATATTTGGACTGTTGGACCCCAGGCTGTGTTATATCCTGGATGGGCTTCTGTTCATATACGCCGTGATTGTCACCGCACTCTTCTTTAGAGAGAAGGTCAGTGATGGTTTAAAGCTGAAAGAGTTTCTAGGTACCTGTCATTGCTGCTGTGGGTTGGTGGAGAATGCGGGGAGATTTAGTTCAGCAGAAGCTGTAGTTAAAGTGGGAGGGGGTTTGACTTTAGGTTTACTCTTAGTATGTTACAGAATGGCCAATCAACTTTTCAATTGGTCTTCTTTTTTTAAAATTATTATTTCTTTCCAGATTTGAAATGGGGGTCACTGACCCCATCTACAATGTTCTGAATAGCTACAAAGGACTTGCTACTGCTACTTTTCATTACTCATCTTTCTATTCCTATTCCGTATCAGTGCATGGTTGCTAGGGTTATGAGAGGGCAGGGTTCAGCTCACAAGCAGGAAGAAGGGTAGGGGAAATTGAATTATTTAGAGTAGTAATAATTATAACTGGAACAGTAATTCTAATCATATAAATGCCTGTCTATTGAATTTGCTTCTTTGCAGTTGACTCAGAAAATCCCAGAGCCAGTTGGATACAGGGACAATAATTATGACGTGAGTATCAGCCTTGGCCTTAAACGTGACCAATTATGGATTTCCCATTTCCTGGAAATATGGCATTAGTGCTGGTGATTCAAATAATATACAATTTAATATGTCTGGGAGATGAAAAATATGGTGGAGAGGCCCTCCAGAGCAAAGTACCAAGGCCAGTGCATTACTTTAGAGAAGTGGTGAATTGTGCTTAGTACAAGGGAATACCTATGCTGCCATAGTTTTATGGGATCTCTCTGTACAGGTTAAGAGCAAACTTAGGGGGCTGTTCCTGCTGAATTGTGCATAGAACAGGGGAATACCTATGCTGCCATCTTTTTATGGGGTTTCTCTGTACAGACTATGAGCAAACGTAGTGACCAGCATTCGTTGTGGGCAGTGTGGGTTAAGCAGAGAAGTAGAAATCTGCAGGATCCCCTCAGCTTCCTTAACAGAGACCTGGCTGAGTGAGTGCAGGAGCCCAACGCTGGCCTGTAATTGGATTTCATGATCTGTCAGCCCAGTTAAAGGATTTTACCTGCCTCTAATCCAGCCAGTGATGAGACAGTGTCCTGCCCGACTCCCTGCAAGTCTGCCCACAACCTCTAGATAACGAAAATGAGAAAAATAGGAATCATGCTTTTTACTCCTCTTTTAACTGTGTCAGTAATTATGAACTAATTTATCGGTTGTCACTCGATGGGGCGACAGAGTCTTTAAAGGGATACTCTCATGGCAAAACATGTTTTTTCCAAAACACATCAGTTAATAGTGCTGCTCCAGCAGAATTCTGCACTGAAATGCATTTCTCAAAAGAGCAAACAGATATTTTTATATTCAATTTTGAAATCTGACATGGGGCTAGACATATTGTCAGTTTCCCAGCTGCCCCCAGTCATGTGACATGTACCTGCACTTTAGGATGGAACTACTTTCTGGCAGGCTGTTATTTCTCCTACTTAATGTAACTGAATCCGTCTCAGTGGGACTTGGCTTGGTGTTGTCTTTAGATCTACCAGGGAGCTGTTATCTTGTGTAAGGGTAGGGACACACTGGGCGATTTGGGGAGATTTAGTCGCCTGGCGACTAATCGCCGCGACTTTCCACGACCAATCTTCCCCGAATGCCTCCCCTCGCTCTGCGCCTGGCTAAAATGAAAAATCGCCTGCGCTAATCACACGCGGCGATTCGTTTTCCGAAGTCGCCCGAAGTTTCCTCGTGAGGCAACTTCGGGCGATTTCGGAAAACGAATCGCCGTGTGTGATTAGCGCCGGCGACTTTTCATTTTATCCAGGCGCAGAGTGAGGGGAGACATTCGGGAAGAAAAGTCGCTGTGATTAGTCGCCAGGCGACTAAATCTCCCCAAATCGCCCAGTGTGTCCCTACCCTTAGGGAGCTGCTATCTCGTTACCTTCTCATTGTTCTGTTGTTAGGCTGCTGGGTGAGGGGGGGGTGATATCACTCCAACGTGCAGTACAGCAGTAAAGAGTGACTGAAGTTTATCAGAGCACAAGTTACATGACTGGGGGCAGCTGGGAAACTGACAATATGTCTAGCCCCATGTCAGATTTCAAAATGAAATATAGAAAAATCTGTTTGCTCTTTTGAAAAATGGATTCAGTACAGAATTCTGCTGGAGCAGCACTATTAACTAATTCATTTTGAGAAAAACAAACATGTTTTACCATGACAGTATCCCTTTAAGTGCAAGTAGCTATGTATCCTGTTACATTATGCTGAGAGTCATACCCAACAATGCAGAAAAATCTACAGTATATTTCAGACCTGGTATATAGGAGAGCATGTGAAGTATATAACCCTAGCCATCTTGCTTATTATCAATGTTCTTTTTCAGGAACTCAACCCCAGCGGCCAAAGTAAATATGATGCTCTGAATGTCCGGAGAGAAGAGAAGGCAGCAAGGAGACAGGTATGCCCAGGATATTAAATGGGTGGTTTACCTTTAAGTTTTAGTAAGTTATAGAATGGCCTGTTCCAAGCAACTTTTCAGTCGGTCTTCATTCATTTTTATAGTTTTTTAATTATTTGCTTTTTTTTCCTGACTTTTTGGCAAACTGGAGAGAAGCTGAATAAAAAGCTAAATAAGTCATAAAAAAGAAAAAACAATTGCAAATTGTCTCATAATACCCCTCTCTACATCATACAAAAAGTTAATCCAAAGGTGAACTTTAATGCGGATATCTGGGCATCTCATTCTATAAGGGGTGGAAGAATGGGGCAGGCTGTTTCAGTGTCGCTGCCTTTACCCGGACACATGGGTGCCCCTCATTTAGAGGAAGCAGCTGGGTGCCTTATCCTTTCTGCCCCTGCACTGCTGCTTCTGACTAATGACTGCTTCATGTAGAAAGACGTGTTTCACTCAACAGGAATAAGAGACACATTCCCCCCTATGAAAGTACCTTGATCCTGATTCTCTCTATAATGGGGCACAATAGGTTTCCTTGGTAACATAGGAATATTTTCTAGGAGGGCTGCAGAAATATGAGAAATGCTAGATTGTGGTGTGTGTGTATGTGTGTGTGTGATGTTTTGCTTTGCAGTAAGATAATGGGCCATGTGCCAATTTACCAGCATTTTATAGAAAGAAAGAACTCTAACGATCTTTTAATTGAAGCAACCAAAGACTAAAACACTGTTTTCTGCTTGCAGTGGGGGTAGGAGGGGATGGAGTCTGTGACTCAAGCGGTGGGAGGGACTAGAACACTCATGTAGCAGCTGACAGGTTTCTTTAAAGCACTGCTCTACCCTAAGGAAAAAAAATAGAGAGGGTCCTGTGTCCCTTTAAACTATGAATTAGTGATTGTTAATAATTTATCATGTCAAAATCTAACTGCGGTTTAATTTTTCTTTGTTTTGTGTCAGAAACCGTCAGAGACTGATTCAACTTATACAGTAAGTATGAGGGAGGCAGTAACACACCAGGGCCCTAATTTTTTAGAAAATAGTAAAAGACACATTGTTTTATGAGATCTCTCTGTACAGACTATGAGCAAACTTAGGGGGCTGTTCCTGCTGAATTGTGCTTAGTACAGAGGAATACCTATGCTGCCATAGTTTTATGGGATCTCTCTGTACAGACTATGAGCAAACTTAGGGGGCTGTTCCTGCTGAATTGTGCTTAGTACAGGGGAATAAATATGCTGTCATAGTTTTATGGGATCTCTCTGTACAGACTATGAGCAAACTTAGGGGCTGTTCCTTCTGAATTGTGCTTAGTACCGGGGAATACCTATGCTGCCTTAGTTTTATGGGATCTCTCTGTACAGACTATGAGCAATATGAGCAAACATAATGGTTTTATGCAAAATAACATGGCACGAGGTTCGGATAGTGGCACAGGGTTTTCTTTCTTTCACGTGGGGAAACAAAATAAATAATCAGAGTAAATATGTCACTTTATAACCCGCTCAGCCTAATGTCTTCCTCCTGTGCTCCTCTCCCAGGGTCTCCAGAGAGATAAAATGAGTGACCCCTACAGTGATATCAGACCAAAGCAGGTAAGTGTGGCCCATAATTGTGCTGCTATTAGTGCATTTTGTAGTGACACTGGGCAATCACAGGAGGAAATTTGTACTTTGGAAATGTAACCCTATAGCAACCCTTGTGCCATCTGCAACTGTCAGTCAGTTGCAGTAAAACTGGATTCTGATTGGTTGCTTTCAGTCATTTGGCCCCAAACAATTTACAATCTAGAAGAGAAGGGGTTGTCCCTTATGTACTTAATGGGACTCTGATTAACCTATTTGTGCTGATGCTGTAAACTCCTGCTATAGTTCTAGGTAGGGGTACCCAGGGCACAAATAAGCACTCACCCCAAATCTCCCCCTAACTGGCCTTCAGGCTGGGCCCCCTTAGCTCATAACAAGGTTACAGATATATAGAAACATTGTGGTAACAGTCACCCTGCTATAGTTTCAAGGGTTCCCAGGGCCCTACAGACTAGGCCCCAAATGCTAGTTACATATTACAGGTATGGAATCCATTAACCAAAATCCCGTTATCCAAAAAGCTTCAAATTACAGAAAGGCTGTTTCCCATAGACTACATTTTATCCAAATAATACAAAGGTATGAAGATCTGAATTACGGAAAGAGCCATTATCTGGAAAACCCCAGGTCCCCTAGCATTCTGGATAACAGGTCCCATACCTGTATATAAATTAGGGATGCACCAAGTCCACTATTTTGGATTCGGCCGAACCCCCGAATCCTTTGCAATAGATTGGCCAAATACCGAACTGTATCCAAATCCTAATTTACATATGCTAATTAGGGATGGGAAGGGGGAAAACATTTTTACTTCCTTGTTTTGTGATAAAAAGTCATGTGATTTTCCTCTGTGCCCCTAATTTGTATATGCAAATTAGGATTCAGATTCGTTCGGCCATGCAGAAGGATTGGGTTGAATCCGAATCCTGTTGAAACATGCCAAATCCCGAAACAAATCCTGGATTCGGTGCATCCCCAATATAAATGTATTGTATATAGTATTAGTTTAGAGTTAGATTTCCTTCTTGATTCCTTTACCCCAGAAGACAAAAGTCTCTTCGATGAGATGGTTCCTGAGATGATCTCTGAGAGAACAACAAGCCATAGAGCGTGTGATGTTGCCCAAGGGGTTGGAGTATTTATTTTGATAATGTCGGATACTTGTCTCATCTGAAATAAAAATGGAGCAGGAGAGACTTGCCAGGACGGAGTTCTTTATATCGCAGTGACACCGAGACACAGAGCAAAGACTTTTATTGCAATGTACAGCTGTCTGGGGAAGGGAAAGAGTCGGGAATAATGGAAGAAAGAAAGTGACAAGTTTAAAAAATAATAATGTTTTTCTCCTCTGCAACCCCTCCCTTGTGGGACAGGCTGAGAAATGACTCGGTCACCAGACAGTGCGTTAGTATAGAGCCAGAGATTAAAGGCAAAATAATGTGAAAGTTTTATTACTCTGTCTATCCCTAAACAGCTTTAAACAGAGTTTACCACTTATATGAACACGGGCTGGGCCAGCGGCAAGGAAAGCAACTCCAGCGTTTTCTTTTCTTTTTAGCTACTACCCTGTGCGTGTGAGATTGTGACTGTGGGATAGCAGGTATAGTAGGGAGAGATGGTGCCTATAGTAACAGTGGGATAATAGTCTCTGGGAAGGGAGTGTGACTGTGGGATAGCAGGTATAGTAGGGAGAGATGGTGCCTATAGTAACAGTGGGATAATAGTCTCTGGGAAGGGAGTGTGACTGTGGGATAGCAGGTATAGTAGGGAGAGATGGTGCCTATAGTAACAGTGGATAATAGTCTCTGGGAAGGGAGTGTGGCTGTGGGATAGTAGGTATAGTAGGGAGAGATGGTGCCTATGGTAACAGTGGGATAATAGTCTCTGGGAAGGGAGTGTGACTGTGGTATAGCAGGTATAGTATGGAGAGATGGTGTCTATAGTAACAGTGGGATAATAGTCTCTGGGAAGGGAGTGTGACTGTGGGATAGCAGGTATAGTAGGGAGAGATGGTGCCTATAGTAACAGTGGGATATTAGTCTCTGGGAAGGGAGTGTGACTGTGGGATAGCAGGTATAGTAGGGAGAGATGGTGCCTATAGTAACAGTGGGATAATAGTCTCTGGGAAGGGAGTGTGACTGTGGGATAGCAGGTATAGTAGGGAGAGATGGTGCCTATAGTAACAGTGGATAATAGTCTCTGGGAAGGGACTGTGACTGTGGGATAGCAGGTATAGTAGGGAGAGATGGTGCCTATAGTAACAGTGGGATAATAGTCTCTGGGAAGGGACTCAAGCTGTGGGATGTCCCCTCTTAATTAAACCACTAGGTGGCAGAATTTTGGTGACTGCCAATATTAAAGGAGTATTTACAGGTCCGAGGGTCTCATTGTCATTCACAGAATACATATTTAGTTGGGGGTATGGAAAATATGTTTAGTGGCGGATCCCCCTGTTATAAAGTCCATCTCATTCTGTTATTGTGTAATACAATGAATTTCAATAAAACCCTCCTGATTTATAAATAGAATTTGTAGAATATTTCTATGAATAATAATTTTGTTACTATGATTTTATTGCAGCCGCAGAAGCGGCAGGGGAAGAAACACGATCCAGTGTACCAGGTAAGATGTGGATTTATGCGCTTGGCAGCCGAGTCAATCGAGTCTCCCCTGTTGGTCTGTACCGGTAGGAGAGCACTTAAGTGCTGAATGCAGATAAAACTACTTACCACTATTGCTGCCTGCTGTAGGCTACACTAAAGTTTAAGCAGCCATGCCTTGGCCCTGTGGCATCAGCCCTGAAGCACATTGGTGGGAGATGTAGTTGTAGTTAAGTATTGAGATGGCACCTTGGGCTGCAGGCAGCGAACCAGAAATTGACATTTATATATTTTTTAATTCCCCCAGGGACTACACTCGGGTTCTCGAGACACTTATGACGCCCTCCACATGCAGCCGCTTCCCCCTCTGCCCTGAGCAGGACAACGTGGTGATGATTAAGACTCACAAGAGGATTCCTCCCAATCCCCAAATCCGCACACTCAATTGCTTCTCTTTTATTGCCCTCCAATTAAAGGGATAGGCCACCATCAGTCTGAGGACTCATGCTGGTTTTTTATTTTGCACCAAGATCTCGGAACTATTGTCTTTCTAAAGAATAGCTTAATACTATCTAAGTTATTTGCTTCCCACCGGAGCCATTGCAAGTGGAAAGGCATAAAACAAATGGAATGGCTTCTCCATGCAGAGTATGCTTTCCGCTCTATAGGGTGTCAAAGGAGGCGGGACTAATGTGCTTAGCGCTGACTGGCAGACACACCCTCTTCTTTCTCTCAAACTGTCAGGCTGAGCAGCAGCACAGGAAGCCCCGCCCCCAGACACACATTACAGAGCAGAAAGCACACTCTGCATGGACAAGTGGCAGCTCTTAATCTTTTGGGAAGGTTAATGGTGAGACTGGGGCTATTTTATACCAGGAATGTGGTACTGCCATTTTCTGGTATATAACCTTGTTGGGATTCTCTTTGCCCGCTAACATTTACTGTATAACATACTGTATATATTTGATAGTTTGTAAAGGCTTTTCTGCTTTAGAATCTGAGTTGAACTTTGCAATGTCTATAGAATTTAGTTTGCAGATATAAGGGATCAAGAGATCTTTATTTTTAAAATCTGAGTTTTCTGGAGCAGATACGAAGCCGTCTGAACAGGGTCCCCCGCAAGTTAAATTTGACTTATAGAGAAGAGATTTACATATATTGATGAAACATTTCTTAACCCAGCCAAACAGAGCTACTAAGATTTGGAGAACAATGGTTTGGTCACGTTTTATGACCTTTTTCAGGGAGATCATGTGTCTCTGAATATTCCTAGCCCTGTTCAAAAGCCTTATAATGAAAGTACTTTATAAAAAAAGACTGAAAGGAGGCCTTGGGGGGGGGGGGGGGGAGAATGACTTATTATACAAGGTGAGAATAGTAATTCTGTCCAAAATGCCACCACAATGTATCCGGCTTAAAGGGAAGTCCAGGGAGGGAGAGGAAGGTGCCAAGGGCAAGGAATGAATAAAGGACTGGTTTGCCAGTTTATTCTCTGAGATTTTACTGGTTTCTATGTGTAAATAAAAAAATTTGAATTTGGATTCCTTTGGACGAAGATGAATTTAGGCACTTTTTCCTGGGTTATGAAGAAAAAAACCTTCTAGACTAGAAAATTGTCTCAGAATAGACCTTGCCCTAATTCCACCACTGCTGTACCAGGCCACACCCTCAACACTTTACAGCAGGGGTCCCCAACCCTTTTTTTTTTTACCTGTGAGCCATGAAATAAGGTCCCCCGGGGATGCCATTGGCTGTGATTCTCGATTTAGTAGCCCTTGTGTGGTCTGAAAGCCTACAGGAGTCTGTTTGGCAGTAAATCTGTTTTTTATGCAATAAAACGGTTTTCCATGCCAGGAATTGAAAAATAAGCACCTCCACTGAGGTAACTTGGAGCAACATCCAAGGGGTTGATGAGTAACATTTTGCTCATGAGCCACTGGATGGGGATCACTACTTTGCAGTAAACCATTGACTGTCCACCTAAAAAGGTTATTTTGCAAAAATGAAAAAATCGTAACAGAAAATAAACAGATTTCTGCAAATTTACTTAATCTTCCTGGCATGGTGCAGAGAGATTGCGAATATTCAAAAAAGGGATCCTTCTCTCAGCCAGGAAACTATAGACCGGTTAATCTGACATCAGTGATAGGAAAGCTTTTGCACAGGGTCATAAAGGAGTAGATGCTGAAATGAAATACAAATCACAATACTATGAGTTTGTGCCAGCATGGTTTTATGCATAACAGATTTTGCCATGCTAATCTAAATTGCTTTCTGTGAGGAGTAAGCAGAATATCAATAAAAAGCATCAAAACTATTGCACATTGCTTTTCATGAAGTGCCATTTGGATGTTTTATTGGAGGAGTTACACATTTTCACTATGAACAAAAAGAGCACCAAATAGATATGGTTTTATAGAGGTGAGCAGAAGCCTAGGCATTGAAGTGGCAGTGGATGTGATCTACTTAGATTTTGCTAATGCATTTGATACCATACCACACAGGCAGTTGCAAATTATTAAATAAAGGAATATTGGCCTGGAACATAGTATTTGTACTTGTACTTAGAGAGCTGGCTGAAGGATAGATTACAGAGTGATGGTAAATTAAGCATTTTCTAATTGGGATCTGTATTTTTGGACTGGTGCTTTGGATTTGCCCATTTTTTTTGGTGAAAGATTCAGTTTTTGAATGAATGAAAAATTCTGTATTCAGTGCATCTCTAAAAGTAGTATCTTTTTGTTGCCAACAAATTCCTCGAGAAGCAGGGAAATCAAACAAATCTCATTCAATGTTAAAACACTTGAAAAATGGTTTAATGATGTTTACAACAGAAATGAACTGTACAGTTACAGTAAGTTTAATATATAAAAAATTACAGCAGACAAATGCATCTACACAAAATCTATTATTTATCCTGATTCACTGTAGTCTACATATTAGTTCCAAGTTCGTGGCCACGGAAAGGTGACCAATGACGGGCAGCTTTTAAAGCAACAGTTGGCTGGTTTTTCCAAGGGTAGAAATTTACAGGAAAAAAAAAATATTTTGGATTGGCCATCAGTAAAAAAAAATATATTTTTTTACGGAAAAAGTTAAAATAATGTTACAAATTATTTGAAGCTGCCTGTAATATTTCAAATATTTTCCATATTTTGTAAAAATAAAAAGGTTGACACCCTCAGAAGCAGTATGCTACAAATTGTTTTATATTTAAACTTACTGCAAAATTTCAGGGAATAAAATATATCGCAAAATAGTATTTGAAGCTGCCTATTCAAGATATGTTACTTATTTAAAAAAAAAAAAGTTGACTGGCTGTCAAAGGGGAAAAAACTTTTTTTTAGAGAAAAATGAATGACAATTGTATTGAGATGAATACTATCTGTATGCTATATAGTGTGTTTTTTCGTTTAAGCTCATTTCTGGGAACATTAAAATATTCTGCAAATTGTTATTGGAAGCCGCCTGTGATATTTTTGTCATCTTCCCCATTTCGTAAAGGGATTTAAATGAACTAGAAATGTTCTTTACTCTTGAAAAAACGCTGGTTTCTGTTGCTTTAAAAATTCAAGAGCCTACGATGGATTCTGCAGATTGACCGGAAACTGATACTCAGATGATGTTCTTGTTTTTGAATATTATGTACACGGTTTAGAACTTTTTTTTTCCATTTTTATTTATTTCTTTTTTTAATATGAACATCTAAGGCAGTGAAAACTGTTATGTTAATACATACACAGACACACCCAAAACATACAAAAATACTATTATTTCAAACTACCAAGAGTAAGACAGGTCAGTTAATCTCCATGCTATGACTTTAAGAGCATTACACTGAAACAAACATGAATTTCAACAACAATTTTTTTTTTTTCAATATCCCAGAAATATACCAAAATATACATCTAAGCTTTGGAATTACTGAGGTTAGACTAATGCAAGTGCTGGGTAATAGTACTGAATACACAAGTCTAAAGTTCTGCAGGAAAGAAATTCTCTTTGGTATTTTGCATCAGGCTAATATTAAATATTTGGATTTTGCTTTGGGATAGAGCTTGTATGACCCTACGACCAAACACCCCCGTAAATCAACTGAGGATAAAAACTTCCATGTAAAAAGTTCCTTCATTTGCAATCCCCCTCCCCGCAACAGTTATTAAAAAGTCTCAGGCTTGTAGCTAGCCTAGAACAACACAATTTGAGAAAATGCGATGCATAGTTGCACATGGTGCCAAGAACTCGAAACTAAAAAAAGGAAAAGCAGTGATAATCTATATATACACATATGCACTCGCACATATATATATATATTTGTTTTCCTGTTCAATTTCTTAACAGGACGGCTTAACCCATGTTATCTGTAGAAAACAATTCTAATCACAGAATTAAGATAAAAAAAAAAAAAAAATGAAGTGCACCCCAGAGTGTATTAATTACCACCCAGCCCCAAGAAGGTTACACCTGGCAGAGTGGACAAGTCTTCAATGTACTGACAATGCATTTGAAGCAGGTGTGACTTATCCTAGGGCCTATGGTCTTCTTTTGGACCTTCAAGCTGATGGTGGATTCTCACATGTATTTTTGGCTTTTAGCAATTACTGTATTTTTCTCATCTAAAAAGC
Source organism: Xenopus laevis (assembly GCF_017654675.1). NCBI lineage: Eukaryota > Metazoa > Chordata > Amphibia > Anura > Pipidae > Xenopus > Xenopus laevis. The sequence goes on along the minus strand of NC_054374.1, from coordinate 25,033,662 downwards.
TTGTCCAACACTGTCAGGTTTGAAGAACCCCCATCAGAGCAGCCAATAATGCACCATATCTTCCGTGTACAGGGAATTCTGTGGAGACATCATATGGAAAAGCCTCTCCAACAGTGGTTATGTCCAACTTGCATGGTCTTTTGTTGCCCTAAAAGTGTTGGAAAAGGGCAAGTCTGGAACAAATACACACCCTGACTACTTATGAAGACCAGGCATCCCAGTGTATTTTGTCAACCACGTGTGCTTCTCCCGCTAGAGCAGATATGAACTCCTGGTATTTCTAGACATTGCCTTCAAGGAATACCGGGATATAGCAATTAGCAACTGCCAGGGAGCCACAGGTGGACAATTCTTGTACTAGATACTCAGCTTTCTCTTCTGCGCTTGACACAGATTTGCCTGGGACTGAAGATCTCCTCTTTCTCTCGCTCTACTAAAAAGTTTTTGGTTTTTTTGTTTGTTTTGAGTTTTACAATCATAGAGAAATCTTTGGTTTTGCTGGAATTTTTTTTTAAAAAGTAACAAAACAAGACAAAGAAACCGACCCCAGCTTTTAGCAGCAGCACTGTGACTCGGCAAAGGGAGAACATGGGCAGGGGGATAAGGGACTGCTACATTCAGAGAAAAACAGTGGTTGGGCAACACCTGACTCCGAGCTTCCAGCTGTTATAAGATTGTCAAATAAAAACTCCTGCATTTTCCATCCCGTCTGACCAACACCGCTTGACCAAACGGGGTAAAGAACCAAGCCAGCTCCTCAGTTGATAAGGAAATACTTTGGTTAAGAATAAGGAGTGGAAGTGTTAGTACTATGTAAGTAAACACAGAGATCTTTACATCTTCATACCAAATGGCACATAGCAAACATTGACCCCCACAGCTTGGACCAGATGAAGTCTACAATACGTAGAAGCCACAACATATGCAACATCTACAGGCTTTGGAATAAACTTATGGAGTCAAACCCATGTTACCGGTCACGTGATGCTACTGGCCAAAAAAGTACCCGGGGCAAAATTGGCAACTCTGTGCGGTTATAGAGAAAGTTAAAGCAAGTTACTCAGTTACGAGTTTTTATAATGAGGTATACAACAGCTCCTGTACCTGCAGAGGGTTAAGACCCCACATCTATTCACCTACGCTTTGCAATGGAAAGAAGGAAAAGGAATTCTACAGCATCAGTGTGTTAGGATCGAATATTTGATCAGGATGGAGGATTACTGAAGCCCATCAGTACTATTCCCTTTTATAAGCAAATGAGATGAAATTTATAGGAAAGATAATATTGGGGGGGGGGGGAAATTAAAATGAAGAAGTCAAATAATTTCTATATTGCTCTATTATAACCTGTGGCCAGTTTCAAATTTCCAAAGTCAAATGTTGGGAGGACAGAGCTCGGCAAACAGATGGGAAGCCACAGATTGTAGATGCCAACGGTTTTTAACCACAGAAGTTAAGTCAAAACCACAAGGGCCTTGGAAACAAGTCTTTAGGGGCAGGTAATGTGAATTTTCCTTCTTCCGATTTAAGCTTTATTAAGACGCACTACTTGGAGATGTAATCAATCCCTTCCTTCTGATGCTTACAAGGCTATTCCATTATTTCCAACATGACAAAAGATGAATTAATACCACTTGCAACATGTCTGCTAAAAAACATGCTCGTAAAGCTTTTGAGTGGAAAAAATAAGGGAAAGTTACATTCTTATGCCAACACAACCGAGAGAACTCTTTAGAGTACTCTTCACGTGATGTTACTCCGACCCTATTGGTCTTTTCAGGAAGGTCACACTACCCATCGGTTTCACTTCGACTGAGCATGAAGGCAATTATTATTCACTTTCACCAAGTATGACTTTGATTATGCAGCAGATGAAAGTCGATTCCCTGTCAAGGTAGCCCTACATTAAAAATTTTGGTCTTAAGCATTTCTACTTTTAAAGAGCTACATACAGCACACTTACAGTAGAACAACATAAAAAAAACAGCATTGATAAAAACAAGAATCTTTGGAAATGCATTTCCTGAAGGACAGACACACTGAAGTTACAGAATCCCTCTCTTTCGCTGCGGAGACTTTTTTTCAGTGTATTAAAGGCCTTCAAAGGCCGGAAACCATTTGATGGAAGTACTCAAACACCAACCAGTGGTATTTTTCCATACATAAAAGGAGTTTCAAGGAAAATCTTACGCCCATGTGGTCGATTTGCAAGTCTTCTACCTATGAGAGGAAATCAATACCTTCTTTCCTTGCCACCACTATCTTCAAAAATCAACCTTTAGAGAAGCAGAAGTCCAAGAGGCATACGTTGGAAGGAAACGCCACTTCTCATAGTACTTGGATTCTTGGCAGGAGAAAACACGGGTATAAAAAGGAGTAATTTCCCTTTGCTGTTTGGTTTTACTGACATTTTTGGTCTAGGCAGGCATAGTAGCAATACAACTTCATCCCTTGAAGGCTCATAATTCTTAACTTGTCTATGAAAGCTACATCCTAAGACAACACAACAGGGAATTAACACAAGGAATCTGCTTCCCAGTTTAACAAAGGAACTATGTACAGGCTTCATCAATAATAATTATACCACCATAAACACCAACATTTAGAGTTATAGGCAGGTAATCAAAAGTATAAAGGGGTCTTTGTTCTGCTTATTAGTCCCCAGTGTATCTGGTATCAACCTCAAGGTGAACCGAACCGGTATCTGTAACACATTAACTTTGGCAAGAATTTCCTATAAACAAAATGTACCTTTTCCTTTACAAAATGTCTGTTTTTTTCCCCTTCTAAATGTTAATTAAGAAACAAAGAGAAAAGATAACACAAAATCAGAAAACATGTCATAACTCTCAAACACTCTCCACTTCCACACAAAAATTGTGTCTGCAATGTTTCAAAACAAACTTTAAACAAGTCAAAGGAAGCCGAGGTATTTGACAAGGTGACCAGAAAGTCATCTGGACCATTTGTTATCCTACAAATATGCAGCTGCCAGAATTGAGTGGAGAAGGAATACGTTGGCAAATAGATCATTATTGGGAGCACTTCCACTCTGACAAAGGGATTATGTTAAAATGCTTTTAGAATTAAATAAAAATAGCATCAGGAGAATGAAGTAATGGGAGAAATTACAGTAGAACCCCCATTTTAAGCTTTTCAGGGAACCAAAAAAAATGTAAAATCCAGGAAAATATTAAATCGGGGAAATGCATAATATATAGGTGGAACCACAAAACAAAAATTAAAATGAGGGAAAACTTAAAATTAGGGGATGTAAAGTTAAGGTTCCACTGTATATAAATTAAAAAAAAAAAAAAAAAAAAGATTTCTAAAAAAACAGAACTTATATTTTTCAATGTGTAAAATTCCAGGAAAAATGTTTGCTATAATGGCCCAGCAACCTTGCAACGCACCAATTATCCAAACAGGGTAAATACCAGATTTCCTCTTCTTCTTTTACTACAGGAGCTCTGGTTTATTGCGGAAATTAATCTTCAGACACCAATTTTTTTCCAGGCCATCAATTTATAGGGAAGGGCTAGGTAGATATAATGAGTTGGTGCAATTGGCAACATTGATACTTGTAAGGGCCTGTTCATCAATCAAAAGTCTTTAAAAATCTTACAAAACCAAAAGGTACTAGGGATTACTTGGCATAGTCCATGTGGACTTTTCAGCCATGATGGGGAGCCCAGACCCAACCACAATGCCTGACATTTGCAGGAATCCACTTGATTTACATTAAAGCAAATCTTAAGCTGCATGGTAGGTTCGGGTGTTTCACCTCCAGCTTCAAATCCACATAGAGAAAATAAATGTGCAACATAACCCTTGAAATAATGTTTTGGGTATCATATTGCCCCCCCCCTTGATAAAAATGCACATCTCTTTGGTCAATGCTTACGTTTCTTGGACTGACACTGTACAAAATGTACTCAGAGTTTGGGAAAACCAACTAAATGTTTTTCTTCCTTGCTAAAATGTTTCTCAACAGAAGTAGGGGAAAGGAATTAAAGCTATTAAGTTGTGTGACTTGCAACTGTATTAATCGACAACTTATAGTGGTTGTTTCAATAGAAAAATGTTGCAATGTATGTTGAGCCAAGCCAAAACACTGTGGTACCACCATGTATGTTCATCCAAGCCTAAACTCTGTAATACTACCATGTATGTTCATCCGAATCAAAACACTGCGGTAACACCAACCATGTATGTTCATCCAAGCCAGAACTTTGTAATACCACCATGTATGTTCATCCAAGTCAAAAAACTGTTGTACAACCATGTATGTTCATCCAAGCCAGAACTCTGTAATACTACCATGTATTTTCATCCATGCCAAAACACTGCGGTACCACCAACCATGTATGTTCATCCAAGCCAAAGTTTCTAATGCCAACATTATGTTCATCCAAGTCAAAACACTGCAGTATCACCAACCACCACATGTGTTCGTTCAAGCTAAAACTGTAATACTAACATGTATGTTCATCCAAGTCAAAACATTGCAGTACCACCCACCACCATGTATGTTCATCCAAGCCAAGGCTCTGTAATACCACCATGTATGTTCATCCAAGTAAAAACACTGCGGTACCACCCACCACCATGGGCTCCTTATTACTAATCTTGACTTATTCAAGCTCCAACAATGTTGTCTGATTTGGGATTGATACAGATGAAAAAGCCCTTACTATCTATGCCATGAGCATGGTTCCAATTTAAATAGTTAGGATCAACCCTAAACTATGCTAAAAACAAAATGAATACTTCCAGATGGCCTTTGGCATATTTAAAGGGTGGTAAGATTACTTCCGGTTATGTATATGATCAGACTTTCCTCTCAGCTTGTGGAATTTAGGGTTTGCAACTAAACAGAGAACTTTTCTAACTCAAGGTAACAAGCAAAGACCTGTCTCTAGATCTTCTCCCTTGCCAAGATCTCTTTAAACATATGCACCACTCCATAAAAATACCCTTCCAGTTTATACGAAAAAAATCATGTTCCTCAATTTGTTATAGAGTCACATTATGTCCAATTTTATGTGCAGATAAAAGAGAAATAAATTAGATATTTCTAATAAATTTGAAATTCTAATCGAGAATAAGAGATTCCAAATTATTAGCACGTTTTAGGGCAGGATCTCTGAATCTGCAACCGATTACCAAGTACAACGGCCTATGCAACTTTTATCTAGTAAACTATCAATTACATTATCCTCATCAATGAAGTGCACCACATAGCTGGAAAGCCCAAAATCTGAAGGATGTGCCCAATGGCCCATGTTTAATCTACTCAGGGAAATCCTTACAGAGCTGATCAAGAAATGAAAATGGGGGAGGGGTGTATTCCTATGAATTAGTTTGAAGGGGAAGCAAAAAGAATACCAAGTTGGCTGATTTCAGAAATGAACTGACTCCAATACCATCGTATTTACACAAAGGGAAGAAAAACCCTGTCACGTTAGAGTTTGCCCCAAAAAGTAACATGTTTAAGGAAAAAAACAGGTAAATCAAGCAGCAAGTTTTATATAAAATTAATACCCCCACCAAATTAAAAAATTATAATAAAGAAATTGTCAGTAGCATCTATTTAGTCACTCACTGCGCCTGAACTGCACTTAACACAAACTAGTCCATTAGTACAGCAGCTTGCTAGAAATTGACTTTGGTTCAAGCTTGGTTAACCTTCCTCTGCGCTGGTGGACATCCAGCATGATGATCACCCACTGGTTTTACACCAGCAGCACAGGGGGGTTTATATATATATATATTTATATTTAGATCAAGAACAAAAGAATTAAAAAAAACCACATGTACAAGGTGACAGAGACGGGTTAATTCTACTGGTTGCAGTTCACTATGATAGGTAGGGTTAGAGGCAGCAGACAACGTTGTAGAGACGGAGAGAAACGTTGGGTTTAAAATTCCATGAACAAGGAGAAGTTTCTGCTATGTGTTAAGGAGAACCCAATTCAGTGCACCGGTAATCCAGCTGAGATTTCCTTTTTCGTCCAGAGGGAGTGTCAGAATGTCGCCTTCCTTGGTTTGCAAAAGAGATCTGGCTCTCGCACACCCTTGTAAGAGATAATTACAATGCTGTCTGGTGCACAATGGTAGAAGTCCGGCAACCCCAAATCCAGTCTAGAAGTCAAACAATCCAGAGGCACACAGAACTGATGCAAGCAAGGAACACCTTGCACGTTTATTGCGGAATAGCTATTCCGCAATAAACGTGCAAGGTGTTTCTTGCTTGCATCAGTTCTGTGTGCCTCTGGATTGTTTGACCCCTTCCTTGGTTTAACATTCAAGAACAAAGGTCCAAAACAAACCAACAAAAAACTCAGCCTCCATTTAGCCGGCAGAAACGTTCCCCACTGGAGATGAAGGTGAACTGCATTGCAGTAATCCAGTCTAAGTTTTTTTTAAACAATCTCTAGGTTTTTTTGGTTTCATATAGAGGATGAAGTAGGAGAAATGTTGCAGACCACTTTCCATTCCTTGTACAAGCTGACAAATGTGTAGCATTCAGACGTGGCAAGAGTTGGGTCTGGTTCCCCCTGGTTGCAAACTTATTGCCGTTTCGACTGACCTACAAAACCATTACAAAGTTGAAACTCAAAGTTATATGATGTGTGCAAAGGAGCTGGTTCTTGCCAACAGCGTTTGGAGATACCAGATAGAGAACAATAATGGTTGAAGGCCACAAAACATCACAACATTTCAGTATGAAGGACTTCCTTTCACTGTTTCCACACATGATCTCAGGATGGAAATTGACATTAAAACTGTATTGATATGAACTGGTCAATGGAACAATCCATCAGAGCAGAAGTGTGGCCTTCGTCTCAACTATTGACCCCACTGGTTAATTGAGGTGAGTCACCAGCCATCCTGATTTGTGATTTTGGATTTTAATTCTCTGATATAATCGAAGACTTGGACTAAATGTTGGCTAAATCGTTTCAAAATGAGCCAACTTGGTTGCTTCATGTGTGTCCAGGTATGGAAGTCCAAAAGCACTTGAGACAGAAGATAAATACAGGTAACTTAGGTGTCCATGAGCATCTTCCAAACAAATTCTTATCCCTTATTATACAGCGCCAACATATTTATGCAGCATTTTTAAAAAATACATTTCAGGAAGAGTCCAGTTTGCAGAAGTGTAACTAACTCCCAGCACACACTGCTAACTAAATGCTTCTGGAGGATGCCTGAAGATGTCATTGCAAGCGCGTAAATGCAAGCTGGTCAACCTTGGCCTATCTCTAATCAGATGCTCAATGATTACCTCGACTCAAGTCCTTGTTTTTAGCAGATGACTTTGCACACATCATTTGCAACATGGGGTATCCAGTACTACAACTGACCACTAACCGTAAAGAGTCAAGAGATTCCTCTGCTTAAGTACAGGTGGGTGCCAACGCGCCCAATAAAGCACGTGCTCAAGTAGAGACACCTTTGCCACCCTGCCTTGCCAGTGGATATGTGGAATCTGTTCTGTGCAGTCTCTTGGCTCAACCTTCAGTGTAAGGTGCTAGAAATAATTTAAAGCTAAAGCGACAACTCCCAGAACCTTCGCAAAAGGCAGAGATCAATGGGGCGGTTCTCTCCGCCAGCCTGGGCCACAAGTCCAGCTCCGCAATGTGAAGTTTAAACCTGCAGGAGGGAAACAGATTCATCTGGGAAGAGGGAGTAAGAACAGAAAAGAAACCAGTAATAACAGGCCTGCCTTAAGTTGTACCAGTTACCAAGGAACCCCCGACAGTTTGATATGATTATAAACACCTTGCAATGACATAAAAAGGTCTGTACAACAGACCCATACAAAAACCATAATAATAAAAAAATAAAAATAAAAAAAAGTCGCACAAATCATATTCCCTATGTCTGATTTCCGATAACCAACCTTGCGTGTCCATGTGACTGCTGGAAATGAGAAGTAGTCCTTTGACTTAATTTTTTTTCCTTTTGTTTTTTTTTTTTTAATTTTTTTTTCAAATTTTTGGTTAGAAAGCTCTCCAATCAGTCGTGATCCCGAAAAGAGAAAGTTTATTATAAAATTAGGCAAAGTGTCCATTCGTTACTTGTTCATGTGTTTTTGTCTTCTTCCCGCCGCTTTATTTTGTTTGCAACAATCCAATAGGCGGGCAAATCCGATTGTGTTTTTTTTTTTTATTGTAGTTGATCGCTATAAGTAAGCGACAATGCTACCATGGTCTAGTTTGCACGCCCATGTCCCCACCCCCCCAAAAAACTCATTGCGCCTTGGAGGCAGATGTGGTGGTGGAAGCAGCTCCGCTAGCAGAGGCCATGGTAAATAGTGCGTTCTGGATGGAATCAATTGAGGAGGTGGTGGCATGAAGGCTTGTGATGGGGCCAGTAGCCCCAGCGGAAGCTGCAGAGATCAAGCTAACAGGGTTGCTGGTAAACAGAGAGAGGTTCTGAGGATTGAGGAATAAGGGGGCAGTTACAATGTTAGGGGTCCCTCCAGCGTTGGCAAAGACCAAGTTCCCAGCAGCATCCAGGGATGTTATTGGAAGAGATCCACTTGATGCAAGAGCTAGGGAAAAACAAGCAGACCATTAAAAACAAGCAGAAATCAGGGTAATTTTATTAGGCTTAGGCTACCCCTAACCCTAATACGCAGGCAACAGTAAAACTTCTGTGCCACCAGGATCTGTGACAGGACTGCTGCTTACAATGGTTATGAGATGGATCTGTGCAGCCACTGAGACAAAATGCTCTGTTAAAATGCTCATAAAGCAGGTCAGGACTGCTGCTTCCAATGGGGATCAGATAGGATCTGTGCAGCCACTGGGACAGAATGCTCTGTTTTACAGATAGCTAGAAACTTAGCCATAAAGCAGGTCAGGACTGCTGCTTACAATGGTTATGAGATGTGATCTGTGCAGCCACTGGGGCAGAATGCTCTGTTATACAGATAGCTAGAATCTCAGCCATAAAGCAGGGCAGTGATGCTGCTAACAATGGGGATCAGATAGGATCTGTGCAGCCACTGGGACAGAATGCTCTATTATAGAGAAAGCTAGAATCTAAGCCACAAAGCAAACTACTAACATTACACATTGATTTCACCCACAGACAGAAGAACCTACCTTGAATTGTTGCCAGTGTACTATTACTCATGAGAGCAGGGCTAAGGGCGCTCCCCAGTGCACCTGGATTGAGGCTGAATAAGGCACCTCTGGGAACAAAAAGAAGAGTTAGAAGGTGGCTATACACAATACAAGTTATAGCTAGAGATAAAGCAAACTTTACTTTATCTCAGTGGGCACACCATGCTGATCCACTGATATAACTCACAATTTCCCATATAAAGGCTGTGTCATGGGATGCCATACAAAAATTGCTCCATCTGCATCTCATGTTCTACTGCTTGAGCTCTGTGGTTGTTGTGGGCTCAAGTCAAGTTTAAGTAGAACATGAGGGAATTTGGCCCAGGCATCAGAGGGACACTTGGTAGTGTGAATAAATGCAGACAAAAGCACAAAGAACATATCGTACAGTCTGATGGCATCTAAGAGGGCAGACATTGTGACCCCTCCGCTGTAGTTGCTTTATCTGGAACACTTACCCAGCGGCAAACTGTGAGGGTGCCATAAGCCCGGGGTTTAGTCCTGCTGCAGCAGCCATGGCAGCAAGACTTGCATTGGTAGGCAACTGTGCTGCGCCCTGTAGTGCCGTAGCCGCTGCCGTGTGGATTCCGGATGCAGTCACCATGACTTGACCAGTGTTTAATGAAGAGGTCATTGGAGTGGATGTGGTTTGCGTCGTGCTCGTCTCGCCGGCTGTAGATGCTTCTGATGATGCTGCAGTAGCCGAGGGGGAAGAACTTAGAGAAGGAGACGTCAGGACAGAGGATACAGGGGGTGCTGTTGAGATCACAGTTGCTGTGTTAGCCGAGGAAGTTCCTGTTGTGCCTAAACAAACAAATAAGTAGTGCCTTAAATGGAATGTTCATGCCAGCCCGTGCTCTTGTGCCTCAGTACACCCTAATGTCAAATAAGTGGGTAAAGGTATCTGTGAAAAAACAGCAATATGCTGCTGCCTGATGTGCTACTTAAAGGGGTCTAAAACTATGACAACCAGGATGGGGTGTTAGTTGGCCTTTAACGGGAACACTTTCATTCCAGCCTCAACTCCAAATACAAAAGTGAAAAATTTAAAATAAAAAAATATTGGCTTAAAAGATTGCCCAATTAGTCTGCAGCAGTGTGCATGTGTCTCTATCATGGTGCCTGTATGGTACAGAGCTGTGCTGACTGTTTGGGAACGATAGGGAAAACAGCTGAGCTAAGAAATACTCTTTATAAAGAGCATACACAGCAACCCAACACCAATAAATCCTCTGTGCAGTACAGCAACAAACATTCCCTTTGCACAACGTGGAAAGGAAATTGGATGCTTTTCAGGTTAAAACCAGGCATACCTTTCTAACTGATAAGGCCTCATTTAAATTATGGCTCAGTAATAACACACACAGCTATGGTCTCTTTGTGACATATGAGTCCCCAGTTCAAAACACAAACTAGGATTCAGATCTGTGTGTGTGTGTGTATTTGCGCTTGCTTTAATGTGATTCAAAATGGTCTTTTAATTAGACTGTAAGCTCTTTTAGGCAACCAATGATCTATTTTTACCAGTTTTTGAGATATTAGCCTGCTAATGCCAGACTTTTGCCTTAAAGGAAAACTATACCCCCAGAACAATGTAGGTCTCAATAAGAAGATATTACATAAAAAAGCTCATATGGAAAACCCTGCTTCATGTAAATAAACCATTTTCATAAAAATATACTTTTTTAGTAGTATGTGCCATTAGAAAATTGCCATTTTAAAAAATAATGGCAGCCCCTGGGATCGTAGGATTCACTGTACTCACAAACATACCAAACAAACCACTTAGGTCACATGAGCCAATTAACAGACAGCGTTCTGTCTTTTGCTTCCTCACTTCTTCCTGTTACAGTTAGAGTTGTAGTATTTCTGGTCAGGTGATCTCTGAGGCAGCGCACAGACCACCAATGGTGGTTCAAGGCAAGAGATGTAGAAGGGCAATATGTACTTAAATATATATACACCAGTTTGGTAAGATTCTTTATTATGCCACTTAATATGATATAAACTATCTATTGCTTAAGTATTCTTTTTGGGAGTATAGTTTTCCTTTAACGCCTATTTCTGAACATCAGCAACCCTGAAAGACACTGGTTAGGCTAAAAGGTTAGTATTAGTAGTCTAAAATTGCAAATATCTGCCATGAGCTCTGGCTCCCAGATCAGCATAAGTATGTGGCAAGGGCCCTAAATGGAGATGAGCCTATGCCAGCAAGCGGTTATTACTGCATAATTCAGGCTGAGAGAAGCAGATGCACTCGATGACCCAGCTCTATTCATCTGCTGGCATGCAGTCACGCAGCGGAGCAGAGGTTGGTGCAAATACACAAAAGCAGGCAATTTCAGGCTGACCTCTGCTCTGCTGTGTGACTGCATGCAAGTGAATCTTATTCAAATCAGAGTACAGAGCCCCACTCTCAAAAAATATACACAGGCTGGGAGCAGTGAAGCCAATGCGCTGTCTGCCCTTGGCCTTAAAATCCACCAAAGATCTACCTACCTACCTATTGGGCAGCCCATTTCTAAAGGATCTTACCTGGAATATGAAAGCTGGTTATAGCAGCAGCACTTGTAAGCGGGAGCACTGGGTTTACAGTCAGTGTAGTTGCTGGACTACTGGTCACAAGGCTTGGGGTACTGGCCACCTTCAAACAAAAGGTCGGAATGTCAGCAAACAAACACAAAATACAAGGAACTTTTAAAGGGGTGGTTCAGCTTTAAGTTAACTTTCAGTATGTTATCGAATAGATAATTCTAAGTAACTTTCTAATTGGGCTTCTTTTTTTATTTAGTATCGTTTCTGAATTATTTGCCTCCTTCTTTTAACAGCTTTTAGTATGTTATAGAATGACCTTTTCTAAGCAACTTTTTAATTGGTCATTATTATTTTTTTTTATAGTTTAATGATTTGCCTTTTTCTCTTTCCAACTTTCAAATAGGGGTCACTGACCCCTTCCAAAAACAAATGTTCTGTAAGGCTACACATTTATGGTTATTGCTACTTTTTATTACTCATCTCTCTATTCAGGCCTCTCCTATTCATATTCCAGTCTCTTATTCAAATCAATGCATGGTTGCTAGGGGAATTTGGACTCTAGCATTCAGATTGCTGAAATTGTAAACTGGAGAGCTGCTGAATAAAAAGATGAAAAAAAACCACAAATAATAAAAAATGAAAACCAATTGCAAATTGTCTCCGAATATCACTCTCTACATCAGACTAAAAGTTAACTCAAAGGTGAACAACCCTTTTAAAACTGCACAGAACTGAACACACACTATTGATCAGCTGGACTTGCCACTTATTAGGGCTTTAGCACACGGGCAGATTTATTTACCTGGCGACTAATCGCCTCTTCTTCAGGGCAATCTCCCCGAACTGCCTTCCTCCTGGTAAAATGAAAAATCGCCTGTGGCAATGCACTTGCGGCGCTTCGATTTCAAAAGTCACCAGGCAACTAAATCTCCCCAAATCTGCCCGTGTCCTTAAGCCCTTAGCATCGGCAGAGTTATGCAATAATTATATTATTCGGAATACAAGCTGTATAATTACATATCAGAAATAAACACCTTTTTAAGTACAGTGTACTCCCAATACCAAACATTGTCCTAAATTTACTTTCCATCTTATATATAAAATGAAACCGGGTATTATTATTATGAATAACATGTATTTTTAGAGCACCAACATATGTAAATGACCTGGAAAAGCATAAGCAGTAGCTGCCACACTCATGTTTCCTTACCAGCGGATTTGGACTGGAGAACAGTGATTTAATGGGAGAACTGCTGGATCCACCACTGCTCGGGGGGTTTATCCTTTTCTCTTTCTGGCGCCTGTTGCAGAACCAGACACGGATCACTTCTTTCTCCATGTTCAGCTGGTCTGCAATCATGGTGATCTCCTCCGAGGTAGGCTTTTGGTTCTGTCAACAGTGGGTCAGTGTTTATACCAGTATTTTTAATGAATACATTACACCAAACTTTACTGCACATTTTAACAGGGAAAGGCAGTTAAAACCAATAAAAAGGATCTCTTCTAATGAACAGACAATACTAACAGCAAAGTTGCTCAATTGTCTTCAAGATAAAAAAAAGTTGTTTTAGGAGAACTGCCCCTTTAAAGACAAAATGGCAGTATAAGCAAGTATATTAGTATTGAGCATCGGCCCAGACAATTGGGAAGTCAGTGGCTGAACGAATTTAAATAATTTAATGTGAAATTGGTTGGGCATCGCTTTTATATGTAAATGAGCGGCAAATGAATGTTAAACCGGCTATAGATTAATAATGACTCGATGTGCTAGAGCCGGAACAAGGAAAAATAACATTTGCTTTAGAGAACAAGTGAAAAATAATGAAGGACGGCATTCTGCAAATGATCATGAAATCTATGGCAAAGCTAGGTATGCAGCAACAATCAAGACACTGCATTAAAGAGAAAAATATTCACACAATATATTTTATAAGATATATATCTAAACCGTTGAGTAACATAAGAACTGGTGCAAGTCTGACACAGACTTAATAACCCATAGCAGTCAATTAGGTGTTTGCTTTCAAACAGCTCACTGGCAAATGCCAGGTTTTGGGAAGGGCTGTTAAAGGGATACTGTCATGAGAAAACAAGTTTTTTTCCCCAAAATGCATCAGTTAATAATAGTGCTGCTCCAGCAGACTTCTGCACTGAAATCCCTTTTTCAAAAGAGCAAAAATAATTTTTGATATTTAATTTTGAAATCTGACATGGGTCTAGACATATTGTCAGTTTCCTAAGTCCCCCCAGTCATGTGACTTGTGCTCTGACAAACTTCAGTCACTTATTACGGCTCTTTCTGAAAGCACATGACCGGCAAAAATGACCTGAGATGGTGCCACCAATATTACAACTAAAAAAAAAAATAAACTTGCTGGTTCAGGAATTACATTTTCTATGGTAGAGTGAATTATTTGCATTGTAAACAGTGTCATTTAGAAATAAAAACTACACCATAAAAATCAAGACAGAATCCCTTTAAGTTTCTATTACATTTCATCCTTTATTGCATATGGAAAAGGGATTTGTGCATTTGGCTGCTTGGCTCATGTATAGACAAGACAAGCCTGGCTATCTGAGGCCCTTTTGATTTTCCCATGCTTTGATTGGTTACAGGTTGGTCTAGCTATGCCACTATGCTCAAGCAAGATTGGCTAGAGCTTAATTATTTTAGAGCTCTGATTCCCCACAGGACAAGACCAACCTGAAGCCAATCAGCACAGAAGAATGTTTACAAGGCAAGACCTATCTGTAACCAGAGACTAAAGGTTCATAGATTTAGGCCTGCCTGTATTCAATCAGTGCATTAGAATGCTGAAAAGGCTACAGGTTAACTAAAGTTGGGAACTTTTTAATGGTCTGGGTTAGACAGTATTCATTGGTCACATTCCTTTCTATGCTCTGGGGCTGTTAGGGTAAGTGCATTTACTACTGGTTTCTCTGCACAAGAAATAATAGGAGAGCATTTCCTTCATATTTGCACTGACCTCCAGGAAACTCTTCTCTAAGGCCACTCGTATGTTGGTCTCTATGCTGGTGCGTTTCTTCCTCCTGCGATTCAGCCCTTCCATTCCGTGTCCTGGCGAGTTCAGAACACTTTGGTTGGTCAGGGTAGAGTCAGACGTTATGTTTTCTAAAACTCACAAAGGCAAAAAACAGAGTGTGATCAGTATATGATTTAAAGGGGAAGTACAATCATTACGATGCCTTGCAGCTAAAACATCGGTTTCATATACAGGAGAAAATCAGTAAGGCAAGTGATGGCTGTTAAGGTAGAATGAAATACCAACAGAGCCTGCCTTTACATAGATGAGCTCAAAACACATTTGCTCTGGGGGAAATTTCTATAAAAGGATATTGGCTCAATAACCCTTTCCTGCCATTGGCTGTGCATTTTCTAGTAACACCTACAAAGACAATGTATCACTGGTATTTACTTTTCGGGATTTGTGCATCCCTGAAGTTTGTAGTTTAAACAGTCATCTATCTGTTAGGTTCACTCTTACCCTAGCAACTACTCAGAGGTTTGAATGGCAGACTGGGGGATGTGCAAATCTCAGCAATAATATCACACTCACCTGCGTCATTAAGCCACTTTTCCAGAAGAGGCTTTAATTTGCACATATTTTTAAAGCTAAGATTCAAGGCTTCGAAACGGGAGATAGTAGTTTGGCTGAAGTCATTTCCATAGAGTTTGCCCATAGCAAGCCCCACATCACCCTAGGGAGAGAATGAGAGGCAAGTTACACAAGGGCATCTGAATGATCTTTACAAACATGGCGGCAAAGCTTTCTGACATCTGTCACTGCTACGAGGGTTGTAACATGACAGGATGACTATGGAACATAAGCAAGTTTAATACCAGTCAGACAGAAAGACAATGGCAGCTTAAGCAAAGCTGAATCTGCAAGCTGATCCAGTAAAAACGTCACAGAAGCTGGGGAACAATGCAAGAGCAGAATATTTATACAGCTCTTTGAATTTCCATTAGACAAGTAAAAATAAAAGGAATTGGGATCCTCAAACTCCAGACACGCATCAATCAAAATTAATTTTACACAAACTATAAAAAAAAAAAGAAAAAGGGAAAGTCATTATAATTCTTCTGTTATTTCCCAAAATCCCCAGCAATATTTAAACATTTTCTTCCAGGGATTTTAGTGCAATGTCTCTGCACTGTGCCCCGGTAGATGTAGGAATATGCAGATACAAACAAGGACATTTGCACGGATGCTTTGTATGTAAAGCGTTTTTACCACTTGGTGGTGCTGAGCTAACGAGAAAACGTCCGTTTCTACTGAATTTCTCCAGACAAACATTTAATGTGCATTTACCCAACTTTCACTCACTTAAATTGTGTAATTAGGATTTGAAAGGTTACATACTCCACAGCACCTTTTAAGTGTATTAACCTTTACACCTACAGTACTGCATCTGGGGGCAGAGAGCGAGCTTGGAACACTGGTTAGAGCAAAGCACCCGCTGTTAAAAATACTGAGCTTTTAAACTAGGGGGAAAGACACTCTCCCGGCTTATTATGCCACATTCTCCCAGACTGGGGGGTGGAGAGAAATGGGTTTGCTAAATGGAGGTCCTGCCAAGATGGGGGCACATTTTCACCACCAATCATCCTTTCATCAGTCACCTGAGTGAATCCGAGTTTGATGCGTCTCTGTTTAAATGTCTTGGCAAATTGCTCAAGCTCCTCAAGGTCACTGGGCTCTTCCAGGCTTGGGGTGTCGATTCGCTTTGGTGTTGTCTGGCTTTGTGGAAGTTGCTGTACAGGGGTGGCAGCTATTGTGCGCGTGGGGGTTGCTGGCTGTGAGACAATACTGGATAAGCAAAAAATCTGCAACATACAGACTGCATATTTATGGATTACATTTTGCATAATTCTTCCTTAATTCATTTAACTGCACTACAGTTTTTTCCTTCTTGTTGCTAAGATTAATGACCTTACCAACCATGGGACTGATTCTGATGGAATGCACAAAATAAGATTTATATGAGGCAACTTCCAAAGGATGAATTTGATAGAATGTAGCCAAGATGGCAGAGACTGGCACTGGACAGGGCGCCATCAAGTCATTAAGAAATTCCTCAGAGATGGACAGAAGTGAAACCGGCAGGAGGCCCTTTCAATTGGGTACATTAATTGGTAAGATTTTCCATTCTATCATCAACGAGCCGAAGTCGCCTTAATGAGCCGCAAGCAGAATTCTGGGCTGCCGTGAGCCCAAAACAACAGAACATCTACTAAGGGGTGGACGCCGTCAGACAGCACATTACTTCGACTTGAAAGATTAAGGGGCATGTGAGGGAAGCTGACCTGTGAGGTGAGGGTGATGCTTGGCTGAGACTGCAGGAGGTTGGCTTGGCTTTGCTGAGGTAGTTGAGTTAAGAGATTCTGCGCCTGCAGGAGGCCTACGAGGGAAAGAAACAAAGTGAGAGAAATTCTAGAGCCGTTTGGCCCCTGTCTGCACAATGATTGTTGGAGGTTCCGTGAAAAAATACGTGGTCAGGTGCACAAATCGTTTGAAAAGTTGTGTCACCGAATGGTAACCTTGTCTGGTTATAGATGTTAAAAAGCAATGACCCAAACAAATACAAATGGTATTGTACAACTAACTAACAGGAACCACAAAGATTATTCTAACTGTACCTAACCAGAAGAAGCAAACTTCTGAGTGGTTGCTACAGGTTTATAACCAAGCAGCTTTTATTATTCTAGCAGTGCTGGGCCATAAGAAGCTACCTGTTGAATGGCTTGTTCTTGTTTGTTGGAAACCGATCGTAACCATTCAGCAGTTTGCTTCCTTTGGTCCAGTAGTATTAGAAAAACAAAAGCAGTTTGCTTGATATGTTGATAACCCACAGAAAACAGCTTTTGCTATTGCAACTTAAAGGAACAGTAACATCAAAAAGCTAGTGTTTTAAAGTAATACAAATATAATGCAATGTTGCCCTGCACTGGTAAAACTAATGTGATTGCTTCAAAAACACTACTATTGTTTATGTAAACAAGCTGCCGTGTAGCCATGGGGCAGCCTTTGAAGCACAGGATACACGGTAGGTAACAGATAAGCACTACTATAGTTTATATAAACAAGTTGCTCTGTAGCCATGGGGGCAGCCATTCAAGCACAGGATACTCGGTAGGTAACAGATAAGTACTACTATAGTTTATATAAACAAGCTGCTGTGTAGTCATGGGGGCAGCCATTCAAGCACAGGATACACAGTAGATAACAGATAAGTACTACTATACATTATATAAATAAGCTGCTGTGTAGCAATGTGGGCAGCCATTCAAAGGCTCAGGTTACAAAGCAGAGAAGCTCTGTAGAACACAATACCATTGCTACACAGCAGCTTGTTTGTATAAACTATAGTAGTGTTTTCGAAGCAAATTGATCAGTTTTACCAGTGCAGGACAACAGTACATGATATTTTCATTGCTTTAAAACAAATTTTTTGCTGTTACGGTTCCTTTTGAAATGGTCCAGAAGAAATGAAGAGTTGGTAGCAATGGGTTTCTTGATAGTTGCTACTGTCACTGCAAGACACTAAAAGGTTGCCTATATCCAATACTGGTATAACACCAAAAGATAGCTCTAGCCCACTGTTGGTTACATATGGGTGCACATCCAAAAAATATGTAGCAGTTCCTCAACTTACCTTGCTGCCCCTGCGGCGTCTGAGAGATGATGAACTGCGCTGACTGTAGGTTGGTGGTTGGATGCACCAACACATATTGCTGCAGGTTAAGATTTTGCTGCTGAAGCTGCTGCAGCTGCTGCAGATCCTGTGAATATAGAACAGCCATGTTATTGACTCATTGACTCAAACAGCCTTCTGCTAAATATAATGTCGGGTCATTGTGCTGGGAATTGGGACAAAAACACTGATACAATCTAGTTGCTGGTATATTCCAACTGCTGAGATATGCCAGCAACTTGTTCATCAAATTGTTAGCTGTTCAGAAATGAGACAACCAAGCACCTATTAGGAAGAACAAGAATTAAATGTAATTTTAAATGTACAATTTAGAAAAATTAGAAAGAAGTAAGGCAACACAATTGGTTCTGTACCTGTGCAATCTGTATTGGTTGAGAAAGGGGAATCTGTGTCATTGGAGTGGCGGCAGAGGCCGAGATGGTGGCACCGGCAGCGTTGTGTTGCTGGTTGGCAGAATGCTGCACTGCGGCTGCAAGTAACTGGGCCTGGGCCTGCTGGAGTAGCATTTGCTGCTGGGCCGGCGTCAGTGTGAGCTGAAAAACAGAGAAAATGAGGATGAGTGTCTGGCAGGACATAGGGTACATGAGAAGGGAAGCAAGCATTATGTTAGTCCACCAGGTGGAGAGTTAAAGGAGAAGGAAAGGTTAAAAATAAGTAACCTTTATCAGAAACCCTCAAAGTAATGCTGCTCTTGAGTCCTCCGTCAAAAGAAACACTGCATTTCTTTCCTTCTATTGTGTATACATGGGCTTCTGTATCAGACTTCCTGTTCTTAGCATAAACCTCCACGGTTTGGATCTGGAGTAAAATTTTCTTTTTAAATTAAATGGACTTGGTGCCTGAAAGTCTGGTCTGGACTGGATTGAAAATAGGCCCTGGTATTCCAAGTAAAAAAAGAGGCCCAAACAGCCCCCTCCAAGGACCAGTAACATCAAAAAACATTTAAAAAAAAAAAAAAACAAAACCACTAAGACAAATTAAACTTTCAAAACTCGCTGAAACTCCGCTTGCGCTCCTCTTCAGAAAGCGATTGGGCCGATCCATCGTGCGGTGCTTGATTTCTCCTCCCTGCCTTCCTTATAGGAGATAGCAAGGGTGGAGAAATCGATCGCCGCACCACCGATCGTCGCCTTTTCTGAAGAGGAGGAGCGCAAGCGGAGTTTCAGTAAGTTATTTCTTAATATAGACTTCGCGATTTGAACGTTTAATTTGTCTTTGTGTTTTTTTTTCGATGCATTCTAACGTTTTTTAAAAAAAAAAATATATATATATATTTATGCTACTGGTCCTTTAATAGTCACTTTCTATGGCATCCTATCTGGCATTTGCCAGAACCCACAGATTGCCAGTCCAGGCCTGCTGAAAGTCTCAACAATGTACAGGACCAATTGCCTTTATATTTTTATTGCTCTCTACTGCGTGAGAGCGAAGTCTATGTGGAATAGGCTTCTATAAGCTTGGTTTGCAATGTTCCAAACCAGTAGGTCTTTGGGCAATCTGGCCCATTGTTTTGGTACCATGAGCTTAGTCAGGTGTGGTCAAGTTAACTGGGCCTTATTAACCTATGTATGTTCTGTTTGAATTTACATTATTGAAGAACAGGGATGACAACACACGCTCCAGGGTTTATAGAACTACAACTCCCATCAACCTACACAGGGGAGTTGTGATTCTATAAAAACAGGCTGGAGATTTGTGGCTGTATATTTCCAGCGTACGGTGTCCATTCTATTTTCTTTAGAGCTCTCGAGCATGCACCCCGCTATAAGTTACGGAGTCTGCCAAGCAGAAATCTCGCAGCAAGGAAAAGTATATGGATAAATGCAAAGGCGCTGCCAACCCAGTCATTATTTTAAATAAGAAATAGGAACACACAATCGCCAGGCTATTCAGGCTCCTTCTTCAGTCCGGTCTAGAAAAACTAGCGAGCCACTGAAGTGCATGGAAAATATGTATAATTCTACATAACTCATAAAAGCCAAAATTGAGAAAATAGCATGGTTGGGCACTCAGGTTGTTAGCCGGTTGATGCGTGCACAGGGAAGTAAATGCATGTGAGCAGATTATAGGGAATGAGAATATAGTGAATATTAAAAGCAGCAGGTGCCAGGCAGGAAACCCTAACCAGGGGGGCATACAACACTTCATTAAAGGGGAAGAACTGTTATCTGCTATTAGAAAATAAAGCTTTGTTCACAAGGTATTGCAGTAGCACTACTTACAGTATAGCCATGTCACTTGCAGTACCAATTCTGACCTCTTGTTGGATGGAAAATTTTGGTCATAGGTTGACCTAGGTGTCCACCTGTCAAAACGCTCTACTTTCAGGCAGCAGATTGTGGGTACGTTGATTGAAACCAAGATCTGCTGGAACTACAGTCTGGAGCAGGGATCCCCAACCTTTTGAACCCGTGAGCAACATTCAGAATTAAAAGGAGTTGGGGAATAACACTAGCATGAAAAATGTTCTTGGGGTGCCAAGTCAGTGCTGTGATAGGCTATTGGCCATTTGGTAGCCCCATGTGTATTATTAACCTATATTGAGGCTTGGTTTGGCAGTACAGCTGGTTTTATGCAACCAAAACTTGCCTCCAAGCCAGGAATTCAAAAATAAGTCCCTGCTTTGAGGTTACTGGGAGCAACATCCAAGGGGTTGGAGAGCAACATGTTGCTCACGAGCTACTGGTTGGGGATCACTGGTCTGGAACAACCAGCTGCTCAAAAGTAGACATTTTTGACATATGGACCTCTAGGCCAATATTCGGTGGGAAGACAGGCAGCTTGGTCTGGGAGAACAAGTTGACAGCTTTTATTGCCCCATGCAGCAGTGTAACTATACAGTGAAGCCTGCAGCTGCAGAGGGTCGGGGGGGGGGTGCAAGACCATCTGCTGTATGGTTCACCACTCCTTGCCCCTTTCACCAATTTAAATTTGCCGCAAAGAAGGCAGGTGGCAAACAGACGGTGGGATCAGGAGGGAAGGGACTTATGGAGATTGACAAGTGGCAGCAGAGCTGGTGAGGTGGGTTGAGCCAAAGATTTTCTTGTAGTGTGACCTGACTGGCCCATGCAAGGCCAAGTTTAAGTCCTCGTAAAAGAGCTGCCCAGTACAATATTAGCCAATACTCCAACCTGGACAAATATCTGTGCACAGACTTGCAATTGTTAAGCAGCAGAGCATTAAAGGTTCCATTTAAAATTTCCCCACGCCAGATTGGAAACTGGTACATTTCACACATTTGGCAGGTTCTCTCCTGAACAGATGATTACAAAAATCTGGCATTCAAAAGATATCACCCAGAGAATATGTATTAATACTCATAATAATATTCATGGGAATTTTAATGAAACAAGGTGCAGGCAATAAGAGGCTCCAGAAAGCATGCGACCTTATAACCAAGGACTCTTACCCCAGCGATTTGTCCGCCAGCTACCATGAGCTGAGTCTGGGGTATGGCTGCCTGCAGTGAGGGCTGCTGGGAAGGCTGGACCACTTGCATCGGCTCCCCAGGCTCTTCTTTAAATTTAGTCTACAACAAACAAATACACAGATGTTTTAGTATTGAGGAGGAAAACTGAAAATGGCAACTTAAAAAAAAACAAAAAAAACAACATACTCCAGTATCTAAGGTAACAATATGGCAGCTCCTACTCATACGATAAATATACAGAGAGAGAATGTTCAGTACAAACAACACACAATACCCTCTTACTGCATTGTCTAAGGGAGAAAATATGGCAAGTCGACACACAGATATATATAAATATATATTATATAACAAATGAACAAAAAATTACATTAAATTATCTTTCAAATTCCTATTTTAAAATGTCAGTGCAATAGTTTATCATTTGTGTTTTAAAACTATAGCTTTATTTGAATGCTTTATATTCCGGGAGATTGGTTTTAGTACTCCCAGTAGACATGCACAGGGGTAAAATGGCTACAGATATATTGAAACATTGGGGTAACAGTCACCCTGATATAGTTCCAGTGGTACCCAGGGTACAAATAAGCACTCAGCTCAAATCTCCCCCTAATTGGCCTTCAGGCTGGGCCCCCTTAGCTCATATCAAGGTTACAGATATATAGAAACATTGGGGTAACAGTCACACTGCTATAGTTCCAGGGGTACCCAGGGCACAAATAAGCACTCACACCAAATCTTCCCCTAACTAGCGTTCAGGCTGGGCCCCTTAGCTCATAACAGGGTTACATATATTTGCTGCCTTGGGTACCCCTATATAAGTGATCACCTAAAATGTTTTATGCTTGAGTATCTTGTGCATGTGTATATACAGTATTTGTATTTGAAGGACTTGAACTTGGTGGACTTTGGTCTTTTTTCAGTCCAAAGTTAACTATATAACCATCTCAAACATAAGCAGGTGTTGTTTCCCAAATCTCACTGTAACCCATTCTACAGTTTCGGGTCCCATTGCCACTGATTTAGGTACACACTATTAGAAACAGATTAATCGTATATATATATATATATATATATATATATATATATATATATATATAGATAGATATAAACAGATCTATATATCTATCTATCGATCTATCTATCGATCTATCTATCGATCTATCTATCTATCGATCTATCTATCGATCTATCTATCTATCTATCGATCGATCTATCGATCTATCTATCTATCTATCTATCGATCTATCTATCGATCTATCTATCGATCTATCTATCGATCTATCTATCGATCTATCTATCGATCTATCTATCGATCTATCTATCGATCTATCTATCGATCTATCGATCTATCTATCGATCTATCGATCTATCTATCGATCTATCTATCGATCTATCTATCGATCTATCTATCGATCTATCTATCGATCTATCTATCGATCTATCTATCGATCGATATCGATCGATATCGATCGATATCTATCGATATCTATCGATATCTATCGATATCTATCGATATCTATCGATATCTATCTATATCTATCTATATCTATCTATATCTATCTATATCTATCTATATCTATCTATATCTATCTATATCTATCTATATCTATCTATATCTATCTATATCTATCTATTATATAGATATATAGATATATAGAGAGATAGATATATAGATAGAGATAGATAAACTATTTGCCCCCTTCCTGATTTCTTATTCTTTTGCATGTTTCTCACACTTAAATGTTTCTGCTCATCAAAAACCGTTAACTATTAGTCAAAGATAACATAATTGAACACAAAATGCAGTTTTTAAATGAAGGTTTACGTTATTAAGGGAGAAAAAAAACTCCAAATCTACATGGGCCTGTGTGAAAAAGTGATTGCCCCCCTTGTTAAAAAATAACTTAACTGTGGTTTATCACACCTGAGTTCAATTTCAAAGGTTATAAAGCCATTTCTAAAGCTTTGGGACTCCAGCGAACCACAGTGAGAGCCATTATCCACAAATGGCAAAAACATGGAACAGTGGTGAACCTTCCCAGGAGTGGCCGGCCGACCAATATTACCCCAAGAGCGCAGAGACAACTCATCCGAGAGGCCACAAAAGACCCCAGGACAACATCTAAAGAACTGCAGGCCTCACTTGCCTCAATTAAGGTCAGTGTTCACGACTCCACCATAAGAAAGAGACTGGGCAAAAACGGCCTGCATGGCAGATTTCCAAGGCGCAAACCACTTTTAAGCAAAAAGAACATTAAGGCTCGTCTCAATTTTGCTAAAAAACATCTCAATGATTGCCAAGACTTTTGGGAAAATACCTTGTGGACCGACGAGACAAAAGTTGAACTTTTTGGAAGGTGCGCGTCCCGTTACATCTGGCGTAAAAGTAACAGCATTTCAGAAAAAGAACATCATACCAACAGTAAAATATGGTGGTGGTAGTGTGATGGTCTGGGGTTGTTTTGCTGCTTCAGGACCTGGAAGACTTGCTGTGATAGATGGAACCATGAATTCTACTGTCTACCAAAAAATCCTGAAGGAGAATGTCCGGCCATCTGTTCGTCAACTCAAGCTGAAGCGATCTTGGGTGCTGCAGCAGGACAATGACCCAAAACACACCAGCAAATCCACCTCTGAATGGCTGAAGAAAAACAAAATGAAGACTTTGGAGTGGCCTAGTCAAAGTCCTGACCTGAATCCTACTGAGATGTTGTGGCATGACCTTAAAAAGGCGGTTCATGCTAGAAAACCCTCAAATAAAGCTGAATTACAACAATTCTGCAAAGATGAGTGGGCCAAAATTCCTCCAGAGCGCTGTAAAAGACTCGTTGCAAGTTATCGCAAACGCTTGATTGCAGTTATTGCTGCTAAGGGTGGCCCAACCAGTTATTAGGTTCAGGGGGCAATTACTTTTTCACACAGGTTTGGATTTCTTTTCTCCCTAAATAATAAAAACCCTCATTTAAAAACTGCATTTTGTGTTTACTTGTGTTATCTTTGACTAATAGTTAAATGTGTTTGATGATCAGAAACATTTTGTGTGACAAACATGCAAAAGAATAAGAAATCAGGAAGGGGGCAAATAGTTTGTCACACCACTAGATAGATAGATAGATAGATAGATAGATAGATAGATACACATACATATATATATATATATATACTGTGTGTGTGTGTATATATATATATATATATATATATATATATATATATATATATATATATATATATATATATATATATATATATATATATATATATTAATATATAGACACATTCTGCAAGTATTGACAGCACTCCAAGGATATTCACAACTCAGCGATAATCATAAATCAGTGAAGGTTTATTGGAAATCCAACGTTTCGGCTCCTTCCTGGTGCCTACCCCTGACGAAGGCTGCAGGAAGGAGCCGAAACGTTGGATTTCCAATAACCTTCACTGATTTATGATTATCGCTGAGTTGCGAATATCCTTGGAGTGCTGTCAATACTTGCAGAATGTGTCGAGAGAGAGAGAGAGAGAGAGAGAGAGAGAGAGAGAGAGAGAGAGAGAGAGAGAGAGAGAGAGAGAGAGAGAGAGAGAGAGAGAGAGAGAGAGAGAGAGAGAGAGAGAGAGAGAGAGAGAGAGAGAGAGAGAGAGAGAGAGAGAGAGAGAGAGAGAGAGAGAGGAAAGGATTGCTGCCTGATTGTGTTGCTGCAGTGCAACAGAGCCCTACAAACCAAGTGATGGGAGAAAAGAATACAAATCTGCAGTCACTTGGGCAGAGGAGAGGGGTAGCGTGAGCTCTATGGTAATTAAAACCGGTTGGGCAGAGCATTTGAATTCTGCATTAATTTGCATATTTTTCCACCACCTGTTTCAGGGACTGCGGAGCTAATTAACATACAGCTCTGATTAATTCTGTCAGTCATTGGGAGATAATTACAGTGCAGGACTGTAAACACTCAGCTCCAGAGATACAGCCTGTTTGCCAACATATCTCTTTGGGAGAGGAAAGTTTTGCCATGGCAACGAAAGGCAATTTTCTGGCTTTTTTTTTTTTAATCCAAATAGAAGGTCGCTTAGCTGCAGAATAACTATTTTGACCCCTTCTATGCTTTCTACCTATCAGCGGTGAGGGCGGAGAGGGGGGGACCCACTGCAGTCTGTGAAAGGCTTTGCTCGCTCCAGTGAAGGTTTTCCCCTCCACCATCAAAAAGCTCTGTACGATCACATCAAGGCACCAAATGAAGTGTGTAACTTAGCATAAGTGCTTTAAACTCACGAAAATATTAGGTCTTGTTGCCTGCACTGGTAAAAAGGTTGTGTTTGCTTCAGAAACTCTACTATAGTTTATATAAACAAGCTGCTGTGTAACCATGGGGGCAGCCATTCAAGCACAGGATACACAGTAGATAACAGATAAGTACTACTATAGTTTATATAAACAAGCTGCTGTGTAGCCATGGGGACAGCCATTCAAGCACAGGATACACAGTAGATAACAGATAAGTACTACTATAGTTTATATAAAAAAGCTGCTGTGTAGCCATGGGGGCAGCCATTCTAGTACAGGATACACAGTAAAAAACAGATAAGTACTACTATAGTTTATATAAACAAGCTACTGTGTAGCCATGGGGGCAGCCATTCTAGTACAGGATACACAGTAGAAAACAGATAAGTACTACTATAGTTTATATAAACAAGCTACTGTGTAGCCATGGGGGCAGCCGTTCAAGCACAGGATACACAGTAGATAACAGGTAAGTTCTGAAGAATCCCATTGTATACTACCGAGCGTATCTGCTATTTACTGTGTATCCTGTGCTTGGATGGCTGCCCCTATGGCTACACAGCAGCTTGTATATAAAAACTATAGTAGTGTTTCTAAAACAAACACAGTTGTACCTGTGCAGGGAAACAGTACATTATATTTTAATTAGTTTAAAACACTTACAATTTTTGGTGTTACTGTTCCCTTTAAAACACTAATTTTTACGTGTTACTGTTCCTTTAAAGGACCAATAAACCTTCCTTTGTATGTGTGTAATGTAAATAGTAAAAGGTAATGTAAGAAGGAAGAATTCCCTCAGTTTACGATAGCATGTACAGAAAGATACAATAAAACAGTGCCGGGTATTTCCTTGCCCCTGGTCCCTACAGCACAGCATACAGTTTGGTATAGTCAAATAGCAAGGACTTTAGATCCTGGAAAAGATTGGGCCAATGAACTATAAAAGTATGCCAACCAGGGAAAAGAAAACAACAGGATTACAATGTAAATCATACAGAACCTTGAAAAGACAGGCCGAACCTGCTTCCCAGGCACCCAACGTGGCCTTCATACCAGAGTTAAATAAAGCAGAAACTTTCTGATGCTCAAAACAAAGAAGTGAAATAATTTGCACAATGAAATCGGCATGTAGGGGTACCTGGCCCAAAATCCCAAAAAGAGCAAGACAATAGTCATATAAAAAAAGTTTGGGAACCCCTCTTAATTCTTTGGAGTTTTGTTAATCATTGGCTGAGCATTCAAAGTAGCAACTTCATTTTAATATTTAACATGCCTTATGGAAACAGCAGTATTTCAGCAGTGACAAAGTTTATTGGATTAACAGAAAATATGCAACGAGTCATAAAATTAGACAAGTGCATAAATTTGGGCACCCCAACAGAGATATTACATCAATACTTAGTTGAACTCCTTTTGCAAATGTAACAGCCTCTAGACGCCTCCTATAGCCTTTGAGGAGTGTCTGGATTCTGGATGTGGCTATTTTTGACCATTCGTCCATACAAAATCTCTACACTTCAGTTAAATGTGATGGCTGCAGAGCATGGACAGTCTGCTTCAAATCATCCCATCGTTTTTCAATGATATTCAAGTCGGGGGACTGTGACGGCCATTCAAGAATATTGTACTTCTCCCTCTGCATAAATGCCTTTGTAGATTTCCACGTGTGTGTAGGGTCATCGTCTTGTTGTAATATCCAACCCCTGCGTAACTTTGTGACTGATGCTTGAACATTATCCTGAATAATTTGTTGATATTGGGTTGAATTCCTCCGACCCTCGACTTTAACAAGGGCCCCAGTCCCTGAACTAGCCACACAGCCCCACAGCATGATGGAACCTCCACCAAATGTGACAGTAGGTAGCAGGTGCTTTTATTGGAATGCGGTGTTCTTCTTCCGCCATGCAAAGTGCTTTTTGTTATAACCAAATAACTAAATTTTTGTCTCATCATTCCAAAGCACTTTGTTTCAAAATGACAGTGGCTTGTCTAAATGAGATTTTGCATACAAGTAACTGTTTGCGGCGTGAGTGTAGAAAGGGATTCTTTCTCATCATGTTCTTTGTGCAAATTGCGCTGAATTGTAGAACGATGTACAGATACACCATCTGCAGCAAGTTCTTGCAAGTCTTTGGAGGTGATCTTTGGGTTGTCTGTAACCATTCTCACAATCCTCTGCATATGCCACTCCTGTATTTTTCTTGGCCTGCTATACCTGGGTTTTACAGCAACTGTGCCCTTCCATTTCCTGATAACATTCCTTACAGTTAAAACTGACAATTGAAACCTCTGAGATAGCTTTTTTCAGACTTTCCCTAAACCATGATACTGAACAATCTTTTTGTAAAAGCTTGGAATTCCATTCCGTTAGGATATTGAATGTGTTCTGGTTGCACTTTGTGTGATATATATATATTTATGTATATAAATATTTTCTATTAATAAAGTGATATCATTAGAGAATATTCTCAGTGTTTATGGGTATAGGAAATACAGACCATCTGATAAATTATCTTTAGCTGAAGAGTTGTGCATTGCCGTGTATACTTTCTTGACTGACAGTTATTATTTGCATACATATGAACAATGGCAGCAGGCACTGATGGAACATGTCTACAACGTGGGCAAAAAGATTTTAAAACAACAAAGAAATTCGTAAATGTAAGTGGTGATTCCAAGTGACAGCTGGATAGAGTCTTTGTCTAGTACCTGAACCTGTTGGAACATGTTACCTGTTGCGAGTTATAAATGAAAAGGGTGCGGAACAAACTGAAGCCGAAATACATTTACTGAACCATCTAGAAACTGTAACCTCATAATCATTGGCCTCTTTCCTTGCTACAAATACCTTATCTGATTCAAGTCCCAGTGGAACAGCCCTTACACTCATCTTGCCCTGGCTTTTATCACAGGCACATTTATTCACATGTATATTTATCTTCCCAAGCCTTAAATTATAAATAACTTGCCATGGCCCTTAAAGTCACAGTGATATAAATTAATCTATGGCTGAAAAATGCACCAGGATACGGCTTAGTAACTATTTTTAAATGTAAATAATTCGGGATATGTCAAATGTAGGACAACAATGAAATTAAGAAGACTTCAAGGCTTTAGAATTTTGGAATTTAGGCCCCCATACTCCTTCCTTAACAAAAATTTTACAGATCTATGAAGTCATGGCTCATAACAGTTACTCCACTATAGACTGAAGAATATACAAGGCACTAAATATGCACTCACTTCAAATTTCACTCTAACCAGCTTTAGCTCATAACAAGATTACAGATATATATAGAAACATTGGGGTAACAGTCACCCTGCTATAGTTCTAGGGGCACCCAAGACACAAATAATAACTCACCCCAAATCTCCCCCTAACTGGCCTTCAGGATGGGCCCCATTAGCTCATAACAAGCTTACAGATATATAGAAACATTGGGGTAACTGTCACCCTGCTATAGTTCTAGGGGTACCCAAGACACAAATAAGCACTCGCCCAAATTTCTCCCTAACTGGCCTTCAGTCTGGGCCCCCTTAGCTCAAAACAAGGTTATAGATATATAGAAACATTGGGGTAACTGTCACCCTGCTATAGTTCTAGGGGTACCCAAGACACAAATAAGCACTCGCCCAAATTTCTCCCTAACTGGCCTTCAGGCTGGGCCCCCTTAGCTCAAAACAAGGTTATAGATATATAGAAACATTGGGGTAACTGTCACCCTGCTATAGTTCTAGGGGTACCCAAGACACAAATAATCATTCAACCCAAATCTCCCCCTAACTGGCCTTCAGGCTGGGCCCCCTTAGCTCATAACAAGGTTACAGATATATAGAAACATTGGGGTAACAGTCACACTGCTATAGTTCTCGGGGTACCCAGGGTACAAAAGCCCTCACCCCAAATCTCCCCCTAACTGGCCTTCAGGTTGGGCCCACTTAGTTCATAACAAGGTTACAGATATATAGAAACATTGGGGTAACAGTCACACTGCTGTATCACAACTGTATCTAGAACCCCAGCCAGCAGCATGGCTGTACTTAAGGCAAGCAGACAGAGAATGACTTCTAGTTAGAAGAAGTAGTAGCGGTAGAATCCACAGTAGTATCTGTCTGTAGATGGCAGCTCACACAAGGAATATAACATATAGGGTGCACATGGTGCACATACAGAGCTCTGCATGGTGCTAATAACAGAGAAGTAAGTTCTTACCTGTACATTTAAGGAATGGGCAGCAGCCTGTAAACTTGTGCCAGCGAGCTGGACCTGTAACATAGCAGAAACAAAGCAAGTGAGTTACAAATCCAGTAGAAATGTTCTGTAATGTTGATGGGTGGGTAGGAATGTGCCCAGTTATGGTACCTGTGCAGACTTCTCAGTGTTCTGTGGAGTACAAGCCTCATATGACAGCTGCTCTGCTAGGACTGGGGCAAACATCAGACTGCGACATTTTCTTTATGTGGAAAACAGCCGCGGCCAAAATAAATCACATCTTCAAACACTGCCTCCCATATTAACTTATGGAAAAGCTATGTCTGAGGCACAGGTACTGTTCACTGACGGACATCTGCTCATATTCCCCACTAAATACTGGTGGTTCCCATTACAGTCTGTGTGAGATGCCAGGGGTTAGCACTAGGGATGCACCGAATCCACTATTTTGGATTCGGCCGAACCCCCCGAATCCTTCACGAAAGATTTGACCGAATACGGAACCGAATCTGAATTTGCATATGCAAATTAGGGTGGGAAGGGGAAAACATTTATTACTTCCTTGTTTTGTGACAAAAAGTCATGCAATTTCCCTCCCAGCCCCTAATTTGCGTATGCAAATTAGGATTCGTTCGGCCGGGCAAAGGATTCGGCCGAATCCTGTTGAAAAAGGCCGAATCCTTGCCGAACCCCATCCTGGAGTTGGTGGATCCCTAGTTAGCACCAGCTGAAATATGCCAGCAGAAAAACCACACAGGTTCACATTAGTTGTTCGGTCAGCATAATTAATAACTAGCAGAGGTATTCCCCTGTACTAAGCACAATTCAGCAGGAACAGACCCCTGAGTTTGCTCATAGCCTGTACAGAGAGATCCTATAAAACTATGGCAGCATAAGTATTCCCCAGTACTAAGCACAATTCAGCAGGAACAGTCCCTAAATTTGCTCATAGTCTGTACAGAGAGATCCCATAAAACTATGGCAGCATAGGTATTCCCCTGTACTAAGCACAATTCAGCAGGAACAGTCCCTAAATTTGCTCATAGTCTGTACAGAGAGATCCCATAAAACTATGGCAGCATAGGTATTCCCCTGTACTAAGCACAATTCAACAGGAACAGTCCCCTAACTTTGCTCATAGTCTGTACAGAGAGATGCCAGCGGAGGTATTCCCCAGTACGAAGCACAACTGAACAAGAAAAAGGGTCACATGGGCCAAAAGCCTTATATTGCCTCCATGCTTTTTTTTTTTCTGTGGATGTCATTGACATCTGACCTTTAATTAATAACCCGACCACTGTGTAGGAAAATAAATGCATTCCAAGGAGCTTATCTGTTATTTGTTAGGCAAAACAAACATCCCTGCATTGCTGCCTTCCCAGCTACAGAGAAGATTATTTAGATAAACTGGTATTTCTGAAGCAAAGCCAACACGTCTGCAGACAAAGACACGTTATATATAAATACATGTACACTGCCTTGCAAAAGTATTGCTTTTTACCTATTTTGTTACATTCCAACCTGTAATTTAAATGTTTCTTAATCCTATTTCATGTGATGGATCTGCACAAAATAGTCTATGTTGGTGAAGTGAAATGGGAAAAATATATATAATAAAAAAGAATAAAAAAAATAAACTGAAAATTGGCATGTGTATATCTATTCACCCCCTTTGCCATGAAGACCCTACAAAATCCTGGTGCAACCAATTACCTTCAAAAGTCACGTAATTAGTGAAATGAAGTACACCTGTGTGCAATCTAAGTGTCACATGATCTGTCAGTATAAACACACCTTTTCTTAAAGGCCCCAGAGGCTGCAACATGTTACCACAATAAACCGGCCAAGAGAGGGTCGCCCACCAAAACTCACAGACCGGCAAAGAGGGCATTAACAGAGGCAGCACAGAGACCAAAGGTAACCCTGAAGGAGTTGCAGAGTTCCACAGAAGAGACTGGAGTATCTGTCCATAGGACCACAATAAGCGCTTTATGGAAGAGTGGCCATTACTTAAAATTAAAAATAAGAAGGCACGTTTTGAGTTTGCCAAAAGGCATGTGGGCGAGACTAAATTTAAACTTTTCAGCCACCAAGCAAAATGCTATGTCTGACACAAACCCAACACATCCCATCAACCCAAGAACACCATCAGCAGCAGGGGAAGAGAAGGAAGGATGGATAGTGCTAAATACAGGATATTCAGGAGCAAAACCTGTGTCAGTCTGTCTATGATTTGAGACTGGGACGGAGGTTCACCTTCCAGCAGGACAATGACCCAAAGCATACTGCTAAAGCAACACTCGAATATTTAAATGTGTTGGAATGGCCTAGTCAAAGTCCAGATGTCAATCCAATTGAGAACTTGTGGTCAGACTTGAAGATTGCTGTTCACAAGTGAAAACAATCCAACATGAAGGAGCTGGAGCAGTTTTGCCTTGAGGAATGGGCAAAAATCCCAGCCGCAAGCTCATAGAAACTTATCCAAAGTGACTTGCAGCTGTAATTGCCACAAAATTTGGCTCTACAAAGTACTGACTTTGGGGGGGGGTGAACAGTTATGCACACTGAAGATTTCTGTTATTATGTCCTATTTGTTAAAAAAAAAAAAACTTCAAAGTTGTAGGCATGTTCTGTAAATGAAATTTACAGAATCCATTTTAATTCTAGATTGTGAGGCAACAAAACATGAAAAATGCCAAGGGGGTGCATACTTTTTCAAGGCACTGAATAGGTCACAATTCTTTAAATAGTGTTATCACTGCCCTGTCAATCCTGACATGCAAGGAATGAGCCCAATGGAAGCTGCCTGGCCCAGTGATGTCCTATAATCATTTAAAGGAGAAGGAAAGTCTGTTAGCACTTGGGGGTGCCAAATGTTAGGCAACCCCAAGTGATTGTATTAACTTACCTGAAACCCTGGGCCGGTGCTCCTATCGGCAGAAAACTGCACTGGCACAGGGTTTTTCTAGCGAGCACCATGGAGAGATCTTCTTCCGGTGTCTTCTTTCTTCAAATTTCCCCAGGCAATCACATGCGCAGTAGAACGAAATAGCCGACTTTTTAGTTAAAGTTCGGCTTTTTGTTCTACTGCGCATGCGCAACCGCGTGAAGAAAGAAGAAGCAGGAATAAGATTGCTCCGTGGTGCTCACTGGTATAACCTCGGGCCAGTGCAGTTTTCTGCTTATAGGAGGTTTCGATAAGGCAATACAATCACTTGGGGGTGCCTAACTTTTGGCACCCCCAAGTGTTCACAGATTTTCCTTCTCCTTTAACTAACAGCCCAGACAGATCTTAGGCAAACATGAAAGTCAGAGACAGCAACCATAGGGTTAATGGGCTACATATGAATTTATACAGACAGTTAAGGTCAGGGACACTCTGTCCTTCAGAAGTGAAGCCAAAAGCCTGGAATTAGCGATCTAAAAAGGAAAGTATTCTGTATGTGTGCTCACTCAGAGAAAGCAGACTAGTAATATATTTATTTACAGGTATAGGATCAGTTATTCGGAAACCCGTTATCCAGTAGCTTGATCCCAACTAAAGGCCCTCATACACGGGCTAAAAAAAGCTGCCGACAAACCAAGTCAGCAGCTTATTGGCCCGTATGTGGGGCCATCCGACGGGCGTTCCTGATCGATATCTGCCCGATAGTCGGCCAGATGCCGATTGGGCAGGTTAAAAAATCCCGTTAGGTTGCGGCCACATCTTTTCGTTGATGCATTCCCCGCAATCCGCCCGCCCGTTTGGCCTCCATTCTGATCCGATCGTTGGGCCCTAGGCTCGATATTGCCCACTTCAATGTGGGCATATTGAGGAGAGATCTGCTCGTTTTGCGATGTCTCTATGGCCACCTTAAGATACAATTAATCCTTATTGGAAGCAGAACCAGCCTATTGGGTTTATTTGATGTTTATATGATCTAGCAGAGTTAAGGTATGAAGATCCCAATTAAGGAAAGATCTGTTATCCGGAAAACCCCTGAGCATTCTGGATAACAGGTCCCATACCTGTACTAGGTTTAGACTCCCACTAAACATGGTTTGCCCTATAGAACCTTGTAACCTGCTTATTTTCAATCCAACCGATTCCAATGCCAACATCCCTTTACTTTGTTTCCTTGACACTACATTACACTCCCTGGTCTCTGTATGATGTTAATTTAGTCTGAATGCAACTCTTTCTTCTCTATGTGCCTTTATGTACCAAACAACGTTCATCTCCAGCTTCCAGAGCAATAACCCAGACGGGTGCTGCATAGCTGTTAGTATAAACATTCCAAGCATTTTAGAGCTCAGTAAACCTGCAGGGAAGGTGCTGGCTAATGTGCCTTAGGGCTAGTCCACACGGGGAGATAGCGACGCGTTTGCGGTCGCGGCGACAAAGCGCCGCGACAGTCGCCGCGACCGGCGCAGGCGACAGTTTTGTATGGGCGCCTATGTAAAAACGCCTGTGCTAACCACACGAGGCGATGCGCTTTTCAACAGTCGCCTGAAAATGCCTCGCCAGGCTTTTTCAGGCGACTGTTGAAAAGCGCATCGCCTCGTGTGGTTAGCACAGGCGTTTTTACATAGGCGCCCATACAAAACTGTCGCCTGCGCCGGTCGCGGCGCTTTGTCGCCGCGACCGCAAACGCGTCGCTATCTCCCCGTGTGGACTAGCCCTTAAAAGCATCTGAGAGGCATTTTTCGGGCACAGTGGTCGTTTCTTAAGATCAGTAAAGGAAGGACAACAGTATAAGCCATGGACCCAACAAAACTTCCTAGCCAGTAAACACACACGGCTCAGGAACTAATTAGTAGCTAATTAAATACATAACCAGCAACAGTCAGATATAGCTGTCAGCCAAAATTCTGCCACCAGATTAGAAATAGTATTAACCACACAGCATTTTTCCCACTGTACAGGTATGGG
This sequence comes from Xenopus laevis, assembly GCF_017654675.1. NCBI lineage: Eukaryota > Metazoa > Chordata > Amphibia > Anura > Pipidae > Xenopus > Xenopus laevis. Next base: position 24,998,418 of record NC_054374.1, on the reverse strand, counting down.
ACCAGTTATCCAGAATGTTCGGGAACTGGGGCTTTCCAGATAATGGATCTTATGGATCGTAATTTGGATCTTCTGACCTTAAAGGGGTTCACCTTCCAACACTTTTTTTTAGTTCTGTTGGTTTCAGACAGTTCACCAGAAATAAAGACTTTGTATTTTCTGTGTGACTGTTTTCCTAATATTGAAGAGTAAAGTCTAATTTTTAATCCTTCTAAATATGCTCTGGGGGGGGGGGGCGGCTTATGTTCTTACTACTATCACATCACAATGATACACCCATCATGTCTGACGTTTAGAGAGCTCTGAAGAAGTGCCGTCTGTTTTGGGCACGAAACGCGTAGGCTAAACTGCACTATGATTGCCACTGTTTGTCACATTGTTTGCGTGAATAAAAGCCACATTTGATCAAGATAATACGTGCCTTAATTCCTCCAGCTGAGCGCCTGCAGTTGCTGAGCTCATCTTATGCCAGTCCGCATAGGGACAACAAATAGCCAATCTCAGCCCTGCGTTGGAATCCTCAGGAACTATTTTCATTCTTATGTTACTCCCAAACCCTTTTTGAATTTGAATGTGGCTCACGGATGAAAAACGTTGGGGATCCCTGAGTTAGAGGAACGACCCACAACAGCCCAAAAAGTACACACAATGGAAAGCATCACAGGTTACCCATAACCTACAATACAGCAACTCCCATCCATAGGTATAAATCAGGGAGGGACCAAACCTGCTTTTCAGGGATAGGATGAATCCAGGGGTACAGACAAACCAAATACGAACCTTTTTTCGCACCGGAACAGGCAGCAAGCAAATAAGAATTTGCGCTACTTTTTCCAGTTAAATAGGGTTCAGACTCAGTTTAGGCTCCTGGATTTGCCCAAATCCGAATAAAAATAGCTCAGATTTGCCCAAATCCTGAACCAAATCTGGGATTCGGCATCCCTAGTATAAATACAAATATATAGACAATAGATGATCTTTGCACCCACATACTAAACTGTACTGCCCAATCGCCCAGTTTTTAATGTTGACTTCTTACCTGGTGCAGGTGTCCGAGCAAAGCCTGGGCTTGGGCCGACGTAATGGCTCCAATGGGCACAGCTTGTTTCTGAAAGTCCAGGCCATTCGTTTGAGTGCCTTAAAAATGAGACACAAACAGATCAATTAGGTGACTTGCTCTTCCACTGTAATGATGCCCCCTGTGGCCCACCAGTTGAACTTCAAGTTCCAGAAGGGCTGATGGGAGTTTGACAGCCTCTATGCCAACTTATGTGATTCATATTGCTTAGGTCTGTACGGCCTGATTTACAAAATGAACCAAATCAGTTAATTATCATGTCAGCCACTAATTGGGCTAGCCGATGCACATTGTAATGCACAGAAACGTAACTAGAGGGGGGCGGGCCCTGGCGCAGGACGTACAGCCGGGCCCCCTCCGTACGCCCGGAACTGGCCGGGAATAAGTGGCGCGCAAACTGCCGGGGGGCCCTGAGGGGGTGCGGGCCCTGGCTCTGGGCAGGTCTTCTAATGCTCTGATTGGCTATAGGTTGAATCATCCTCTGCCCAATTACAAGTTAGTTACAAAGAGTCACGGGTGTAAATCACCATACATGCCTCTGTTAAAGGCATACACAGCCCATAACAGCCTGCAGCTTCTCACCTGTGTTCCCATCCCCGCTCTCTGGTGATTTACTCGTTTCCGACGGATTGTTCATTCTTGCATCTGAGCAAAAGATAAAGAAACAGATGAGTTTCCTTTAAATTAATTCAGAAATCAATGGAATGAAAAGCAGAGAAACAAATATATTTCAGAGACTTTCCCTTTTTTGGAAGCTGCAAAGTGGTTTATGTGGACATGTGGCTTGCGTTATACTGAAATGTTGTTAAATCACAGTATTTACATTGTTGGTATATTGATCAAAAAACGGATGCACTAAAAATATGCATATTTAAAGGAAGCATACTGCTTGTGTTATTTTTATCCCAAAGGATTACCTAATTTGTAGCTACGGGGGGGGGGGGGGTGGAGTCCTGGTACTTATGGGACTGTTGCTACTTCCTCTCCAAAAAAAAACACAGCACTGCCATCTTGCTTTATGGCAGGGATTTCCAGTTAGACACCCAGGATCAGTATGAATGACTCAAAAGATACAATTGCCAGTAGGGATGCACTGAATCTAGGATTTGGTTGGGGATTTGGCCTTTTTCAGCAGGATTCCGACTAATCCTTCTGCCCAGCCGAACCAAATCCGAATTTGCATATGCAAATTAGGGGCAGGGAGGGAAATTGCGTGACTTTTTGTCACAAAACAAGGAAGTAAAAAAGGTTTTCCCATTCCCACCACAATTAGCATAAGCAAATTAGGGTTCAGATTCGGTTCGATATTCGGCCAAATCTTTCGCGAACGATTCAGGGGTTCGGCCGAATCCAAAATAGTGGATTTTGGTGCATCCATAATTGCCAGTCAACTACAAATATATGGTAGGAGACAGACAATTTGTGGGTTTTCCTTGACCTAAATAACAGAGCAAACTGCATGAAATTTGCAACTGTAAAACAGCCACATACAGAAAATGCAGACCAACTGAAACCTGTTTACACTAGGCTGTTGGCTTCAGCATAATAATGTTTTAAACAACTGCTTGGTGATGCAGTAAAGCCAAGGACTGGAAAAAAAAGTAGTGGTGGTTTAGTTTCACTTTAACACTGGGTAATCTAAAGTGAAAACATCAGATTTTCTGGTATTCAGACCAGAAAAATCTTGAAATGACTCCAGAAAGTAGCAGGTGTGCAAGAGACAAGTGCCAGCTCACAGGAGACAGTGATTATGGGCCCCTAGTAATGTGCTATGTAACAGATGGCCGCTCCTGGCCTACAAGAAACTCCAAAGTGAAAGAGGTTGCAGACAAACCTAATACAAAGGCCCCAGTTCTATATACAAATAATCAGCTTGCCAGCGCCATTGGCTCAAGGTAGAACAGTATTCGCTGCACTTCCTTGTACCGATTAATTATTTATAACCCATTACTAATGCAGTCGCTGCCTTTGCTGTTAATTGATGTTACAAGAGAGCTGCACCCAAAAAACAGCACAGGAACCCGGAGTCACTAAGACCTAGACCAGCGATCCCCAACCAGTAGCTCGTGAGCAACATGTTGCTCTCCAGCCCCTTGGATGTTGCTTCCAGTGGCCTCAAAGCAGGTGCTTATTTTTGAATTCCAGGCTTGGAGGCAAGTTTTGGTTATATAAAAAACAGATGTACTGCCAAACAGAGCCTCAATATAGGTTGACAATCCACATAGGGGCGCTACTAAATGGCCAATCACAGCCCTTATTTGGCACCCCAGGAACATTTTTCATGCTTGTGTTGCTCCCCAACTCCTTTTACTTCTGAATGTTGCTCACAGGTTCAAAAGGTTGTGGATCCATGACCTAGACTGATGAAGAAAGCTGAGCTACAACTCCAATATTTAGTTGCCTCAACAGTGCAGACTTGATCCAAGAAATACACTAAATCAATTCTTATTATGCCTTAATATCCAGTACCCCTTTAGCACTATAAAGAGGGCGACATGGTCACTGTGTTCTCAAGTTTTCAAGACAAAAATACTTATACCGGAACAGGTTGATCCTATCTCTCTGTACAGGTAAAAACAATATTAGGGTGCTGTTCCTGCTGAATTTGTGTTTTGTACAGGGGAATACCTATGCTGCCATAGTTTTATGGGATCTCTCTGTACAGACTATGAGCAAACTTAGGGACTGTTCCTGCTGAATTGTGCTTAGTACAGGGGAATACCTATGCTGCCATAGTTTTATGGGATCTCTCTGTACAGACTATGAGCAAACTTACTGACTGTTCCTGCTGAATTGTGCTTAGTACAGGGGGAATACCTATGCTGCCATAGTTTTATGGGAACTTTCTTTACAGACTATGAGCAAACATAGGGATCAGCATTAATTTTGCCTCCAGTGTGGAATAAGCAGGGTGACAGATTACTAATCACAATACTGTTTGGGCTAGCCATACCCCCTTTGCAACAGTAACACTGTGGGAGCTGATAGGAGAAAATGGATTTCTTATGCAAGGCTGTAAGCTTATATTTTTTAAAAAAAAGGGGCTCATAAGAAATGGCTGTGCAAGGAAGTGCTGGGTTACACGACCCTATGGCCCATCAATAATCCAGATTAGTTTCTACATATAAAGATTGACTACTACTTCGTAAATCTCAGGCTGCTGCTACTGTTAATACAACTTCACTCTCAACCAGCTGGATACTGGTTTTCCACCTCTGTAACATATGGTCAGAAATTTTTCTCTCTAAATTCAATTATAGTTTTGCACTATTGCCGTCATCATTTGACTTGTGGCCACGTTCTTCTTTGTAGAACCCCCGCCCATAGAGAAGTTACTTGAACTGATCACAGCCAGGCCAAAATTGCTGCATACCTGTTAAAATTCTAATACCTGCTGGCAGAGGCTGATGGGAGTTTTTAGTAGAGTGGTTGGAGTAGCCCAGGGGAAGACTCAATGCATTGTTGCATATGTGAATTATGTTTCACTTATCAAACGCCGTACAAAGCTGCAGGAGCAAAGGCACACACGAATATGATTCAGCCCTGACCAAGCGGAAAGGCAAGCTTCCAAAGACACTCTGTGTGGGGCTTCTAGATCTCATCCAATGCTCAGGATGTCAGCCTTCTACATACAGCATGAGCTCAAAGTGAAACATCTTATAAGACTGCAGGAGAGGCTGGGCCCTTTCTCTCTACAGCAGTCATTCATGGCATTAAGGTCCAAATTTGGCCAATACCCCTTTACTTCATAACAAGGATATAGATATGAGAAAATATGGCTTTTATAAACCATTTAGCTTGCAAAAAAGAAGAGCACCCCCAATCTCACCCGAAATGACCTTCTAGTGAAGTCAGCAGTATCTCAATATTCTCCCCTATATGAACCTTAACTTGCTCTAAAGCTGCCCCCCCCCCCCCCCGAGTCCCTAATAGGGCCAGCCTCATAGGTTGGGAGCCATCAATAGAGTGAAGCCATCTAGTATGCGCCTTAAGCGAGCGAGGAAGAGAAAGCCTTGTCTTGCCACCCCTTGATTAATATTTGCCAAAATGTGCAACGCACACAATACATACATTAATGGTCTCTACGCCATACACAGGGACAAAGATAATGGCTGAAACAACCTAAATGATGATACGTTTTGTCTCTTCAATAACAACGATCATAATTAAAAAAAAAGTGAAGAAAAAAAAAAAACAGCAAAGTCGAACTATCTTCCACATTCAAAATCCTAATCTAATTCTAAATGTAATATTTCCAGTGATGATTTTAAAATGCAAGTAGGGGGGGGGGTAATGCCCAGCAAACCCCCCCCCCCAAAAGAACACATTAGTCGTAGCATAGAATCAAGCAGAGAGATAAGTGGCAGCAGGATGGATCTGCTTCGTTTGTGACCGACTGCCACCTCTACATATGGCATTCGATAATACATTAGTCATCCACACACCCCCCTATTTCCATATTAAAATGGTTATAAAAGCCCAGGCGGTACCCACCTAGTGCATAGTCGCTGCAGTCCAGCATGATGGCATGCGGAATGAGATATTAAGCATCCGAAGAAGGGAGGAATAAAAAGGAAGGATATCCCTAATGAAACGACAGGAGGCTGCTAATTTTGCAGGGGAGTCGAGGAGGGGGGCATCAGAGCTGCGATTCCATAGCGATGGGGAAGAGGCAAGAGAAAACTTGAGTTGCTCTGAAGAGTTTGTAGTCTCTCCCCGCGAGCGCCATCCGACATTGTCAAGGCAACTGAAGCGTGAAAAAGTTCCCCTTTTTTTTCTCGTAATAAAATAGAAACAAAGATTGCAGCTGGCAGTTTCCATAATGAAGCTTAATCAGTATGCGCCTGATTAGGGCCTTATGCAAATGTTCCCTCGTTAGTGCAGCAGCCAGCACTTTGAAGTCCACGAGCAATTCATTTGCAGAGTACACTGAAAGCGCTTCTTGCATAATTTAAATCAGGTAATAAATATTTATCAGCTCATTTGCATATTAATTGGTTAGCGCGAACATTCCAAGCCGCACAGCAGCAAAGGAAAGAGAGAGGCGCACATAAAGGGGATGATGGAAAAAAAAAAAAAAACACTCCAGTGCCAGAATAATAATTAAGGGAACAAAATTAAAATTTCTTCTACAGAGTTGCCTTCCCTGACCTGACTGGGAGAGAGCACCCTGATAGGCTCGGTGCGGGGAGGAACAGCTGAAGGCGACAGAGACAAGAGCGCAAAAAAGACTGAATAAAATTGGAAAATAATGAAGTCAATTCTACAATTAAAATATACGAAAATTAACAATTAGTCTGGTGGTGCCAGGCAGAACAGAGGTGTTTTGGGTGTCGTTTAACTCTGATACTCTCCAGCTTGGACTTTAAACTGTGACCTGGTTGCTAGCATCCTGCTTACCTTCACAACCAAGCAGAGGTTAGAATGACAGACAAGGATATAGGTTAGACACCTTACTGAAGGGAAAGGCCCATCAATCTGCAACTCCCAGCATCTCCTTGATATTCAAAGGGTGCATACAATTCAAACTTAAAGTACCAGTAACACCAAAAAATGGAAGTGTTTTAAAGTAATGAAAATATAATGTAGTGTTGGGCTGCACTGGTAAAACTGATGTCTTTGCTTGAGCAACTCTACTATAGTTCATATAAACAAGCTGCTGTGTAGCCATGGGGACAGCCATTCAAGCACAGGATACACAGTAAATAACAGATAAGCTCTGTAATATACAATGGGATTCTTCAGATCCTGTGTATCCTGTGCTTGAATGGCTGTCCCCATGGCTTATTATATTTAGAGACAAATTTACATTTTTGATGGGAAGCATTTCCCTTTAAGAGCTGATCAGACTCTTCTCTAGACTTACAGAGCACAGCTACCTACAGTTTTCACCCATCACACAGTCTTAAATGGTTTAAAAATAATATTCCTATTGGCCTGGTTTATTCATAAAATATACACTCATCTGTTATATCATTCTAATACCATACTGTGGCCTATTTTATCTAAGGAGTCCAGGTACTGTATATATCTGTAGCTTTGTTATGAATAAGGAGGACCCAGCCTGAAAGCCAATTAGAAGGAGAGATTGTTTTGCTGTCCTGGGTACCCCTGGAATTATAGCAGGGTGTCTGTTACCCCAATGTTTCTATATAACTGTAACCTTGTTATGAGCTAAGGAAGCCCAGCCTGAAGGCCAGTTAGGGGGAGATTTGGGGTGAGTGCTTATATGTGCCCTGGGTACCCCTGGAATTATAGCAGGATGACTGTTACCCCAGCATTTCTACATATCAGTAACCTTGTTATGAGCTAAGGGGGCCCAGCCTCAGAGCCAGTAAGGGGGGGAGATTTGGGGCGAGTTCTGCTTAGGGCGCCCAATGATCTATGATCTACCATTAAATATTTTGTTCAATTTGCAATACAAAACCTCAGCTTGTTTGACGCTTGCATTGACCCAAATCATCTTGCTGATATGATTAAGAACATTGCAGATTAGAACATATATACCAAGCATTGTAAACATCTAAACGTTGGCTTCCCAAGGGCTTACAGAAGACTATTTGGCTAAATGAAGAATCCTCACCTGACAGCCAGGCATGGTTTTGAATCTTGGAAGAAGAATGCAATTTCATGGTGTATTAAGACGACTGCTCTTCCCAGAGTGTTCTACTTATTTCAGGCTCTTCCTATAGACAGAGATAACTAAAATCATACACTTACAGGAAGTAGTTTTTATTTGGCAGGAAAGTTTTGTATTCCCCTAGGCTTCAAGTAACATCATGCCTCCCAAACTTTCCCAAATTAAAAGTGGCACCTACCGGTAAATAATTAACGCTGGATAGACTTAGAAAATGATTTGGTGACACCAAACCTGCTCCTTTTTACATCTGCGTCCCTAAAAAAGACAGAATTAAAATAAAAACAATATAGGTGGGTTCATGAAATTAATATTTACAAGAATGGGAGAAAATGTCAAGTACAAATTAATTAAAAATAAGAAATTTGACTGGATGTTTACGCCCTTTGTTTTCACCCCCAAACACTTCTCGCTATCTATGGTAATATTTTAAAGCACTACGTTTTCTAGACATCAACACAGACAACTCTGAAAATTAGAAATGAGATTAGAGATAGAATTGTATTATATCCTCATGGTAAAATTACTTACATGCTTACCTACTAAAAATAATTCTGAATTACTACACTTACACTACAAAATATGTACTTTCTTTGCATCCGTACAAGCTGTTGTAATGTTTAAGCCAAAATAAACAATGCAGCTAATGGCTAATATCACCAAAATATATACCCCTACAGTAAATGATAAGGATATTAGAAGTCACTGAGGGGTTCTGTGACCATATAAAGGCACAAGGCTGCAGGCTGAGTTATACAGGGAACTTTGAGTATCACTTTGTATTATATGGGCTAATGTACCCCCTACTGTAAATGATAAAAATATTAGAAGTCACTGAGGGGGTCTGTGACCATATAAAGGCACAAAGGCAACATGTCCTTTATTACCCCCCCCCCCCCACAGCCCTGACACCCACAATATATTAACCCTCTTTGTGCATTTCTCCATTCTGTGTCTCAATTTGCTACCATACCCCAATTTTGGCACTCTGTAGTATTGGACATATTTTGGACAGGCCAATAACATGTCAATCTGTCCTTTCCTGCAATGCAGAGTATGAGAGTCCCATTAAAGCCTAACAAAACAAGTTATATAATTACATGACTGATGAACTAAATATACAGTGCCAGTTCTTGTCGTATGAATACGGCACCTGCAGTTACATAGATGGGTACCAATCAGTGGCGGAACTACCGGGGGAGCAGGGCCCCCCGGCAGCCCGCTCGCCAGTGAAATCCGTTGTGTACGGAGGGGGGGCAGGGCCCGGCTGTGCGTCACGCACCAGGGCCCGCCCCCCTCTAGTTACGGCACTGGTACCAATGTACATGCTGCAGCTCTCTCTCTTGTCTCCTGGGGCAGGGTATGGCACAGTATACAAGGGGCCAATTAAGTCAATATCGAGAAGTTACTATTAAGTTGCAAAAGGCCAAGTGAAACCAGCAGAAATAATAATGTAATTGTGCAATCAAACACAAGACTATAATAAGGTTTCATTCTTGCCACCCACAGAGCCAAAGCGTTAAAATAAAATGCTATGAGTACCGCCTTCCACTCTTTCCCCTGATGGGTCAACCAGGTTATAGAGATCTCTAATCAACCATGGCTATAATTATACAACATCTCGGTATAAGCATCGGGTGCATTTCAAGTGTGGGAGAAAGTGGTCTCATTGTTGGATACAATGATGCACCACGTTACATTCAGAACGTGAATAACATGGGAAAATGACATACATACCTCAGATATCATAACAGGCATTCCCCCATACTAAACACAATTCAGCAGGAACAGCCTCCTAAGCCTGTACAAACACATAGGCATTTATTGTACTGCAGGATACAAAGTATATTTGGTTTATCTAAAACCAGGAGCAATGTTAATCCTAAAACTGCTATAATGCTGTGCCCTAACAGTGTCTGTACTCGCTGATACTTTGAGCACATTTGCTCCTGCTGTGCTTTTAACCTGACTCTTCAAAGCCTCTCCAGCTGCACCTCAAAAGAACCTAGAGCAATTGGTGCATAAGCCATAATCCCCCATATCTAATGGCACAGAGAGCTTACTCTCTATTCCACATCTGGGCACAAGGGGAGCTAGATTTATTTGCACGACACTGTAACCTGCTGGCTTTAATTTCCCCTGCAAGAGAGCAAGCTGTGATCATGATTGCATTATCCAAACGGGGATATTTTATAATGTTTCCTCCAATTGCTTTAAGCTCTGGGCAGTGCAGTATGATAAGAGCCGGGATTCTGCAGACCAACTGAGTGATGTTCTAGAATATATTGGGCTCTCCAGCTGCTAAATGCATGATTAGATCAAATAAACCAGGTATGTTGGAACTTCAGCTTAACCAGAAATCGTATAGAACATTGGCAGTACAGCCCTTGCTTGCATATTTGCATTTATACATATGGGTGGAAGCTGCCATGCTGTTTGGGCTTGGTTTTTCTTACAATGGACTGCTGTGCTGTTATATATTTAATAAGTACCCATAACCCATCTGAATACTTTCTCAGAATTTACATTCGGATTAGCAGGAATTCCCATTCTAATAGCAGGGGAGCTGAACTGTTGCTCACACTGCGCTGTGGGCGGTGCCATGCTCCTATAGGCTACAGTACTATTTACATTTGTATTCCACCCTACAATTATGCATTATCTTATATCAGTACCAAAAAAATCATTGGCAGCTCAGTGATCCAGGAGCATCTAAACTGTTTGCTACATCTAGTTGATACAATTAGTTAATCCATTTCTCAGCAGTATTTGTGGAATATTAGCAACTATTGTATCAAATCTAACAGCTGCCTTTAAAGGGGTGGTTCAACTTCAGGTTAATTTTTAGTGTGTTATAGAATGGCCAATTCTAAGCAACTTTTCAACTGGTCTTTATTTAACATAATTTTTTAATTATTTGCCTTCTTCTCCGGACTCTTTCTAGCTTTCAAAAGGGGGGTCACTGACTCCTCTCTAAAGCTGCACATTTATTGTTATTGCTACTTTGTATTACTAATCTTTCTGCTCCAACCCTCCCCTATTAAATTCAAATCAATGCATGGTTAGTAGAGTAATTTGGACCCTAGCAACCAGATTGCTGACACTGTAAACTGGAGAGCTGCTGTAAAAAAAATTTAATAAGGTTACAAATAATCAAAACATGAAAAGAGAGAGAGAGAAATTATTTTTACTTTCCAGGAAAGTCTTCTCACCACCTGTTGTCTATTGCCTAAGGCAATCCTACTGCACAAGGCTGGGTCACTTCCATGTCTGATCATACAAGGTAGGGATGGATATCTACTAGGTTCTGCCTCGGGCTCATCTTAAATCCAGCATGTAAGCCTCTGGCATTTTTGGTCTGCGCGTCTACCAGCAGAGCGACAGGGGGGCCCAAGTACAAGAACGAGGAATGTTTTACACACCTGAACTTTACTATATTTGCGGGGGGGGGGAATATATAAAGAAAAGAGCCTTTGTGTTCCCAAAATCATTTGGGAAAAACTCAGAAGAACCACTAATCTCTTTTATCTCTACAGTACCGCGAGTATACCGTTGGTATTTACAGACAATGCATGATAATCCTCCAATCCAAATGACTTAAAGGAATTGTTCAGTGAAAAAATAAAAACTGGTTAAATAGATAGGCTGTGCAAAATAAAAAGTGTTTCCAATATAGTTAGTTAGCCAAAATGTAATGTATAAAGGCTGGAGTGATTTGATGTATAACAAGTCAGTCAGGACCGTACTTCCTGCTTTTCAGCTCTCTTGGTTTACACTGACTGGTTACCCTGGTTACCAGGCAGTAACCAATCAGAGACTTGAGGGGGGCCACATGGGTCATATCTGTTGCTTTTGAATCTGAGCTGAATGCTGAGGATCAATTACAAACTCACTGAACAGAAATGTACCATGTGGCCCCCCTTCAAGTCGCTGACTAACTCAGAGTTATAGAGCTGAAAAGCAGGAAGTTGGATTCTGGCTGTTTTATTAGACATCTGTTCACTCCAGCCTTTATATATTACATTTTTGGCTAACTAACTATATTAGAAACATTTTTTATTTTGCACAGCCTATCTATTTACACAGTTTTTATTTTCACACTGAACTGTTCCTTTAAAGCAGATTTACGCAATGTGTACTCAGCCCCTCCATATTCCAAGGTTAGTTTTTTTTTTTTAAACTGCACCTCTCAAACGGATAAATAGATAACATTCCCAAAAAGCTGACGGAGAAAGTCTTTAAGAAATGAAGTTTATGTTGCAGAGGATTAGACTCCTTCCCTAGAAAGAACACTTAGGGCCTTCCCCGTGGCCTCCATCAGCCTCTGCGAGGCCTTCCCTGTGGGCTCCATCAGCCTTAGCGAGGCCTTCCCCGTGGGCTCCATCAGCCTCAACGAGGCCTTCCCCGTTGGCACCATCAGCCTCAGCGAGGCCTTCCCCGCTGGCTCCATCAACCTCTGCACCTACTATCTCACTTTAATCCACCAGACTTAGTACATACTTTCCCATCAGATCCATCAGCCTTAGGGCAAAGACACACTAAGCTACTAGAAGTTACTAGTAGTCATTAGTGGCTACAAAATACCCCGCCATAGACAATACTATTTATTATTCCACAAATTTTTCTGGTACCAAAAAAAAAAAAAAAAAAAAAATTTTATTATGCTCCAAAGCTGCTAAAAATCTGGATTGCAAAAATACTCCAGCTAAAACCTACTGAAGTCGTGTAAAAGTCAGTGGCAGATTTACAATTAGAAGATGATTTTTGCCTTCATGATCTTCAAGGGTTTTGGGCTGTTTGAAGCTGGTTGAGTTTTTTATGCGACAATTAGAAAAAGTCACACGAGTGTCTTTTCCCGCAGGTACAATTTTTGTTCGGATTTTTCAGTAAATTCAGCCAAATTGTGAATGGGAGCTAGGGTCGAATTTTTATTTTAGAAATAATGAGAAAAAATTGAGTTTTAATAAATACACCCCATATTGTCTTAGTAAAGTCAATTGTCTATTTTGTACCATGACACGTAGCTGCTACTAATAGCTTTGTGTGTCTTCACCCTTGTCTCTTTTCCAACAAACTTCTTTTTCATACAAATAAATCCATGAGCCACAACCCATCTCTCATTATTAAATTCATAGCATACTTCCAGCACTTGTGCAAGAAGAAACACGTCTAAAATCCACCAGATCTGCACACACATGGATGCTGCCCCCAATATATGACAACGACTGCTAATGGGCAATCTAATAAATTCTGCTCTAAATTTCTCCTAGAGTGCAAAGTCAGTTTGGCAGTTGCCTAAGACTTTTCTCAGGACGGTTTCGCTTTAATAAGGGCTGCAAATCAAGGGCTCATTAGCAGTAGCCACACCTCGAAGCGCTAATGGCCGTGGCACGCAGAACGGCGGCACGCAGAACGGTTGTGTGTGTTTGAGTGGTCCTGAAGAGCCACATAATAGAATATGACAAGCATCGTGCCTTCCTGCTCTCCCTTTTGTCCAACATGATCACACTGCTCTGCTTTTTTTGTTTCTGATAAAACCAAAGGCATTCAAGCTGGTAACGGCCTAAAATAAAGAACATTTACAGGAAGAAGTTTGTGGGAGACCACGAGAAAGCAAAATGTAAAGCGAAGGCAATTACTGTAGTATTTTCTCTTTCATATGAAAGAAGAAAAATTGTATAAATGCAGCATCACATCTGGAAATGACGAGGTTTAGCAAAACCAACCTTGTATTAAAGCTGCCATGCGGAGTTCAGAGATTGCCCCCTCATTATGCAAAAAAAGTGAGCAGGAAAAAAATAAGAAAAAAATGGCTCCATCCAACTGGCAAGAAGACAAAATGACTAACCATCATCTCAAGTTAAAGGTTTAACCTATAATTGGATTTGTGTTTTATACATTGACTCCTGCTCCCCTAAAGTGTAAAAATCCTACAATAATCTGAGCATTTATTCCACATGGCGAATGGACGGATACGATTCAAAGGGCCACAATTAATGGTTTTGTCACTGGGGCCGACCATTGCCAATAATTGGTACAGCAGGAAGGAAAGAGGAGCAGCAGTTATTTTTTTTACCTTCTATTTGGCCAACGGATGGAAACTGTCTGCAGACACAATTCTGCAATTCGACTGGTTTGAGGATTATTTGTCTGCGCATGAATCAACCAGTCATGCATGGGCAGTGTTGGTGTATAACCACAGCCTTCAAACTATTTGTTAAAGGGATACTGTCATTGGAAAACAGGTTAATAGTGCTGCTCCAGCAGAATTCTGCACTGAACAGATTTTTTTTTTTTATATTGAATTTGGAAATCTGACATGGGGCTAGACATAGTCAGTTTCCCAGCTGTCCCAGTCATGTGACTTGTGTCTGCACTTTAGGATGGAACTACTTTCTCTGCAGGCTGTTATTTCTCCTACTTAATGTAACTGAATCAGTCTCAGTGGGACTTGGCTTTTACTATTGAATGTTGTTTTTAGATCTACCAGGGAGCGGTTATCTTGTGTTAGGGAGCTGCTATATGGTTACCTTCCCATTGTTCTTTTGTTAGGCTGCTGGGGAGGAAAGGGAGTACAGCTGTAAAGAGTGACTGAAGTTTATCAGTGCACAAGTCACATGACTGGGGGCAGCTGGGAAACTGACAATATGTCTAGCCCTATGTCAGATTTCAAAATTGAATATAAAAAAAATCTTTTCGCTCTTTTGAAAAAATGGATTTCAGTGCAGAAGTCTGCTGGAGCAGCACTATTAACTGATGCATTTTGAAAAAAAAAAAACATGTTTTCCCATGACATAAGTATGGTTGCTTTGGGGTGCAACACTAACTGATTTAATTTTACTTAAAGGGTTGGTTCACCTTTAAGTGAACTTTTAGTATGTTATAGAATGATCACTTTTAAGTAACGCTTCAATTGGTCTTCATTGTTTATTTTTTCTTTAAAGTTTTTTTTAAACCATTATCCAGCTTTTAAATTGGGGGTCACTGACCCCATCTAAAAACAAATGCTATGTAAGGCTACAAAGTTGTCATTGTTACTTTTTATTAATCATCTTTCTATTCAGGTCCTCTCCTATTCATATTCTAGTCTGTTATTTAAATCAATGCATGTTTGCTAGGGGAATTTGCACCCTAGCAACCAGATTGCTGTAATTGCAACCTGGAGAGTTGCTGAATAAAAAGCTAAATAACAAAAAACACATAATAAAAATGAAAACCAATTGCAGATGGTCTCAGAACATCACTCTCTTCTACATCATGCTAAAAGTTAAAGGTGAACAACTCTTAATAGGGATGTACCTGTGGGCATAGAAACAATGGGTTAATGACACTTTCTGGTGTCAGTCAAAGGAAATTGCCACAAGACCACTTGATACCAGTGAGTGAACCGAGGGCACAGGGTCATGTGCAAAGGTAGAGAAGGGAATATGCATATAGATGGTGTTTCAAGCCAGGTGACCTTATGTGAGCTCAGGAGAGATTGTGAAACAGAAAACAAACTGATTCTGCTCTAGTTCTTACAGGGGATATAAACCCAAACATCCAATTTTGCATAATGAAAGAAAATGGCACAGAAAACACCAAGTCAAACAGGGATATTACAACATGCTTAACCCATTTCTGCGTTGCATTGTGGATTACGGCCACATGTTGACACAGATATATGATCCGGTAACCCATTATCCAGAAACCTCAATTACAGAAAGGCCGACTCAAACAGACTCCATTATAATCAAATTATTCAAAAATGATTTACTTTAATCAAACAGTAGCTTGCACCTGATCCCAATTAGGATATAATTTACGCCTTACTGGATGTAAAACAATCCTATTGGTTTTAACCCTTTAAGTGCCAGCAGAATTTCACATTTTGGTTACGCGAAATGCCAGCCGTTTTTAAGCATTTTGTGCTCTCTCACTTTAGGGGCATTTTCTGAGGGGAAACCTATAGTTTACCTAGGAAAACTATACATTGTTTTTTTCGGTAGAAACTGAGCTTTCTAAATCTGCCTGAGTTTTCATGTATTTCCACCTGTGCAAAAAAATTTATAGTGCTAAATAACAAAAAAAAATGAAAAATTACCATTTTTCATTGTATATCAATTTATACCAGAAAAATATTTCATTTTACAGATGAAATCCAACTGATTTGGAAAGCCTTATGTCTCTCGAACGTGCCAATACCAGATATGTATAGTTTTAGGGAGATTTAGGATTTCTGTACAGCAAAAACTCCCGGCAGTATATTACTGAATTTTGAAAGCACTAAGGCAGAAAACGGCATGCTTTAGATTCCAAGGCAAAAAATCCTGAAACCATAGGTTTACCCCAGAAAACCATACATTTTTGAAAAGTACACATTCTGCCGATTACAAAATGGGTAACTATGTCTCTCTACTCCCAACTACCAAACAGAAAAGCTTGTCTGAACATAGCGGTTTTTCAAAATAAAATTCAAAATTTTGAAAAATCATTTCAAAGGTTTTATTTTGCTGCTCCGCATATCCCAAACTATATTACGTACCAAGAAAAAGCACCTGAAATATGATTGCCAGGGGTCCACTGAACAGTTTGATATCCATTATGCATAGGTTTACCAAAGTATCTGGCATTTAGAGACACAAATATGAAGTTAGCGCATCCAAATTGTTCAGGACTTTACTTCAGCTACTGAGAAATCAACACATTGACTGCATTTTTTGTGGGGTAAAAACACAGAAATATATGTTTACCCCCCAAACCCATATATTTTTGGAAAGAACACATTCTACAGAATCTAAAATGGGTACCCATGCCTTTCTGCTCCAAACTACTGAGTCGCAAGGCTTTCCCAAAATTGTCGGTTTTGGTGAAATATCTGAAAATTGCCTCAAAACTTCAACTTCCCAGCACCATATCACCCATGTATCATTACGTACTAAGAAAAAGCACCCTAAATATGATTGCCAGGGTTCCTCTGAACATTTTGGTGGCCATTGTTCATAAGTTTACCAAAGTATCTGGCATTTAGAGGCCCCAAAATGAAGTTAGCGCATACAAACAGTCCCGTGAGTAACTTCATCTAATGAGAAATCAACACATTGACTGCATTTTTGTGGGGTAAAAACACAGAAATATATGTTTACCCCCAAAACCCATATATTTTTGGAAAGTACACATTCTACAGAATCTAAAATGGGTACCCATGCCTTTCTGCTCCAAACTACTGAGTCGCAAGGCCTTCCCACAATTGTCGGTTTTGGTGAAATATCTGAAAATTGCCTCAAAGCTTCAACTTCTCAGCACCATATCACCCATGTATCATTACGTACTAAGAAAAAGCACCCTAAATATGATTGCCAGGGTTCCTCTGAACATTTTGGTGGCCATTGTTCATAAGTTTACCAAAGTATCTGGCATTTAGAGGCCCCAAAATGAAGTTAGCGCATACAAACAGTCCCGTGGGTAACTTCAGCTAATGAAAAATCAACACATTGACTGCATTTTTGTGGGGTAAAAACACAGAAATATATGTTTACCCCCCAAAACCCATATATTTTTGGAAAGTTCACATTCTACAGAATCTAAAATGGGTACCCATGCCTTTCTGTTCCAAACTACTGAGTCGCAAGGCTTTCCCACAATTGTCGGTTTTGGTGAAATATCTGAAAATTGCCTCAAAGCTTCAACTTCTCAGCACCATATCACCCATGTATCGTTACGCACCAAGAAAAAACACCCTAAATATGATTGCCAGGGTTCCTCCAAACAGTTTGGTGGCCATTGTTCATAGGTTTACCAAAGTATCTGGCAGTTAGAGGCCTCAAAATGAAGTTAGCGCATACAAATAGTCCTGTGGGTAACTTCATCTAATGAAAAATCAACACATTGACTGCATTTTTGTGGGGTAAAAACACAGAAATATATGTTTACCCCCCAAACCCATATATTTTTGGAAAGTACACATTCTACCGAATCTAAAATGGGTACCCATGCCTTTCTGCTCCAAACTACTGAGTCGCAAGGCTTTCCCACAATTGTCGGTTTTGGTGAAATATCTGAAAATTTCCTCAAAGCTTCAACTTCTCAGCACCATATCACCCATGTATCGTTACGCACCAAAAAAAACACCCTAAATATGATTGCCAGGGGTCCTCCAAACAGTTTGGTGCCCACTGTGCATAGGTTTACCAAAGTATATGGCAGTTAGAGGCCCCAAAATGAAGTTAGCGCATACAAATAGTCCTGTGGGTAACTTCAGCTAATGAAAAATCAACACATTGACTGCATTTTTGTGGGGTAAAAACACAGAAATATATGTTTACCCCCCAAACCCATATATTTTTGGAAAGTACACATTCTACCGAATCTAAAATGGGTACCCATGCCTTTCTGCTCCAAACTACTGAGTCGCAAGGCTTTCCCACAATTGTCGGTTTTGGTGAAATATCTGAAAATTGCCTCAAAGCTTCAACTTCTCAGCACCATATCACCCATGTATCGTTACGCACCAAAAAAAACACCCTAAATATGATTGCCAGGGGTCCTCCAAACAGTTTGGTGGCCATTGTTCATAGGTTTACCAAAGTATCTGGCAGTTAGAGGCCTCAAAATGAAGTTAGCGCATACAAATAGTCCTGTGGGTAACTTCATCTAATGAAAAATCAACACATTGACTGCATTTTTGTGGGGTAAAAACACAGAAATATATGTTTACCCCCCAAACCCATATATTTTTGGAAAGTACACATTCTACCGAATCTAAAATGGGTACCCATGCCTTTCTGCTCCAAACTACTGAGTCGCAAGGCTTTCCCACAATTGTCGGTTTTGGTGAAATATCTGAAAATTGCCTCAAAGCTTCAACTTCTCAGCACCATATCACCCATGTATCGTTACGCACCAAAAAAAACACCCTAAATATGATTGCCAGGGGTCCTCCAAACAGTTTGGTGCCCACTGTGCATAGGTTTACCAAAGTATATGGCAGTTAGAGGCCCCAAAATGAAGTTAGCGCATACAAATAGTCCTGTGGGTAACTTCAGCTAATGAAAAATCAACACATTGACTGCATTTTTGTGGGGTAAAAACACAGAAATATATGTTTACCCCCCAAACCCATATATTTTTGGAAAGTACACATTCTACCGAATCTAAAATGGGTACCCATGCCTTTCTGCTCCAAACTACTGAGTCGCAAGGCTTTCCCACAATTGTCGGTTTTGGTGAAATATCTGAAAATTGCCTCAAAGCTTCAACTTCTCAGCACCATATCACCCACGTATCGTTACGCACCAAAAAAAAAACACCCTAAATATGATTGCCAGGGGTCTTCCAAACAGTTTGGTGCCCACTGTGCATAGGTTTACCAAAGTATATGGCAGTTAGAGGCCCCAAAATGAAGTTAGCGCATACAAATAGTCCTGTGGGTAACTTCAGCTAATGAAAAATCAACACATTGACTGCATTTTTGTGGGGTAAAAACACAGAAATATATGTTTACCCCCCAAACCCATATATTTTTGGAAAGTACACATTATACAGAATCTAAAATGGGTACCCATGCCTTTCTGCCCCAAACTACTGAGTCGCAAGGCTTTGCCAAATTTGGCGGTTTTGGTAAAATATTTTGAAAATTGCCTCAAAGCTTCAACTTTCCAGCATCGTATTGTCCATGTATCATTACCAGCATAAAGCATCCTAAATATAAACATAGGGGTCTACTAAACAGTTTGATGCCCAATGTGCATAGATATACCAAACTATGTGGGGCACAGAGACCCCCAAATGACAATATGTATAGACATTTTCACGGCTGACGCGCTGGCTGCTGCAATATAACCACCCGGTGTGTGTATTATGCGACATTAGACCACCTAACAGTACAGAGACCCCAGAAAACCATATATTTTCAGAAAGTACACATTCTGACGAATCCAATATGGGTAAATATGTGTTCCTACTGCAAACTGTCAAACTGCAAAGCAATGCTGAACGTAACGGTTTTTTATCAAATTTCTGAAAATCGTCACAAAGCTTGAATTTTACCCCATTATATGCCCCACATTTCGTAACTTATCAGCATAAAACATCCTGAATATGAACGCCAGGGGTCTACTGAACACTTTGATGCCCAATATGCATAGATATACCAAACTATGTGGCGCACAGAGACCCCCAAATGACAATAGTGTATATACATTTTCACGGCTGACGCACGCTGGCTGCTGCAATATAAGCACCCGGTGTGTGTAATATGCGACATTAGACCCCCCTAACAGTACAGAGACCCCAGAAAACCATATATTTTCAGAAAGTACACATTCTGACGAATCCAAAATGGGTAAATATGTGTTCCTACTGCAAACTGTCAAACTGCAAAGCAATGCTGAACGTAACAGTTTTTATCAAATTTCTGAAAATCGTCACAAAGCTTGAAATTTATCCCATTATATGCCCCACATTTCGTAACTTATCAGCATAAAACATCCTAAATATGAGCGCCAGGGGTCTACTGAACACTTTGATGCCCAAAATGCATAGATATACCAAACTATGTGGCGCACAGAGACCCACAAATGACAATATGTATAGACATTTTCACGGCTGACACGCTGGCTGCAGCAATATAACCACCCGGTGTGTGTGTATTATGCGACATTAGACCACCTAACAGTACAGAGACCCCAGAAAACCATATATTTTCAGAAAGTACACATTCTGACGAATCCAATATGGGTAAATAAGTGTTTCTACTGCAAACTGCCAAACTGCAAAGCAATGCTGAACATAACGGTTTTTATCAAATTTCTGAAAATCGTCACAAAGCTTGAATTTTACCCCATTATATGCCCCACATTTCGTAACTTATCAGCATAAAACATCCTGAATATGAACGCCAGGGGTCTACTGAACACTTTGATGCCCAATATGCATAGATATACCAAACTATGTGGCGCACAGAGACCCCCAAATGACAATAGTGTATACATTTTCACGGCTGACGCGCGCTGGCTGCTGCAATATAAGCACCCGGTGTGTCTAATATGCGACATTAGACCCCCCTAACAGTACAGAGACCCCAGAAAACCATATATTTTCGGAAAGTACACATTCTGACGAATCCAATATGGGTAAATATGTGTTCCTACTGCATACTGTCAAACTGCAAAGCAATGCTGAACGTAACGGTTTTTATCAAATTTCTGAAAATCGTCACAAAGCTTGAATTTTACCCCATTATATGCCCCACATTTCGTAACTTATCAGCATAAAACATCCTGAATATGAACGCCAGGGGTCTACTAAACACTTTGATGCCCAATATGCATAGATATACCAAACTATGTGGCGCACAGAGACCCCCAAATGACAATAGTGTATACATTTTCACGGCTGATGCGCGCTGGCTGCTGCAATACAAGCACCTGGTGTGTGTAATATGCGACATTAGACCCCCCTAACAGTACAGAGACCCCAGAAAACCATATATTTTCAGAAAGTACACATTTTGACGAATCCAATATGGGTAAATATGTGTTCCTACTGCAAACTGTCAAACTGCAAAGCAATGCTGAACGTAACGGTTTTATCAAATTTCTGAACATCGTCACAAAGCTTGAATTTTACCCCATTATATGCCCCACATTTCGTAACTTATCAGCATAAAACATCCTAAATATGAGCGCATGGGGTCTACTGAACACTTTGATGCCCAATATGCATAGATATACCAAACTATGTGGCGCACAGAGACCCCCAAATGACAATATGTATAGACATTTTCACGGCTGACGCGCTGGCTGCTGCAATATAACCACCCAGTGTGTGTATTATGCGACATTAGACCACCTAACAGCACAGAGACCCCAGAAAACCATATATTTTCAGAAAGTACACATTTTGACGAATCCAATATGGGTAAATAAGTGTTTCTACTGCAAACTGCCAAACTGCAAAGCAATGCTGAACATAACGGTTTTTATCAAATTTCTGAAAATCGTCACAAAGCTTGAATTCTACCCCATTATATGCCCCACATTTCGTAGCTTATCAGCATAAAACATCCTAAATATGAGCGCCAGGGGTCTACTGAACACTTTGATGCCCAATATGCATAGATATACCAAACTATGTTGCGCACAGAGACCCCCAAATGACAATATGTATAGACATTTTCACAGCTGACGCGCTGGCTGCTGCAATATAAGCACCTGGTGTGTGTATTATGCGACATTAGACCCCCCTAACAGTACAGAGACCCCAGAAAACCATATATTTTCAGAAAGTACACATTCTGACGAATCCAAAATGGGTAAATAAGTGTTTCTACAGCAAACTGCCAAACTGCAAAGCAATGCTGAACATAACGGTTTTTATCAAATTTCTGAAAATCGTCACAAAGCTTGAATTTTACCCCATTATGTGCCCCACATTTCGTAACGTATCAGCATAAAACATCCTAAATATGAATGACAGGGGTCTACTGAACACTTTGATGCCCAATATGCATAGATATACCAAACTATGTGGCGCACAGAGACCCCCAAATGGATATATAGTAGATAAAATTTACATAGGCAAAACAAAATAACACAGAACAGTGTGAAATGCAAATAAATCACCAAAAACTAATAAAACCACAAAAATCAATGCTTTTTTTTTCACACTAGTGTAATCGGCCACCAGAATTACCGTTTGAATATTTTAGCTGGGCCAAATCGATTATACGGGCAGAAACAAGTGAACAACACAAATGCAGAGCTGAAAATGCAATAAAATGGCTAAAAATTCAATAAAATGGCTAAAAATGCACCAAAATACCCAAAATTGCAATATAACCACCAAAATAACATACAAAAGCTATTGCACAGTACGGTTAGCGAATACGCTATTCGGAACGGCAATAAAACATTTTTTTTAGCCCAAAAAGAGACGATGCGATAAGAAAAAAAAAAAAAAAAGCCACAAAGCCATATATGTACATATGCGTGTGCACAACGGGTAAATTGCATGTTATTTGCGCATGTGCGCGTGTGCAAGTGTACATGGGTGCTGTGAGTGTGTGTGACCCCCCAATCCCCAAAAATCTATGTGTGAGTGTGTGTAAGTGTGAATGTAAGTGTATATTACTGTAATAAGTGTGTGTTGGTGTGTTTGTGTGTTTTTGTGTGTGTAAATGTTACACTTACCTGGGGTAGATGCTGCAGATCGATCAGAAAGGGTCCCACGCAGCAGATCTCCAGCTCCAA
This sequence comes from Xenopus laevis, assembly GCF_017654675.1. NCBI lineage: Eukaryota > Metazoa > Chordata > Amphibia > Anura > Pipidae > Xenopus > Xenopus laevis. The sequence continues at coordinate 24,975,473 of NC_054374.1, read as the reverse complement.
CGATCATCAGCCATGTGGGGGCGGAGCTGGGCGGAAGTGCGGCGCAGGCAGCAGCAGGACGCATAGGAAACGCGTCCCTGCTGCTGCTTTGGGGCCCCTGGGCGATCGCGCCCCAGGGGCCACACGATCCCCTGCTCTGCTCGTTGTCTAGGGGCAGGGGATCGTGAAGGAGCGGAGCGAGCGGCTCTAACAGCCGCTCCTCCGCTCGCAAACCCGGAAGTGCTGCAGAACGTAGAATCTACGATCTGTGGCACTTTGGTCCTTTGATCCACAGAACGTAGATTCTACGTTCTGTGGCACTTAAAGGGTTAATGAACATTTAAACTATTTTTTGTAGACTTAAGTTATGGAGTCTGGATAACAAGTCCCATACCGGTAGTGTATAACATCACTACACTGACCTAAGCACAATCACGCACCAAAAGCCACTAAATTTATTGAGAGAGAGAGAGAGAGAGAGAGAGAGAGAGAGAGAGAGAGAGAGAGAGAGAGAGAGAGAGAGAGAGAGAGAGAGAGAGAGAGAGAGAGAGAGAGAGAGAGAGAGAGAGAGAGAGAGAGAGAGAGAGAGAGAGAGAGAGAGAGAGAGAGAGAGAGAGAGAGAGAGAGAGAGAGAGAGAGAGAGAGGTTATGCATAAATATCTGAATTACAGAAAGTCTGTCTCCCGTAGACTCCATTTTATCTAAATAATTAATTTAAAAACGATTTCCTTTTTCTCTGTAATAAAACCTTACCTTGTACTTGATCCCAACTAAGAATCCATATTGGAGGCAAAACCAGCCTATTGTTTTTATGATTTTCTAGTAGAATTAAGGTATGAAGATCCAACTTAAGGAAAGTCTTGTTATCCAGAAAGTCATGGGTCCCAAGCATTCTGGATAACAAATCTCATACCTGTAGGGCAGAGCCCTTGTTAAAATCGGCCTATAACGCGTTGGCACGTCCGTTATCTTGTTCATTACAATACACAAAATTGCGTTACGGACTGAATAAAAACCTTCCATAACTACAACATATCATACACATACATATTCATATCACCTGCTCACATAACTCCAAAGTGATACATTTGCCGGTAACAATTCCCGTTTTCTAGATGAAGGCTTCCATTCAGGACATTAGGATAATTACAATTTCACAATTTCAAAAAGAAGTCTGCACACTAAGTTCTTCAAAACAAACAAATATATTTAAGTTTATTACTGGAAGACTAACGTTTCGGCCAGCAAGTAACTGCATTTTTTTTTGAGAGTGCTGGCATCTCTATGGACATTTGCTCATAATGGAAATGTGTAGAAATGATGTGTTTATTGATAAAGCCCAAGAGTCTCTTGGTTTTCATTTTCCTTGGCATGTAATTATGGCACATCTATGGTGCCTGCTGAGGCTCATACCTTCTAGCTGAGCCCTTTGCCCCAGTGTTCCTGAGTGCCCCCAGCAACATGACTGATATACAAATGTGTGTGACTGCCCCAGGCTGCTCCATAGAAAGTACAGCTATGACATGACATAATTGGTAGCATGACAGGTGATGCTGTTTGATCCTCGTCAGACACTGTAGGAACTTGTAGGCTGAGGACCCCTATTAAATAAATAATCTCTGGAACAGCTGAAATATGCAGTAAAAGGGATATTACTTAATGTGCCTTGGCATTGATATATTTTAGTATTATTGGTTGGTATATATAGTATTCTGTATTTTTTAATATATTGTGCATTTGTCCTGCCCACAGTTTTGTTATCTGTCAGCCAATGGCAAAACAACACTGAATTGTTAATATTATGCATGTTTCTAATCCAGGGCCTTTCCTATTTATCTTCTGTCCACACATCCAAACTGCAACTTGATTTGCTTTTATTTTATGTGATAACCAACCAATGGCATTTAATAAAGGGCCTGCATAACGTGCCAATTGTGTATAGATTTATTTGATATATATATATATATATATATATATATATATATATATATATATATATATATATATATATATATATATATATATAGTTATATATATATATATATATATATATATATAGTTATATATATATATATATTTATTTATTTATATTAATTATATATGGAAGTCTCTAAGACCAGAATTTTAATAACAGCAACTCACCATTATACCAGTACCTGGGGCCATTTGCAGGGCAAATTCATATCTGCCTGCCTTCAGCAGAACGGACTAAAGCTAACCATACAAGTATGGTATATTATCCAGAATGCACAGGACTTGGGACTTTCTGTATAAGGGTTCTTTCCGTAATTTGGATCTCGGTACCTTAAGTCTACTAAGAAATCGTTTAAACATTTACCCAATAGGCTGGTTAATAAAGATTCATTATATCTTAGTTGGGATCAAGTACGAGCTACTGTTTTATTATTACAGAGTAAAAGAAAATCATTATAAAAAAAATGCAATTATTTGATTAAATTGGAGTCTATAGGGTTTTGTAATTCAGAACTTTCTAGATAACGGGCTTCAGATAATGGATCCTATACCTATATCAATAAATGTGATGGTTCACCTTTAACAAACAATATCCTTGACTCATTGTCCTCCAAACTCCATGTATTTCAACAAAGAGGCATACTTACCAACATTTTCAAAATAGAAAGAGGGACAAAGTTTTGCCGCATTCAAGAGCCATTTTATGGCCACACCCCCTAATTACCACGTCCATTTAACAAAATTTGGCAGGTTATGGAAAGTTTGAACACATTTCTGGGGGTTTTAGGGGTCATGTTTTAGGTGTTGTCACAGTTTTGCTAATGAAAGTAAATTGCCTTTAAGTCACAGTTTCACCATGCGACGTGTCTATCTTAAATTGTTACAATTTTTACTTTGCTTTTATTAAATAGTTACAAGTGTGCATTTGCTTATCTTAAATTGTTACACTATCTAAGTGAAACTGCCATGTATTCTGGGCTCTCTGCCAAAAACCAATTGAGGTTTAGAAACTTTGGATCTGGCTGTTCAGAGCAGGAGATCAAAGTGAAAGTCGGAACATTTCAGTAACAATCTGTGACTGTAAGGTGAGCTGTCAAAACCGCGACTGTCCCACGGAAAATGGGACATTTTGGAGGTATGAAAAGTGTTGTCCTCAATTCAGGATTTTGCTTGGTATTCAGCCAAATGCTAGCACTTCTAATTCACACTAATCTGGAGTGTCTCACTGAACAGAGTCCAAACACAAGTGGCCATACATGGGCAGATAAAGTTGCAGATATCGGTCGTTTAGACCAATTTGACAGCTTATCTGCCCGTGTATGGGGGCTTACGACGGGTCTCTTCTGATCGATATCTAGCCACGATATCGATCGGGAAGGTTTGATTTTTACCCAACCGACCCGTCGGAGCCCCTTGGCGTATCGTAATTCGATTGTTCGACCGTACGGCCGAATGTTCGAATTACCCCCGATATATCCATGCCGATCTCGGGGAAAGATTCGCTTGTTTGGCAATGTCGCCAAACGAGCAGATCTTTGAGTCAATAGCCAGCTTTACTGTAATTACGGCAAATGGATGACTGACCGCAAGCACAGTTTCTTAGAAAATGAAATTTAATATATAAATTAAGGTTACGATTTGTTTCGGTTTTTGTGGAGGTTTCGGTATTTGACTGAATCCAAAAATGATGTGTTGGGTGCAGCCTTAGTAACAAGAACATATCTTGTGCTTTAGATGCTTGTTAGACCTTATTTCTGAAACATAAGGGCAGGTAATATTTAGAGGTCACTGTTCATCACACTGGTTTCCTGGGAAAGGCAAAGTATGAACACGTGTTTTACCGAGATTTACACATCTCTGTGCTCTAATCCAGTTTCTGAACTGACAGGCTGAGTAATGTCCTGTTACGTGCAAGCAAGTCCCAGCATATGATAACATGCTCTTCGTCTGAAAAACAGATTGTCTGTGATCATCATCATCATCGTGTGATCAGTGGCACTGACAGGTCTTTTAGCATAAAATCCTCATCTCAAATGCACATTTAGGGGCAGATGTATGAAGGGTCGAATATCGAGGGTTAATTAACCCTCGATATTCGACTAGGAACTAAAATCCTTCGACTTCGAATATTGAAGTCGAAGGATTTAGCGCAAATCCTACGATCGAAGGATTATTCCTTCGATCGAACGATTAAATCCTTCGAATCGAACGATTCGAAGGATTTTAATCCAACGATTCGAAGGAATATCCTTCGATCAAAAAAACTCAGGCAAGCCTATGGGGACCTTCCCCATAGGCTAACATTGACTTCGGTAGCTTTTAGCTGCCGAAGTAGGGGGTCGAAGTTTTTTTTAAAGAGACAGTACTTCGACTATCGAATGGTCGAATAGTCGAACGATTTTTAGTTCGAATCGTTCGATTCGTAGTCGAAGGTCGAAGTAGCCCATTCGATGGTCGAAGTAGCCCAAAAAACACGAAATTCGAAGTTTTTTTAATTCGAATCCTTCACTTGAGCTTCATGAATCGGCCCCTTAGTCATTCATGTGGCCCATTGAGCAGATTTGTCAGTCAAACACTTGACTGACAACTGAGTTTGTGTAGAAAAACCTGACAACAATGTACTGTATAAGATATTTGCAGACATTTTAAGGGCAAGATCAAAATTGAGCAAATGCAGTTATCCCGCTGTAGTTCCAGGGGTACCCAGGACACAAATACGCACTCACCCCAAATCTCCCCCTAACTGGCCTTCAGGCTGGGCCCCATTAGCTCATAACAAGGTTACAGATATATAGAAACATTGGGGTAACAGGTACTGTGCTATACTTCTAGGGATGTAAATAAGGACTTATCCTAAATCTTGCCTTATTTGCGCCAGCAAATCACCTAGAACTCCATTCATTAACTTACAAGACAGATGCCTGCAGTAAGAGCCGACATCCACGTTAGACACTGGTATTGATAACAATGTGGCTTTATTTAAACTCACACAGTGACATAAAATTAACAGTGGGTGTGCAAAAACGTATGCATTTCGTGCCTCTATATTCAACACTTCTTGAGAGTGTGAAGGAAGTGCCGAGTATAGAGGCGCGAAACACATAAGGTTTTGCACACCCACTGTTAATTTTGTCACTTTGTGTGTTTAAATAAAGCCACATTGTTATTAATACCAGCATCTCCCATGGATGCATCAGTGAGCGCTTACTGTGGGCATCTATCTATCCTGGAGGAAGTTGCCGAAGTCTCGCAATATCAGCGACCGGGCAGGAGACGCAATTCAATTGGGTGAGCTCCGCCATTGTCAGATATTTTGCGTTGTTAGAACTTCACTCATTAGGTCAACATCTTTTGGGGTCTGCTAGTTTAGATGTTTTACCATGGCATTGTGAACTTTAAAAAGAGAAGACAACAAAAAACTCAGACCCATTGTGTTTTTATAAGCATTAGTGCTGGTTTCATCACACTAAAAAATTTATATTTTCCAGAAAAACACCAGATATGCCACATAACCGTTTTCAAACTTATACATGGATTTTCTGGACAAATATATCATACAGCTAAAAAAAGAAGATTACAAAGTAAGTTATTGCAAACAGTAAAGAAGAAATTATAAAGGCAGTCTAATAGAATCTGCATGCACTAACAGTTTTACATCCCCTTTAAAAGAGAGAAGCATATCCAATTTTATGGCGCTCTTAGAATTCTATAGTATAAACAAAGGCAGAAGTTGCCATACTTACACGCTCTAATTAGAGGAATATATCAGCTCAAATCTCTCTCTACCAAGGAAACATGCAAAACACTGAAAAACCTCTGGCAAAACTAGGAGGAGAAGGAACGGAAGGGCACATAGGGGGAATTAAAACAAACGTTAAAGTTTGTCCTGCTAATTAGAAGACAGCACAGCTATTGGCTTCCTGCAGGCATTCACTATAGAGAATCTCCGACTAAATAAAGAGGCACCCCCAAAGGAGAGCAAAAGAGAGTGAGTTAGCAGGGGGGGTAGACAACTGCGGCACTTGGGGGGACCACAGCTCAAATGGCCTGGAGACAGGTAGAGTAGAAATGTACCGGATGTATATGTGATTATATATGTAATATCTATATCCTGGACATGCGGACAGATATTTCATTCTGTCAGGCCAAAGTTAGAGGGGAGAAGCCAATCACTTCCTAGCCTGGGGGTAATGAAACTGCACCAAATTAAGAATGAATGTACTTGCCAATGCAGAGATACACATTGTCCGTAGGGTTACTAAATATTTAGTCAAAAATAATGCATTTTATTTGCCTTGATTTCCCAGATCTAAAAAGTAAATCAAAGTTCTGCATTTTCCCCTCCTGCATTAAAGGGGTTATCACCTTTGTGTTAACTGTTAGTATGATGTAGAGAGGGATATTCTGAGAAACTTTGCAATTGGTTTTCATGTTTTATCATTTGTGGTGTGTGAGTTAATTTGCTTTTTTTATTCAGCAGCTTTACAATTTTTAGCAATCTGGTTGCTAGGGTCCAAATTACCCTAGCAACCATGCATTGAGTTGAATAAGAGACTGGAATATGAGAGGGCTTGAGTAGAAAGAGGAGTAAAAAACTGGGAACACAACACATAATTTTGGAATTTATAAAAAAAAAAAAAGCATGAATGCTAAATGAAAAGTTGCTTAGAATTAGCAATTTTAAACATACTAAAAGTTAACTTAAAGGGCAATATTTTGCCAAATGAAAGAAAACATAATTCTAAGCAACTTTCCAATATAAATTTTAAATGCTTTTAAACTTATTTGCAGAAATAACTGCTATTGAAAGCAACATTTGCTTAGCTCCTGGTTATGTTTTAAAGAATCTTGTAACAGTCTGAACCATCAGTGCAGAGAATACACTGGGAAACTGCCTTCAATAGCAACACATAACTTTAAAACCATAGAACATTTGTATTGAATGTATATTTCAAAGTTGCTTATTTAGAATTATGCTGGTTGCCTCAAATGCCAAGGGGAACCAAAAATATAATATGCAGATTTTAATAAACTAAATATAAAATAATATGAGTTATACACACAAACACATTGAAAAAAAAGCCGATCCCATACTCAATAGAGTTTGGAGCAAACGTTAATATTTTGTCTCACTCTGGAGCATTCATCAGAAGATTATAAATATACAGGTATGGGATCTGTTTCCCAGAAACCAGTTATTCAGAAAGCTACAAATTACAGGAAGGACATCTCCCGCTGATTCCCATTGTAATCCAATAATTCAGTTTTTTGGGTTTTTTTTTTTAAAAAAAGGATTCCCTTTCCCTATGTAAATAAAAAAGATCTAATTTAAGAAATAAGTACAGGTATATGACCGGTTATCCAGAATGCTCGGGATATGGGGTTTTTCGTATAAGATCTTTCTATAATTTGGATCAGAATGCTCGGGATATGGGGTTTTTCGTATAAGATCTTTCTATAATTTGGATCTTCATACATTAAGGCTACTAGAAAGTAATTTAAACAATAATTAAATCAAATAGGCTGGTTTTGGCTTCAATAAAGATTAATTACATCTTAGTTTGGATAAAGTACAAGCTACTGTTTTATTATAAAATAAAAGAAAGGAAATTGTTTTTAAAAAATTGGATTATTTAATTATAAAATTTGGAGCCTTCTGGATAACAGGTTTATGAATAATGGATCACATACCTATACTCCTTATTAGGGATGCACCGAATTCAGGATTCGGTTCGGGATTCAGCCTTTTTCAGCAGGATTCGGCCGAATCGAACCCTAATTTGCATATGCAAATTAGGGGTGGGGAGGGCAATCACGTGACTGTCACAAAACAAGGAAGTAAAACATTTTTCCCCTTCCCACCCCTAATTTGCATATGCAAATTAGGGTTCAGATTCGGTTCGGCTGAATCCTTCACAAAGGATTCGGGGGTTCGGACGAATCCAAGATAGTGGGATTCGGTGCATCCCTACTCCTTATTGGAGGCAAAAAGAATCATATTGGATTTAATTCATAATAAC